>NC_090297.1:81074621-81377651 GCF_039906515.1 Pseudorca crassidens | reverse complement strand
ACAGTTTACATTTTTACTTGGGAAAGGGCCTAGATAGAATAACACAATGGAGGTCTAGGTCGATGCTATCTATATTTACTAAATAGAGCCACATGTGGTTTCTCCCTGCCGTATATATAAACACTTTCAAGAGTCTGGATGCTATGTCCTTCATCTAAGCGAGTGGGTGTGGCTTAGATTCACACACTGGGCCACCTCCACAGAGAAGTTGTGAGGATCAGAGTGTCATTAGGAGGCTGCTTTACCTATAGGTGTTGGGAAAGGTTGGAGTGGGGAGTATCCCTAGCTCATAATTGAAGATTATGACTTTGTATGAAGTACTCTAACATACTCATTAAGTATATAACTCTGTATATTGGCAAGTATGTTTTCCCTCTGTTATAAAAAATGGCATTTAAGGTTTTGTTTTTTAATTTTTATTGGAGTATAGTTGCTTTACAATGTTGTGTTATACAGTGCTATACAGTAGGTTCTCATTAGTTATCTATTTTATACATAGTATCAATAGTGTGTATATGCCAATCCCAGTCTCCCAATTAATCCCACACCCCCGCCTTGGTACTCATATGTTTGTTCTCTATGTCTGTGTCTCTATTTCTGCTTTGTAAGTAAGATCGTCTATACCAATTTTTTCAGATTCCACATATATGCATTATATACGATATTTGTTTTTCTCTTTCTGACTTACTTCACTCTGTATGACAAGTCTCTAGGTCCATCCATGTTTCTACAAATGACCCATTTTGTTCCTTGTTATGGCTGAGTAATATTCCATTGTATATATGTGCCACATCTTCTTTATCCATTCCTCTGTTGATGGACATTTAGGTTGTTTCCATGTCCTGGCTATTGTAAATTGTGCTTCAGAGAACATAGGGGTGCATGTGTCTTTTTGAATTATGTTTTTTTCTGGGTATATGCCCAGTAGCGGGATTGCTGGGTCACATGGTAGTTCTATTTTTAGTTTTTTTTTTAATTAATTAATTAATTTATTTTTGGCTGCGTTGCGTCTTGGTTGCTGTGTGCGGGCTTTCTCTAGTTGTGGTGAGCAGGGGCTACTCTTTGTCACAGTGAGCAGACTTCTTATTGTGGTGGCTTCTCTTGTTGCAGAGCGTGGGCTCTAGGTGTGCGGGCTTCAGTAGTTGTGGCATGAGGGATCGGTAGTTGTGGCTCGCGGTCTCTAGAGCACAGGCTCAGTAGTTGTGGCGCATGGGCTTAGTTGCTCCGCGGCATGTGGGATCTTCCCAGACCAGGGCTCGAACTTGTGTCGCCTGTATTGGCAGGCAGATTCTTAACCACTGTGCCACCAGGGAAGCCCTATTTTTAGCTTTTTAAGGAACCTCCATACTGCTCTCCAGGGTGGCTGTATCAATTTACATTCCCACCAACAATGCAAGAGGGCTCCCTTTTCTCCACACCCTCTCCAGCATTTGTTGTTTGTGTATTTTGTGATGACAGCCATTCTACTGGTGTGAGGTGATATCTCATTGTAGTTATGATTTGCATTTCTCTAATAATTAGTGATGTTGAGCATCTTTTCATGTGTTTGTTGGCCATCTGTATGTCTTCTTTGGAGAAATGTCTATTTAGGTCTCCTGCCCATTTTTTGACTGGGTTTTTGTGGTTTTTCTGTTTTTGATATTGAGGTGCATGAGCTGCTTTTGTATTTTGGAGATTAATCCATTGTCAGTTGCTTCGTTTGCAAATATTTTCTCCCATTCTGAGGGTTGTCTGGTTTCACTTGCTAAGCTTTTAAGTTTAATTAGCTCCCATTTGTTTGTTTTTATTTTTATTACTCTAAGAGGTGGGTCAAAAAAAATCTTGCTGCAATTTATGTCAAAGAGTGTTCTACCTATGTTTTCCTCTAAGAGTTTTATAGTGTCTGGTCTTACATTTAGGTCTTTAATCCATTTTGAGTTTATTTTTGTGTATTGTGTTAGGGAGTGTTCTAATTTGATTCTTTTACATGTAGCTGTCCAGTTTTCCCAGCACCACTTATTGAAGAGGCTGTCTTTGCTCCATTGATATTCTTGCCTCGTTTGACATAGATTAGGTGATCATAGGTGCGTGGGTTTATCTCTGGGCTTTCTATCCTGTTCCATTGATCTATATTTCTGTTTTTTGCCAGTACTATACTGTCTTGATTACTGTGGCTTTGTGTATAGTCTGAAGTCAGGGAGCCTGATTCCTCCAGCTCCATTTTCTTTTTCCTCAAGATTGCTTTTGCTATTCGAGGTCTTTTGTGTTTCCATACAAATTGTAAACTCTTTTGTTCTAGTTATGTGAAAAATGCCATTGGTAATTGGGTAGGGGTTGCACTGAATCTGTAGATTGCTTTGGGTAGTAGAGTCATTTGCACAATATTGATTCTTCCAATCCAAGAACATGGTATATCTCTCCATCTGTTGGTGTCATCTTTGATTTCTTTCATCATTATCTTATAGTTTTCTGCATACAGATCTTTTGCCTCCTGAGGTAGATTTATTCCTAAGTGTGGCATTTAAGGCTTAAATAACCTTCAAGTTGGATGGTTCAAAAATAAACTTTGAAATTTCTTATAAATGAAGGGTGATAGAAACAACCTTAGGTCAAGGTGTGATTTTTAACTTTGCAATGGACCTTTGACACAAATTGACAGTTACTTTTTAAGTTTAGGATTTATGAATGTAGAATGAGTAAAAGTGCTTATTTTCTCTTAGGCAACTTGGGAAAGTATCTACTAAGTGATATTTTTTCTGACCAGAGAAGTATCTGATTAAAGATCAAAAGCTGAGTAAAGATCAATAGTCTAAACCTTCAGAATGGGAGAAAATATTTGCAAATGAAGGAACTGACAAAAGATTAATCTCCAAAATATACAAGCAGCTCAATATCAAAAAAACAAACAACCCAATCCAAAAATGGGCAGAAGACCTAAATAGACATTTCTCCAAAGAAGATGCACAGATCGCCAACAAACACATGAAAGGATGCTCAACATCATTAATCATTTAGAGAAATGCAAATCAAAACTACAATGAAGTATCACCTCACACTGGTCAGAATGGCCATCATCAAAAAATCTACAAATAATAAATGATGGGGAGGGTGTGGAGAAAAGGGAACCCTCTTACACTGTTGGTGGGAATGTAAATTGATACAGCCACTATGGAGAACAGTATGGAGGCTCCTTAAAAAACTAAAAATAGAACTACCATATGACCCAGCAATCCCACTACTGGGCATATACCCTGAGAAAACTATGATTCAAAAAGAGTCATGTACCACAATGTTCATTGCAGCACTATTTACAATAGCCAGGACATGGAAGCAACCTAAGTGTCCATCAACAGATGAATGGATAAAGAAGATGTGGCACATATATACAATGGAATATTTTTCAGCCATAAAAAGAAACGAAATGGAGTTATTTGTAGTGAGGTGGTTGGACCTAGAGTCTGTCATACAGAGTGAAGTAAGTCAGAAAGAGAAAAACAAATACCATATGCTAACACATATATATGGAATCTAAAAAAAAAAAAAAAAGGTTCTGAAGAACCTAAGGGCAAGACAGGAATAAAGACACAGACGTAGAGAATGGACTTGAGGACACAGGGAGGGGGAAGGGTAAGCTGGGACGAAGTGAGAGAGTGGCATGGACATATATACACTACCAAATGTAAAATAGATAGCTAGTGGGAAGCAGCCACATAGCACAGGGAGATCAGCTCGGTGCTTTGTGAGCACCTAGAGGGGTGGGATAGGGAGGGTGGGAGGGAGACGCAAGAGGGAGGAGGTATGGGGATATATGTATATATATAGCTGATTCACTTTGATATAAAGCAGAAACTAACACACCATTGTAAAGCAATTATACTTCAATAAAGATGTTAAGAAAAAAAGAGTGCAATAAAATCATAAGGCATAGTTCAGTGTAAAAAAAAAAAGGGGGTGTCTTATACATAACTGAATCTTTTGTTTTCCTGAGAGCTTGAAAACCATTTTCATTTTAACTTTTATAGTGGGAAAACTTTAAAATGTACTAGCAATTTTACCTGCCTCTGCGTAAGTCATGTAATCTTTGACAGGAACGTTCAGTGCTAGGGCGTGGGCATCCAGTCAGTCAGAATTTGAGCTAAGTCTATATGCCTTAGTTTATATCCGTTACCAGAAAAATAAATTCACGACAAAAAAAAAAATACCGTATGCTAACACATATATATGGAATCTAAAAGAAAAAAGCATGGTTCTGAAGAACGTAGGGGCAAGACAGGAATAAAGATACAGACGTAGAGAATGGACTTGAGGACACGGGGAGGGGGAAGGGTAAGCTGGGACGAAGTGAGAGAGTGGCATGGACATATATACACTACCAAATGTGAAATAGATAGCTAGTGGGAAGCAGCTGCATCGCACAGGGAGATCAGCTCGGTGCTTTGTGTCCACCTAGTGGGGTGGGATAGGGAGGGTGGGAGGGAAATGCAAGAGGGAGGGGATATGAGGATATATGTATACGTATAGCTGATTCACTTTGTTATACAGCAGAAACTAACACAACATTGTAAAGCAATTATACTCCAATAAAGATGTTAAAAAAAAAGTTACAAACTACTATGTATAAAATAGAGAAGCAACAAGGATATATTGTACAACACAGGGAAATATGCCCATTGTTTTGTAATAACTTTAAATGAAGTATAATCTATAAAAATACTGAATCACTATGTTGTACACCTGAAACTAATATAATATTGTAAATCAACTATACTTAAATAAAAATAAAGGAGTTGTTAAAAAAAAAGCTCAATAGTCTAGTCAATCATATATTTTCTTCTACCCTAAACTTTATTAATGCCTTACTAGCATTCATATTAAATAATCAATACCTGTCAAAATAACTTTGGAAAATAACATTATCTAGAGGAAGACTTAAAGAAATGCAGACACCCATGCACACACATGAACCTTCTCATTGATCTTCATTTTTGACAAAATTGCTTTGTTTATCCTTTGTTTATTTTTGACATTATGGCCTAAGTAGGAGCATTCACCCTGAATTGGTCTAATTTGAGACCAGTGTGCTGAGACTTCTACCCAGTTTCCCATTTAGGCAGTTGTTAAAAGCTGTCAAACATTTTCACTGTAGGTGTACTGATGGCACGGGCTTTCTGTCTTTACTCAACACCCAGCTTTTACTCCTTAACAGTCCAGTCCCTCTATGGGTCTTTATAAAATCACTTTAACCTTCTAAAGTGATTAGACAAAAGCCAAAGAAGATTATCATCACCATATGCTCTAAATCCCCCAGTATGACAATGAGGTGATATGAAATGGTGATTAAGAGCATCAGCTTGGGAGTCAGACACACTAGGATTCAGATTCTGGCTGTACTGTGTATGTACTGTCTGCCTTTAGACAACATACTCAGCCTAAATCTCCTTAACATAAAATCAGGAAGATAACGAAAGTATTGTATCATGGAGTTATGAGAATTAGATGAAGTAATATACATAGTGCACTTTGCTCTGTGTATAGCTCATAATAAAGACAATGATAAGGGGAGGGGGAAGAAAATCACTCTTTTCTAATGCCTTTAAATTTTTTTTAATTCAGGAAAGAGCAAATTCCTTCCACTAGACTGTTACTAGATCTCTAATTCTGTGAAGCTGTGAGTTTGGTAAAGGGTACTCTGCAATTAGCTTAAAATCAGTTTCATTATTAGCCTTTATAGCAACTTTGACATTTATCCAAGAGGGGTTGATTTTTTTTATGTGAAAGGCCAAAACCCTAACATAAAATAGCAAGAAAAATACTACTTCTTAACTTTTTATTTAAGTGTAACATGCATATGAAAAAGTACATATATGATTAAGAACCATACCAGACTCTAGAAGCCCTCTTCATGTTCTCTTCCTATTACCACCATCCCCAGCGATGGTAAACACTGTCTTGACTTTTAATGGAATAGATCGTATTTTGTCTGTTTTTGTTTTTTATATAAATAGACTCATGTCTTTTGGGTCTGGCTTCTTTTGCTTAGCATTATATTTGTGAGATTGATCCATATTGTCATGTGTAGTTGTTACCGAGTCCAAGCTCATAGTGCTTGCCACACAACAGTCCAATAAATCGAGAGATGAGGTCTTGGGGCAAGGAATAGTGACTTTATTCAGAAAGCCAGCAGACCGAGAAGATGGTGGACTAGCGTCCCAAAGAACTGTCTTCTCTGAATTAAAATTCAGGCTTCTTTCATACTAAGAGGGGAGGGGGTGTGATTGGTTTTTGCAAACTTCTTGGTGCCAGAATCCTTTGTTCTTGCAGCAGTCCCTGTAGGTCCAGTCATGAGATTCCTACAAACCTCCAACAAGACAAATGTTATTCTCTGTTCTGCAACTTTTTATCTCTATATGAATGGGAAAGTGTTATACCTTGAAAGGCAGAACCTTGAGAATGGGTTATCCTGTATATTTCAGGCTATTGGCAACATGCTTTTAGTAATTAACTTATAGCAAAAGCAGTAGAATACAAAGGTTAAAGTAAAAGAAATAGATCCAATATGGAGTCATATTTGTTCTTCTCTATTACATAGTTATATATATTCATTTTCATTGCTGTATAGTATTCTGTTGTGTGAGCACACCCTAATTTATTTATCTGTTCTACTATTATTGGATACTTGGGTTATTTCTAGTTTTTAGCAGTTACAAATATTAAAGTTGTGGAGATTTTGGTACCTGTCTTTTGGTGAATATATTTAAGCATTTCTGTTGGACTGGAATTGCTGGGTCATGGGTATGCCTAGGTGCAGTTTAAATAAATAATTATACTCAATTTTCCAGAAGATTGTACCAATTTTATACCACCAGCAATATATGATAGTTCCAGTTCCAGCTCTATGTCCTCACCAATGCATTTTCTTCGTTTTAGACATTCTGATGTGTGTAGAATATCACATTGTGGTTTTAATTTGCATTTTCCTGGTGGCTAATGAAGTTGGACATTTTTAGGTTTATTTTCCATTTGGATGGCCTTTTATATGAAGTCACACAAGTTCAAGTCTTTTTTTCCTATTTCTGTTGTGTGGTCTCTATTTTTCTTATTGATTCATAGGAATTCTTTTTGTAAAATCTATATAAGTCATTTTTCAGATATATTATTGTTATACCTTCTTCCACTTTTGTGGGTTGTCATTTTGTTCACGTTGTCTCTTGATGAACAGAAATGATAAATGTAATCAAATTTATCATTCTTTTTCTTTCATGGTCAGAGTTTTTATATCCTGTTTAAGAGGATACAAATACTTAAAATACTTTATGGTCACAAAGATATTTTAGTTTTTTCTCTGAAGTTTTATTATCTTTCATATTTAGAATTGTAGTCCATCAGGAACTGATTTTTGTCTATGGAGTAATTAGAGGTTAAGGTACTTTTTTTTTCCCAACTGGATACTCAGATGACCTTTGCTGAGATTTTTTGAAAAGCAGCATGAATACTTTGGTAATAATGGGTCATTCACCACAAGAATGAGTTCCAACCCTAGCTCAAAATGAGACTGAAAGAGCGTTTTAAGACCTCTTTTTCTTTCCTACTTTGCCATTTGGTCTCCAGCACAGAAAATCAGGTAGGGATTTCTGTTGATTCCTATAAGCTAAAAGTCATGTCTGCTAGAGTTAGGTAAAGTAAAACATGCAGTAACTGTGCAGTACTACTTGCAAACTATTCGTGATGGGTTAGTCACCAGTTAATGTGCTATAACGCGGTCCCCAACCTCCGAGTACCGGTCCGTGGCCTGTTAGGAACCAGGCCAAACAGCAGGAGGTGACCTGCGGGTAAGCGAGTGAAGCTTCCTCTGTATTTAAAGCCACTCCCCATCGCTCGCATTACCACCTGAGCTCCCTCTCCTGTCAGATCAGCAGCGTCATTAGATTCTCATAGGAGCGCAAACCCTACTGTGAACTGCGCATGCGAGGGATCTAGGTTGCGCGCTCCCTATGAGAATCTAATGCCTGATGATCTGAGGTGGAGCTGAGGCGGTGATGCTAGTGCTGGGGAGCGGCTGCAAATACCAATTATCATTAGCAGATAGGTTTGACTGCACAGAGACCATAATAAATCAATTGCTTGCAGACTCATATCAAAACCCTATCAGTGGGACTTCCCTGGTGGTCCAGTGGTTAAGAATCCACCTTCCAGTGCAGGGGACATGGGTTTGATCCCTGGTCAGGGAACTAAGATCCCACATGCCGAGGGGCAGCTAAGCCCGTGTGCCACAACTAGAGAGAAGCCCATGCACTGCAAGGAAGAGCCCGTATGCCTCAACGAAAGATCCTGCATGCCACAACAAAGATCCTGCGTGCTGCAACTAAGACCTGGTGCAGCCAAATAAATAAATAATTAAATAAAATTTTAAAAAAATCAGTGAGTGGCAAGTGACGGTTAAGGTGCATCTTACGGAGTAGACTGGACATAAGCAACACACTTCGGGTGTCACTGTCTCCCATCACCCCCAGATAGGACCATCTAATTGCAGGAAAACAAGCTCAGGGCTCCCACTGATTCTGCTTTATGGTGAGATGTATAATTATTTCCTTATATATTACAATGTAATAATAATAGAAATAAAGTGCACATTAAATGTAGTCATGGCTTGAATCATCCCCAAACCACCCCCCCCCGACCCCGGTTCGTGGAAAAATTGTCTTCCACGAAACTGGTCTCTGGTGACAAAAAGGTTGGGAACTGCTGTGCTATGAGGAAGTTGGAGTGATTGGAGAAAGATGTAGATCTGATGGTATCTAGTTTTGGATTTTATATAAAAGTTTTTTAAAAAGTAAAAAGCTCCATAATAGTAATATTGCCTTACATTTTTATAACAGTTTACAAAGTACTTTAATTTACAGTATTTCATTTTGATCATTATAGTAACTAGCATTGCAAGGTTTTCAACAGTTATTACTGTCCCCCTTTAACAGAAAAAAAAATAAAATTCAGATCAGTTAATCAGCTTGATAAGTAATTTGATAAAACTGATAACCCAGTAGTCTTCTTCATTTGATCCAACCATCTTTACAAGATTTCTCTAGGCAAACTGAACCAGAGATGCAGAGAGCCCCAAAATATGATTTATTCTCTCAAAGGGATATAAAGCTTCAGTGTTTAATCAAAACAAAATATTTTAGGTCTGATGAATGAGCTGGAGCTTGAAGGGGTTCAGGTCATAGAGTCTGATAATCTCATATTTTCCTATTGTTTTCTTACAACTGTCAATTGAATTAGCTCTTTATGATGCCTTAATCCCTTTTTCTAGCACTTTACAAATAAACTTTGTGTTTGATATCGTTAGCAAACAGACACAGGACCCAAATGCAATTAAACTGGACATGAAAACTGGTAAGAATTTAATTTTAAAAGTATAACTCAGAGGTCATCAAATTTGCATGATCCTACTCAATTGTAAGCCCTAGGCAGCTGGTGGGTACAGGGACTATGTTTATAGGTTCTGGTTTTCCCTAGAGTAACCAAGTGTGAACCACATGTAATGAACATCTATAGTCTGTACGAACTAACAATTGTCTCAAGTAGAGTAGTGAAGGTAAAAGTTGTTTCTACTAGTGGTAGTTTAAAAAAAAAAAAGATCTAAATGACTTATTCATTAAAAGGCTCAAACATATGGGGCTTCCCTGGTGGTGCAGTGGTTGAGAGTCTGCCTGCCGATGCAGGGGACACAGGTTTGTGCCCCGGTCGGGAGGATCCCACATGCCGCGGAGCGGCTAGGCCCGTGAGCCATGGCCGCTGAGCCTGTGCGTCCGGAGCCTGTGCTCTGCAACGAGAGAGGCCACAACAGTGAGAGGCCCGCGTACCGCAGAAAAAAAAAAAAAGAAGAAAAAAGGCTCAAACATAAATTATCCAGGGCCGTATATAAAGCATTCAATAAAGCAATAGATTAAGGTTCTTCATATCTGGTAGAGGTGCATGGTGCTTGCTATGGTGGTTCTGGCAGAACTAGACTAAAACAGTGACTCTGAGCATTTATGTTCGTTCTTCTCTGTTCCCCCTTCAGAAAAACTAGACTTCGGTTTTCAAAATTATCTACTTAGATAAATGAATGCGGAAAGATATGATCTAAATCACCATAATTTCAACTGTATACTACCACAATTTTCTGATAATAGTGTTCTCTCTGACTCTGTGCGGAGCCAAATCAAATGCAGAGCCTTTTTTTATAGTGGAGATGATATTTCCTGTGTTTTAACTTGTTTAGTTAATCAAATATGGATCGATGTGTTTATTTCTTTGCTTTACTATTTGAATAAGTTCTACGATAATCAGGATAGGGACTTCCCTGGTGGCGCAGTGGTTAAGAATCCGCCTGCCAATGCAGGGGACACAGGTTCGATCCCTGGTCTGGGAAGATCCCACGTGGTGCGGAGCAACTGAGCCTGTGCGCCACAACTACCGAGCCTGCGCTTTAGAGCCCACGAGCCACAACTAATGAACCTGTGTGCCACAACTACTGAAGCCCGCGTGCCTAGAGCCCATGCTCCACAACAGTAGAAGCCACGGCAATGAGAAGCCCGCTCACGGCAACAAAGAGTAGCCCCCGCTCACCGCAACCAGAGAAAGCCCGCACGTAGCAACGAAGACACAACACAGCCAAAAATAAATTAATTAAATAAATTAATTAAAAAAAGATAATCAGGATAAGCTAAAGATCTCGTTCTTGAGTTATCTGAAATTTGTAAATGGTAGAATTAATTTTAGTGATGCCGAACCAACCTGCTTGTTTATAGATGAGGAGGAAACAGGCTCAGAGTCACGCAGCTAGTCAGTAGCAGAGCTGAGGTTTAATTCCTGGTCTTATAATCCTGATTCCAGTGCCCTGCCACCTTTAAATAAATTGGGGCATAACTTTTAAAATTTATTAAAGTACAGTCGATTTATAATGTGTTAATTTCTGCTGTACAGCAAAGTGATTCAGATATATATATATATATATATATATATATATATATATATATATTCTTTTTCATATTCTTTTCCATTATGGTTTATTACAGATAATGAATATAGTTCCAGGGCATAGTTTTTAAAGAATCTTCCCAAGTTTAAAGATACAGAATTTCTTAATTATGTTTTCATAGTTTTCAGTCCAGTTCTAACCTCAGATACTTTGGTGACTCTGGGACTTAAAATGTACAGTTCTTTTAAAAAGCTATTATGTCACAAAATAACAGTATATTCCTATTTCTAGCCAAATACTGATTGAGAAAGAGCCTATGACTTTCAAGTTTTTGAAATGACTTAGATTAAAAGTTTAAGATACAGGCAACATGGTCATTTTAATATTGTTTAGAAAGGTAGTACTGTTCAATAGAGAAGTTGAAAGGTTATTGAACTGAGAGTCTTGAGACCCACATTTTCTACTGGCACCAACTAGCTGTGTGATTTTGGGCAAATGGCCTACCTTATTGGGCTTCAGTTGGCTTGTCTGTGAAATAAGGAAGTAAGGCTAGAATTGTAACTGTCTCTTTAGTAAATAACTCTCATTACTGCAAAATATGAGAAGTTAGGCAGAGCAGGTTTGTTGTCAGAAGTCTTTGGACATGAAATTGATCTGTGCATTACATTCTTTATCTTGACACTACTAAGTAAGCACAGACTAGCCAACCAGCAATCAATCTCCATCTGTAGAACAGCCACTGTTGTCCATGTATAGAAGTCTGGAGAAGGGCCAGATTTTATTTTTGCCAGAAATATTCTTGGCAAATCTGTATCCCTAGAAATGACTGCTTAATTTTGTGATGCAGTGCATAGTTTAGTGAAAAAGAAAAGGAATGCTGAGCTATTTCATTCTAAATGCTCTCAGAGATAGCTTTTGTTCATTTGTTTCCACACTATGTTTCAAGATGTGTTGAATGGAGGTGAGCCAAAATGAAATAAAAAGAGGAAGGTGAGAAACCATCCACAGTATATGCTGACTCTGGAAATGAATTTGAACTGTGTGAGTTATGTGTGTTTACATATTGGTTGACTAAAAAGGTTGTTCGGGTTTCCATAATATCTTCCAGAAAAAACCCGAACGAACTTTTTGGCCAACCCAATATATTGGAAACTTCAGATATACGTGTATAGTATTAACTGTCTTGCCAGGTTTGTCATTTTAGACATTCTTGTGCTGATTTTTTCATTTTGAACTAGTCTTCTAGCTGTAAATTTTTTTAAACATCTTTATTGGAGTGTAAATTGTTTAAAAAGAACTTCATTATTGGAAAAATTTGTACTTTTTACAGATATTCCAAAACTGCCCCATTATTTTGCCATCTGGAAATAAAGATAAAAGTATTTGAATAAATTTTCCACCACTTTCTATTTCTTTGTAAAGATCCCAATTAACGACTGGATTTAAAATTAATTTGAGAAAGTTTATTTTGTGACTGAAAGTTAAATGCTGAAAATTAAATATCTGAATTTCATAAGCTATAAGAATAAATCCTGTTGAAGCTGTATTCATCTAAAATGTCACTGTATGTCACTACTGATCTTCATTTCTTAATTCTTTCAGTCCTTCAGATACATTTAAAATTCTTTTCTCCTAATCTCCATATCTATTTATTAACAGATCCTAATAACTTTACTTTCATAACATCTCTCAGATTTCACCTTCTGTCCTTATTGCGTTGCCCCATCCTAATCCAGGCTGGGCCTAGGTTGCTGCAACAGCCTTCTAAGTAGTCCCCCGACCTTGGTATTCCCTTTCAAACTGTTCAACTAAAATCCAGATTAATCTTTTTTTTAAAATTAATTTATTTATTTTTGGCTGTGTTGGGTCTTCGTTGCTGCGCTCAGGCTTTCTCTAGTTGCAGCAAGAGGGGGCTACTTTTCGTTGCCGTGTGCGGGCTTCTCATTGAGGTGGCTCCTCTTGTTGCGGAGCACAGGCTCTAGGAGCGTGGGCTTCAGTAGTTGCAGCATGTGGGCTCAGTAGTTGTGGCTCATGGGCTCTAGTAGTTGTGGCACACAGTCTTAGTTGCTCCACAGCATGTGGGATGTTCCCAGACCAGGGCTCGAACCCGTGTCCCCTGCATTCGGCAGGTGGATTCTTAACCACTGTGCCACAAGGGAAGCCCCAGATTACTCTTTAAACATCAATTTAACCAGGCTATATATCTATTTAAAAATCTTAAAACCTCTTAATTCAGTTCTCAATGCTATCAAGCCTTTAAAACTCTCTGTATGTGGTCCTTTCTTTTCCATCCAACTGAATTAATTCGGCAAATATTGTTTTGAGCAACTGTGTGCAAGATACTGTGCAAAGGTAAAAATAAAATCTAGCTTCTTGTAGATGTATAATATCAGCATTAATGTTAGCACATCCAGGATTTTTTTCTGTTTAGAAACTTGTTCTACTTCACTCCACTGCACTTAGACTGTTCTTGCTAAGGTTATCAGTGATCTCCTTATTGCCAGATTCATCAGGCCTTTTTCAGTCCTAATTGTGCTTTACATGGCATTGGGTGCTGTCAATCTTGCCTGCTTTGTTGACACATTTTCCTTCCTCAGTTTCTAGGTATAGAAATTATTCACATTTTTTATTACTTCTTGGAATTTTTTTTAACAGAGTTTTTATTTTGTTGATCTTTATTTTGGGTTATTTTCTATTTTATTAGTTTCTGTATTTATTCCTCCTTTCCTTCTACTTCCTTAGTTTTTTTTTTTTTTCAGTTTGTTTTCCTGTTCTTTTCCAACTTCTTGAGATGTATGTTTAGCTTTTTAATTTTTATTGAAGTATAGTTGATTTACAATGTTGTGTTAGTTTCTGGTGTACAGCAAAGTGATTCAGTTATATATATATATATATATATGTGTGTATATATATATTCTCCTTCATATTCTTTCCCATTATGGTTTATTACAGGATATTGAATATAGTTCCCTGTGCTATACAGTAGGACCTTGTTTATCCATTCTATGTATAATAGTTTACATTTGCTAGTCCCAAATTCCCAATTCATCCCTCCCTCATGCCCCTTCCCCTTGGGAACCACAAGTCTGTTCCCTATGTCTGTGAGTCTGTTTCTGTTTTGTAGATAAGTTCATTTCTGTCATATTTTAGATTCCACATATAAGTGATATCATATGGTATTTGTCTTTCTCTTTCTGACTTATTTCATTTAGTATGATAATTTCTAAGTCCATCCGTGTTGCTGCAAATGGCATTATTTCATTCTTTTTTATGACTGAGTAATATTCCATTGTGTGTATGTACGTATGTATATATGTATGTGTGTGTGTGTGTATATATACACCACATCTTTTTTATCCATTCATCTGTTGATAGATATTTAGGTTGCTTCCATGTCTTGGCTATTTTAAATAGTGCTGCTATGAACATTGGGATGCATGTATCTTTTCTAATTATAATTTTGCCTGGATATGTGCCCAAAAGTGGGATTGCTGGATCATATGGCAACTCCATTCTTAGTTTTTTAAGGAATCGCCATACTGTTCTCCATAGTGGCTGCACCAATTTACATTCACACCAACAGTGTAGGAGGGTTCCCTTTTCTCCACACCCTCTCCAGCATTTGTTATTTGTAGACTTTTTAATGATGACCACTCTGACTGGTATAAGGTGATACCTCACTGTAGTTTTGACTTGTATTTCTCTAATAATTAGCGACATTGAGCATCTTTTCATGTGCCTGTTGGCCATCTGTATGTTTTCTTTGGAGAAATGTCTACTTAGGTCTTCTGCCCATTTTTTTATTGGGTTGTTTGTTATTGAGTTGTATGAGCTGTTTGTATATTTTGGAAATTAAGCCCTTGTCGGTCACATCATTTACAAATATTTTGTCCCATTCTATAGGTTGTCTTTTCATTTTGTTTATGGTTTCCTTTGCTGTGGAAAAGCTTATAAGGTTGATTAGGTCCCATTTGTTAAAAATAGACTTTATTTATTTATTTGGCCATCCCATGTGGCTTGTGGGATTTCAGTTCTCTGATCAGGGATTGAACCCGGACCCTCGGCAGTGAAAGTGCAGAGTCCTAACCACTGGACTGCCAGGGAATTCCCCAAAATAGACTATTTTTTTAATAGTTTTAGATTCACAGCAAAATTGATCAGAAAGTACAGAGTTCCAATATATTCCCCACACATACAGCCTCCCCCACTATCAACATCCCCCACCAGAGTGATATATTTGTTACAATTGATGAACCTACATTGACACCTCATTATCACCCAAAGTCTGTAGTTTACATTAGCATTCATTCTTTGTGTTGTACATTCTATGGGTTTGGACAAATATATAATAAGTATCCACCACCATTATAGTATCATATAGAGTAGTTTCACTGCCCTAAAGTCCAATGCGTTCCACCTGTTCATCTCTCCCTGTACCCTAATCCTTGGCAACCACTGTTCTTTTTTACTGTCTCCATGGTTCTGCCTTTTCTAGAATGTCATATAGGTGAAATCATACAGTATGTAGCCTTTTCAGATTGTCTTCTTTCACTCAGTGATAGGCATTTGAGGTTCCTCCATGGCTTTTCATGTCCTCATGAAAATGATAGCTCATTTCTTTTTAAGACTGAATAATATTCCCTTGTCTGGATGTACCACAGTGTAGTTATTCATTCACCTACTGAAGGATATCTTGGTTGCTTCCACGTTTTGGCAACTATGAATAAAGCTGCTATAAACATCTGTATGCAGGTTTTTCTGTGGACTTTTTTTCAGTTAATTTGAATAAATACCAAGGAGCATGATTGCTGGATTGTATGGTAAGAATATGTTTTATTTTATAAGAAACTGCCAAACTGCCTTCCAAGGTGGCCGTACCATTTTGCATTCCCACCAGCAATAGGAGAATTTTTGTTGCTTCACATCCTTGTCGGTATTTGGTATTATCAGTGTTTTGAATTTTAGCCATTCTAATAAGTGCATAGTGGTATCTCATTGCTGTTCTAACTTGCAATTTGCTAATGGCATATGATGGAGAGTGTCTTTTCATACGCTTATTTTCCATTTGTATATCTTTTTTGGTGAGGTATCTTTAGATCTTCTGACTATAATTTTCAAACTTCTTTTCTGACCTGTGCCTTTAAGGCTGTGTATTTCCCTGTTAGTGCTTTAGTTGCTTATCAGTTTGTATGATTTGAACTCTTCGAGTTTTATTTAGACTTTCTTTATACCTCAGCACTAAAAAAATAGTTCCATGTGTGCTTGAAAATAATATGTAGTTAGCAGTGTTGGGTGAAATGTTCTGTATTAGGTCACATTTCCTGATCATGTTATATTGTTCAAATCTTTTCCAACCTCACTGATTTGTTTTTTTGGTCTACTTATCCTATCAGTTATTGAGAGAGGTGTTAAACTCTCCCAAAACTATTGTGAATTTGTCTATTTCTCCTTGTAGTTCTGTTATTTTTGCTTTATGTATCTTGAGGTTATATGATTAGGATGCTATTAATCTAAAAATGCTGATCTTCCTGATGATTTCACATTTTTTCATTAGGAAGTGTCCCTTGAAGTCTCTTTTGGCTGACACTAATATAGCTATATTATCAGCTATGGTCCAGCTCTAGCTATACCAGCTTTCAGTTTTTATTTGCTCAGTGTAACTTTTTCTACTCTTTTACTTTCACCCTTTTTGTATTTTTAAATTACACGAGTCTTAATTAATTTTTTTGTTTCATTTTTATCTAGTCTGAAAATCTTTGTCTTGTTTGTTTGTTTTGTTTTGATTTTTTTTGGCTGTACCACATAGCATGTGGGATCTTAGTTCCCCGACCAGGCACTGAACCTGTGCCCCCTACATTGGAAGTGCAGAGTCTTAACTGCTGGACCACCAGGGAAATCCCAAGAAAATCGTTTTCTTTTAACAGCCTGATAA
This sequence comes from Pseudorca crassidens, assembly GCF_039906515.1. Taxonomy (NCBI): domain Eukaryota; kingdom Metazoa; phylum Chordata; class Mammalia; order Artiodactyla; family Delphinidae; genus Pseudorca; species Pseudorca crassidens. Next base: position 81,360,780 of record NC_090297.1, on the reverse strand, counting down.
TCTTTGTTTTTAACAGGAGCATTTCATTCATTCATATTTCATGTTTACTGATCTGTTTAAGTATATTATTTTGTTTTGTCTCCCTTAGTTTATGTAATGTTACTGTCTTGGTTCTCTTCATACCTGAGGTTTTTTTTGTGTGTGTGTGTGAGGGGGGGTGTCACTCTTTGTTCACCATTTAAATGCTCATGTTCCCCAGGATCTCATTATTTGCCTTTTGTTTTTTTTACTCTGTGTACTTGTCCTTGGTGACTTTGTTCATACTTATAATTTCAACTACTATTTACTTGTTGAGCTCCAAGCCTGTGTATTCTATTGCTTCCTGGACTTCACCACTTGGAGATCCTATCACTTCCCCAGATTCACCATATCCAAAGGCATACCTTCTTTTACTCTAAAACTGGTCTACTACCTATATTCTCTGGAATATCACTGCCATTCCTTTCTCATTATATCCTCATCTATGCTCCCCGCATATTCATTCTCCAGGTCATAGAGCCATCTCCTTTCTAGTCCCAGAGCCACTGCCTTATTTTAGATCTTTATCATAATTTGCCCACTTTGTTACAACAGTCTTCTAAATGGTCTTGCTGAATTTATTCTTACATCACTACATTTTACTTTACATTGCTTGCAGAATGATGAAGGGTTTTATGCAGAACAATGATATCAAATTTGCATTTTAGATATATAACTCTGAAAACTTCTGGTGAATATGGCAGTTATTAAAGATGTCTAATGGCTGTGTCCTTTTATCTCTAGTAGATTCTCTAGACAATGACTTTCTAACTTTTTCAACCATAACCTGTAGTAAGAAATACGTTTTGTATGACGAATAAACACACACAAGTAACTGAAGCAAAAGTTTCAGTAATAATACTTAACTTTTCTACTTCCTTTACTGCATTCTGATATTCTCTAGTCTAGGCCATTTCATTTTTTAAAATGCTGTTTAAGGTTCACTAAGTTGATTTAACTGCCTCTAGTTTGAAAAACTATGTTCAAGAGTTTGTCTCTTTCAACACATCCTATACAAAGGAGCAAAGGCAATTTGATGGAGAAAGGATAGTCTTTTCAACAAATGATGCTAGAACAACTGGTTGTCCACATGCAATAAAGTAAATTTAGACACTGACCTGAAACCTTCCACAAAAGTGAACTCAAAATGGGTCATAGACCTGAATGTAAAACACAAAATTGTAAAACTTCTAAAGGATGACATAGGTGAAGAATCTAGGTGACTTTGGATTTGGCAGTGTGTTTTTAGATTCAACACCAAAGGCACGATCCACGAAAGAAAAAATGGATTAGTTGGACTTCATTAAAATTAAAATTTTCTGCTCTGCAAAAGATACTATTAAGAAAATGAGAAGACAAGCCACAGATTGAGAGAAGATAATTATAAAACATATATCTGGTAAAGGATTAGTATCCAAAATATACAAAGAACTCTTAAACTCAACAATAAAAAAGAAAAATACCCAATTAAAAGTGGACAAAAGGGCTTCCCTGGTGGCGCAGTGGTTGAGAGTCCGCCTGCCGATGCAGGGGACACGGGTTCGTGCCCCGGTCCGGGAAGATCCCACATGCCATGGAGTGGCTAGGTCCGTGAGCCGTGGCCACTGAGCCTGCGCATCCGGAGCCTGTGCTCCGCAGCAGGAGAGGCCACAACAGTGAGAGACCCATGTACCACAAAAAAACAAAACAAAACAAAAAAAAGTGGACAAAAGAGGTAAAAAGACACCTCATCAAAGAAGATAAACAAATGGCAAATAAGTATATGAAAAGATGCTCCACATCATATACCATTAGGGAAATGCAAATTTAAACAATAATGAAATGCTACTACATACCTATTAGAATGGCTAAAATTCAAAACACTGACAGTACCAAATGCTGACAGGGATGTGGAATGACAGGAACTCTCATTCATTGCATGTAGGAATTAAAATGATATAGCCACTTTGGAAGATTTGACAGTATCTTACAAAGCTAAACATAGCCCCTTACCATATGACTCAGCAATCATGCTCCTAGGTGTTTACCCAAATTATTGAAAACTTATGTCCACACAAAAACATATACACATATACACAGATGTTTATAGCAGCTTTATTAATAATTGCCGAAACTTGGAAGTAACCAAGATGTCTTTCAGTAACTGTAATTCATCCAAACACTGGAATATTATTCAGCAATAAGAAGGAACGAGCTATCAAGCCACAAAAAGACATGGAGAAAACTTAAATGCATATCGCTACATGAAAGAAGACAGTCTGAAAAGGCCACATACCATGTGATTCCAACTATATGACGTTCTGGATAAGGCAGACTCTGGAGACAGTAAAAATAAGAGTGGTTGTCAGGGGTTGGAGGTAGGGAAGGAAGCACCAGGGATTTGAAGGACAGTGAGATTATTCTGTATGATACTGTGTGGATACATGACATTATGCATTTGTCAAAACCCATAGAACTGTACAATATAGAGTGAACCCTAATATAAGCTATGGACTTTTGTTAATGTGTCAATATTGGTTCATTAATTGTAACAAATGTAGCACACTAATATAAGATATCAATAATAGAGGAAAATGAGAGGAGGGAGGAGAAGGAGTATATGGGAACTGTGTATTTTCTGCTTAATTTTTCTGTAAGTCTAAAAGTGCTATAAGAAGTAAATTTATTAATTTTTAAATAAAAGAGTATGTCTTTCCATTCATTTGACGAACATTTGTTAAATACCAACTATGTGCCAAAGAGTGAAGTACTCGAAGTAATAAATTATGTAAAACATATATCTTTCAAAGAGTTTATAGTCTAGTGGGGAAAGTAAATCAGCAATTGGGGTGATATTTGCTATATCAGAAGTGTGTATAGACTGTTATGGGACCCAGGAAGGGATCACCTTAGTCTGGATTGGGGAGGGGGAAGAAGTCACAGAAAAGGCTACTCAGAGGTCATGCTTTGTTTGAGATTTTTCGGGTGAGTAGTAGTTGACTAGATAAAAATTTGTGTGTCAGGGAATGAGCACCTTGAGAAGATGATATTCTGTTGTCTATCTATATAGACAAAGCAGTATCTGAAAAGGCATAGAGGTAAGAATCAGCATGGTATGAAAAGGAAATTACAAACTTACCTTAGTTATAGGAAAGTTTGCATCTAGGGGTAATGTGAGTCATGAAATTAAGGGGGTAAATAATATCATGAAGGACCCCTGTGTATTAAATGAGCTAGAGTTTGTACTTTATCCTGAAGGCTAAGGAAAGTTACTTAAGGTGGGTTTACCTGATATAAGAAGATCCCTCTTGCTTTCTTCTTCAAATACGTAGTAATGCTGGATAAATTATAAACTCTCTTTCCCAGCTATGTAATAAATATATAACAGAGCTTGAAAACAAGAAAAGAAAATCTACAGATACCAGAAATGAAGAAGAAACTAAACATGAAAGGGAGTTAAAGCCAAGTGGATAGTGAGGAGTGGGAGCTGTAGTTTTTTGTTTGTTTGTTTGTTTGTTTGTTTTGTGGTACGCGGGCCTCTCACCATTGTGGCCTCTCCCGTTGCGGAGCACAGGCTCCGGACACGCAGGCCCAGCGGCCATGGCTCACGGGCCTAGCCGCTCCGCGGCATGTGGGATCTTCCCGGACCGGGGCACGAACCCGTGTCCCCTGCCTCGGCAGGCAGACTCTCAACCACTGCGCCACCAGGGAAGCCTGGAACTGATCTATGTGTTGAAAGTTGGGAGCCACAAAGGGCTCTTGAGGAAAGGAATACAACAACTACACCTAAGGAAGCAACAAAGCACTTAGAGCTGGGGTTTTAGGCCTTTGGGGAGTCAGAAATAAGGAATAGGGCTAGAGGGAGGAGATGGCCAGTGACCCAAGATTAAGCCATTCAGCTCATGGCATTCTTCTAAACACCGTGCGTGGTTCAACAGTAGTTGTATGTTATAAAAATGTGTTCAGATGAAGTGAAGTCCAGGACTAAGTTTGATGGTTGCATAGTGATAACCTCTTAAGATCTCTTTATCTGGATTTGGAGATTGGAAGCATGTGACTATGCTAGCTGCTGGTTGCATCTCCTGACAGCTTGGAAAGTCAGCCTTCAGATGAAGATGAACCTCTGAAAGGTAGAATGGAGAATCAAAGAAACTGACTCTTGGGGAATAGTGTTGAGATACTGAATCAAAACAACACTGAATATTTCCCACTTCTGATAATGGCATAGTAGATTGCTCATGCTAGGCTTCTGCGTATAATGTGTGCATGCACGACTGTGTAGTGTGTGTGTGTGTGTGTGTGTGTGTTCGTGTGTTCTTAAACAACTATTTGAAGGCACTGGAAAGAAACCAAGACAAAAGAGAAACTTAGTTTGAAAGACAGAAAGTCCCTTTGAGGGCATTCCCCAATCTTTGCCTGGTTCCATAGGCAAAGGTCATAGATAACAGGGTTCAGGACTAGCAGAGCAACTGGGAATTTAGGAAGAAAATCATGGAAGGGAAGGAGTTACATAAAAGCCCATAAACCTGGATTTAAAAATTCCCAACTCCTATATATAGATGGGAAGGCCCCAGGGAATGCAATGTAAAATCAGTACCCAGAAGCTAGAAGAACTGAGGGAGGTTTCAGCAGTTGCTCATGGCAGGGGAAACAGAATTTGAGAACTGAGTCCAGCCAAATTAACTGCCTGCTAGAACAAACACCAATCTTCAGAGGAACATAACAAAATTCAGAGTCTTGACAACATGTACATAATATATAGTATCTAATAAAAAATCACTACACATATGAAGAAACAAGAAAATGTGGTCATACTCAGGAAGAAAGTAGTCAATAAAAAACCATATCCAGGATGATCCAGATGTTCAAATTAGAAGCCAAGAACTTTAAAGAAGTCATCATAAATATGCTCCAGGACTAAAAGGAAAATATGTGTACAATGATTAAACAGATGAGAAATCTCAACAGAGAAAGAGAAACTATCCTTTAAGTCAAAATTTTAGAACAGAAAAGCACAATAACCGAAATGAAAAATAAACTGGATGAGCTTAACAGCAGACTTGAGATGTCAAGGAAAGAGTCAATTAACTTAAAGACGCAGACATAGAGAATGGACTTGAGGACACGGGGAGGGGGAAGGGTAAGCTGGGACGAAGTGAGAGAGTGGCATGGACATATATACACTACCAAATGTAAAATAGATAGCTAGTGGGAAGCAGCTGCATAGCACAGGGAGATCAGCTCAGTGCTTTGTGTCCACCTAGAGGGGTGGGATAGGGAGGGTGGGAGGGAGACACAAGAGGGAGGAGATATGGATGTATATGTATATGTGTGGCTGATTCACTTTGTTATACAGCAGAAACTAACACACCATTGTAAAGCAATTATACTCCAATAAAGATGTTAAAAAAAAGTCAGTTAACTTGAAGACAGATCAATAGAAAATATTCAAGTTGAAGAGCTGATAAAAAAGATTCATAAAGGGACTTCCCTGGTGGCACAGTGGTTAAGACTCCATGCTCCCAATGCACAGGACCCGGGGTCAATCCCTGGTCAGGGAACTAGATCCCACATGCATGCCGCAACTAAGAAGCCCACGTGCCACAACTAAGGAGCAGGCAAGTGGCAACTAAGGAGGTTGCCTGCCGCAACTAAGACCTGATGCAACCAAATGAATGAATGAATGAATGATTTTTAAAAAGAGAAAGATTCATGAAAACTAGACAGAGCCTCAGAGACCTCTGGGACAACAGCAATTGTCTAACATAACATGTAATTTGAGTCTCTAAGGGAAAGGAAAGAGAAAATGAGGCCAAAAAAATTGACAAATAATGGTAAATTTGGCAAAAAAAAAAAATCAATTATGGATCCAAAAACCATAGCTAACCCTAAGAAGAATAAATACAAAGATAACCACACCAGGTACATTGTAGTCAAACTGCTGAAATCCTGGTTTTAGCCAGAGAAAAACAACACTTTATATACAAGGGGCCAATCATACAAAATTATAGCTGATTTCCACCAGACCTGTGCTATAAGAAATGCTAAAAGAAATTCTTCAGGTTAAAAGGCAATGATACTAGATGGTAACTCATATCTTCAGAAATGGATGAAGTTCAATAGACATGGTAAAAATGTGGGTAAATTTAAAAGACTATATTTTCTTCTGTTAGTTTCTTTAAAAGACATAGTGGTTAAAGCAAAAATTTTAGCACTGTATTGTGGAGTTTATGCCAATAGGACAAAGAAGTGAGGTATGTAGAATTATGCTGTTACAAGATGGCTATATTTAATGCTCAGTAGTACAACATTAAGTGTAAGTAGATTATATTAAGTTAAAGATGAATGTTTTAATCTCTAAAGCAACCAATAAAACAAAATGCAGAGTTAAAACTAAAAGTCAGTGGGACCACAGTGAGATACCAGTTTATACCCACTAAAATAGCTATAATAAAAAAGATGGACAGTAACAAGTGCTGACAAGGATGTGGAGAAATAGGACTTCTCATACATTGCTGGTGGAAATGTAAAATGGTGCAGCTGTTTTGGAAAACAGCTTGGCAGTTCTTAAGTTTAACGTAGAGTATGACTCAGCAGATCCACTCTTAGGTATATACTCAAGGGAAATGAAAATGTACATCCACACAAAACATGTACATGAATATTAATAGCAGCTTATTCATAATAGTCAAAAAGTGGAAACAACCCAAGTGTCCATCAACTGATGAATGGAAAAGTAAAATGTGGTATATCCATTCAATGGAATATTGTTCAGCAATAAAAAGAAATATACTACTGACACATGCTACAACATGGATGAACCTTGAAATCATTATGAAAAAAATGAAAGGATCCAGTCAAAGATGACCACATATTGTATATTAATATTGTATATTCATTTATATGAAATGAATAGGCAAATCTATAGAGATGGGAAGTTGATTAGTAGTTGCTTAGAGCTGAGTGGATGAGGGGGAATGGGGAAGGACACCTCATGGGTATGGAGTTTCTTTTAAGGGGATGAAAATGTTCTAAAATTAGATTTCGGTAATGGTTGTGCACCCTGTGAATATATTTTTTTAAAAACATTGAATTGCATACTAATTTAAATGGGTGAATTGTATGATATGTGAAATATATTTCAATAAAGCTGTTTTCAAAAAGCCAAGGGAGAAATCAAAATGGAATACTAAAACCTTTTTCTCAGTCAACCCCAAAGGAGGAGCAATAAAACAAGCAAACAAATGAACAGATGACACAATGGAAAACAAGTAGCAAAATGGCAAATCTAAATCCAGCCAAATCAAATGTAAATGTTAGACTAAACCCTGCAATTAAAAGACAGAGATTGTCAAACTGGATAAAAAGCATGACCCAACTATAAGTTGTCTACAAGGCATGCACTTTTAACACAAAGTCACAAGGTTGAAAATAAAAGGATAGGAAAAGATGAAAAGATATGCCATGCAGACATGAATCATTAGAAATTTAGAGTAGATATTTTAATAATGGACCAAAAATAGACTTCAAAACAGGGAGTATTATCAGAGATGGAGACATTTTATAATGATAAAAACCCCAATATAACAGGAAGACATAATTACAAATGTCTATGTGCCTAATAATGTAGCTTTAAAATAGATGAAGCATAAAACTGACAAAACTAAAGGAAAAAGGATTAAATTCCCCAATTGTAGTTGGAGATTTTCACATCCCTTTACAGTAATTAATTGAACAACTAGGTCAAAAATCTGTACAGATATAGAAGATCTGAATAGCATGGTAAACCACCTTGAGCTAATTAACATTTATAGAATCTAACACCCAACAATTACAGAATACAGAATCTTTTCAGGTATCCTGGAACTTTTACCAAAATAGACTGTTTATAGGACCATGAAACAAGTTTGAATAAGAGTCAAAAGACTGAAATCTAAGAGGGTATGTTCTCTGATCACAATTGAATTAAATTAGAAATCAATAACAAAAAGATATCTGGAAGATTCCCAAAGATTTAGAAGTTAAACAGTATATTTCTGAATAATACATGGATCAAAAGAATATCAAAGGGAAATTGGAAAATATTTTCATGTAAATGATAATGAAAAACAAACCTGAGCATTGGTGAGATGTAGTGAAAGCATTGCTTAGCAGAAAATGTATAGCTTTAATTGTTCATACAGGTGTACCTTGGGGATATTATGGGTTCGATTCCAAACCATTGCAATAAAGTGAATACTGCAGTAAATCGAGTTATATGAATATTTTGCTTTCCCAGTGCATATAAGTTATGTTTACACTATACTTAGACTATTAAGTGTGCAACAGCATTATGTCTAAAAAATATATACGTACCTTATCTTTAAAAGACTTTATTGACAAAAAATGCTAACCATCTTGCCTTCAGCGAGTTGTCACTGATCACCATAACAAATATAATAATAATGAAAAAGTTTTAAATATTGTGAGAATTACCAAAATGTGACACAGATATACAAAGTAAGCAAATGCTTTTGGAAAAATGGTGCTAATAGACTTGCTTGACACAGGGTTGCCACAAACCTTCAATCTGTAAAAAATGCAGTATCCGTGAAGTGCAGTAAAACAAGATATGCCTATATTAGAAAGAAGGAATGGTTAAAATTTATTTTGTATATTTCCAGAAGCTAGAAAAACATAAGCAAAGTAAAACCAAGAAGAAGAAAATTAAGAAAATAGCAAGTATCAATTAAATAGAAAACAGACAACAGAAAAAATTAACAAAGCCAGGGCTTCCCTGGTGGTGCAGTGGTTAAGAATCCGCCTTCCAATGCAAGGGACACGGGTTCGAGCTCTGGTCCAGACAGATCCCACATGCTGCCAAGCAACTAAGCCCATGCGCTGCAACTACTGAGCCTGCCGTCTAGATACCGCAAGCCACAACTACTGAGCCCACATGCCACAACTACTGAAGCCCGCACGCTTGGAGCCTGTGCTCCACAACAAGAGAAGCCACTGCAATGAGAAGCCCGTGCACAGCAACGAAGAGTAGCCCCCACTCGCCCCAACTAGAGAAAGCCTGCGTGCAGCAACTAAGGCCCAACGCAGCCAAAAATAAATAAATAAAAATAAATACATTTTTTAAAAAATTAACAAAGCCAAATGAATTCTTTCAAAAGATCAATAAAATTGAAAAACCCCTAGAAAAACACAAGTTATCAGTATTGGAAAAGAAAGAGGGAGTATCATCATAGATCCATAAACTTTAAAGAATAATAAAGGAATTCTAAAAACAACTTTTGCCAATAAATTTGACAACTTAGTGAAATAGAAAAATTCCTGGAAAAATACAACTTGCCCAAACTGACACAAAATGAACTAAAAAGTCTGAATAGGCCTGTCAAAGACTTTGTGAAAGAAACTGAATTTGTAGTAAAAAAGATGCCTCCAAAGAAAACTCCAGGCCCAGAGAATATCACTGGTAAATTATATCAAACATTATGGAAGAAACTAAACCTTACAAACTCTTTCAGAAAATAAAGGAAGAAAACGTTGTCAACTAATTTTATGAGACCAGTATAATCATGAGACTAAAACATAGTACAGATATTATAAAAAATTAAAATAGGGCTTCCCTGGTGGCGCAGTGGTTGAGAGTCCGCCTGCCGATGCAGGGGACACAGGTTCGTGCCCCGGTCCGGAAAGATCCCACATGCCGCGGAGCGGCTGGGCCCGTGAGCCATGGCCGCTGAGCCTGCGCGTCTGGAGCCTGTGCTCCGCAACGGCGGAGGCCACAACAGTGAGAGGCCCGGGTACCGCAAAAAAAAAAAAAAAAAAAAAAAAAAAAAATTAAAATAAAAAAATCTCTTAAAACATAGACATAAAACTGTCTAATAAAATATTAGCAAATTGAACCCAGGAATGTATATAAGGATTAACACAGCATGACCAAGTAGGTTTTATCCCAGGAATGTAAACTGGTTTTGTATTTGAAAATACACATAATTACCATAATAACAGAATAAGGAAAAAAACATATGATCATCTCAATAGATGCAGAAGAAACATTTGACAAAATTCAGCATAAATACTTGATACATGGATCTGGAATTAGGGAATTTCCTCAACCTGATAAAGGATATCAACAAAATAACCTTCAGCTAATGTAATTCTAAATGGTAAACCACTGGGAATTCCCTGGCGGTCCAGTGGTTAGGAATCTGTGCTTCCATTGCAGGGGGCACTGGTTCGATCCCTGGTCGGGCAACTAAGATCCCACAAGCCGAGTGGCCTGGACAAAAAAAAAATAAAGTCAAAAAAGTTGAAGACAAATTTAAAAAGTAAAATAAAATAAATGATAAACCACTGAACACTTTCCTCTTAAGACTAGGAACAAGGCAAAAGTACCACTCTTACAATTTCTACTCAACATTTTCCTGACTGTCCTTGCTAATGCAGTAAGGTAAGGAAAGGTCAAAGGAATAAAGATTGGAAAAGAAGAAGTAAAAACTGTTCCTATACACAGATAATTTATATAGTAGAAAATGAATCGTCAAAAAACTTATTATTATCAATAAGTGAATTTAGGGACTTCCCTGGCAGTCCAGAGGTTAAGACTTTGCCTTCCAATACAGGGGGTGCAGGTTTGATCCCTATGGGTAGCTAAGATCCCACATGCCTCATCGCCAAAAACCCAAAACATAAAACAGAAGCAATATTGTAACAAATTCAATAAGGACTTTAAAAATGGTCCACATCAAAAAAAAAAGTGAATTTAGCTTAGCATTGTCTTAAGGTACAAGGCCAATAAAAATATTAATTGTATTTTTACATATATATGAGATTTAAAAACCAATTATATTTTAATAGTATCAAAAATAAAATACTTAATAAATTTAACACTCACAGCTCTACACTGAAAAGTACAAAATACTGCTCAAGAAATTAAAGATGTAACTACATGAAGATACATAATTTTCATGGATTGGAAGCCTTGAAATTGTTGACATATCACTTCTTCTAAATGAATCTATAGGTGCAATGCAATGCCAATCATAATCCCAGCTGATTTGTAAATAAAAACAGATCAGCTAATTCTAAAATTTATATGGAAATGCTAAGGACCTAGGATAGCCAAAACAATGTTGAAAAAGAAGAACAAAACTGGAGGATTTATTCTCATCAAGGCTCAGTTATAAAGTGACAATGATCGATATACCGTGGTATTGGTATAAGGGTAGACACATAAAGAAATAGAAATAGGGTTCCAGAAATATACACACATATCTAAAGTCAATTGATTTTTGATGAAAGCACCAAAGCAATTTAATGGAAAAAAGAAACTTCAAGAAATGGTGTTGGAACAACTGGCTATCTAAAAAAAAAATTAACCTCAATCCCTACATTACACCATGCACAAAAATTAATTCAAGGTGGATCAGAGACCCAAGTGTAAAAGTTAAAACTATAAAGGCTTTAGGGAGTTTCCTGGTGGCCTAGTGGTTAGGATTTTGGGGTTTCACTGCAGAGGGCCCAGGTTCAATCCCTGGTCAGGGAACTAAGATCCCACAAGCCATGCATGGCCAAAAGGAAAAAAAAAAAAAAAAAAACCAGAACAACTATAACGTCTTTAGAAGAAAATATAGGAGAATTTTTTTTTTTTGAAACCTGAAAGTCAGACAAAATTTTCTAAGGCATAGAAAGCAAAAACATTAAAACAAACATCAATACATTAAACTTCATCAAAATTAAAAACTTCTGCCCATCAAAACATGCAGTTAAGGAAATGAACGTGGAACCCACAGGCAGAGTTCAGAATTGGAGGGGAGTCACAAAACATGTATCTGACAGAAAACTTGTACCAAGAATATGAAATAAATTACTCCCAAAACTCAATAAATGACACTCACCCCCAAAGACTTAAAAGACCTAAACAAACACTTCACAAAAGAAGATATTATATGAATGGCTAATAAAAATACAAAACACCATTAATCATCAAGGAAATGCAAATTAAAACACAATGAGATACTTCCTATTCCCTAGAATACCTAAAATAGTAAGGCTGAAAATACCATATGTTGGCAAGAATGTGGAACAACTGGAATGTTCATACACTGTGGATGGAAATTTTTTTGGCAATTTCTTAGAAAGTTAAACATATACCTACCCTTTAAATCAGTAATTCTACTTCTGTATATTCATACAGGAGTAATGGAAACATACTCCACAAAAAGACTTGTGCAAGAGTGTTCATAGCACTTTTATTCAATGTAGAAAACTAATAACCCACGTATCCATAAATGGGAGAATAAACAATTGTGGTTATATGCATACAATAGCATACTGCTCACCAAAAAAAGGAGTGTACTCTTGATCTATGCAACAAATGGATGAATCTCATACACATAATGTGTGAAAGAAACCAGACATTGAAAAGCATATGCTGAATGAGTTCATTTATATAAGATTGTAGAAGAGGCAAAGCTAATCTCCACTGGAAAAAATATTGGAACAGAGGTAGCCTGGGGCTAGCAGTGGAAAGCTATGGGTTGACTGGGAAGAAACGCGAGAGGACTTTCTGGGGAAACAGAAGTGTTCTATGCTTAAATTCAATGTGGGTTATAAATGTGTGGCCATTTGGTAAAATTTTACAGTGAAGATTTGTGCACTTCTATTTATATAAATGTTATCTGAGAACTTCCATTACAAAAATAACAATCAAGTAGGGGTAGGGAGAAGGTGGAGGCATCCATGATACAAGAATGGCAGAATCTTTAAGTGTTGAAGCTGGGTGCTGAGTACATAGGGGTTCATTGTACCATTCTGTTTACTTTGTACAGATTTGAAATTTTCCATAATAAAAAGTTTTGCTTTTTTTTTAAACTGGATGCCCTCCATACTACAGAACTTTCAAGTTATTTGAGCCCATAAATTTTATTTCGGTCAAAACCAATTAGAGATGGATTTTCTATTACTCATAGTCAAAAACATCTCAAATAATACACTGAAGATTGTAGTGATTGGTTTTTTTAAAAAATATTCTATCATTTCTGCATAACAATAAGCCTAGTAGTTGGATCTTATCTCAATTTAGCAGATGGAGACCTGTTAGACACCGGGAATTAGATAGAAGTTGTACTCAACTGTACTGCTGTAGATTGGAGCAGGGGAATCCACTAGCACATACATTGACAGAATGGGGCCAGTGACAGTCCACACATTCTGTTTGTTCTCAAACAGCAGGTCTAGATGTCCTTCTCATCCTCAAATGAGAGGTCACATAACAATATGGGACTTATAAAACTTTTAGAACAAGGGAAAGGGAACATCATCACAGAGATTTAAAGGAAGAGCAACTCTGAAAATTATATTTTATAAGAATTATAAGAAATTTTAAAACTTTTCTGTATCCTTTGTTGATGCAAGAAGAAAAGGCTTCTATGGAACTGAAGCATAAAAACAAAAGGAACAAATAGGCTGAGCTGAAAACAGGGCAAAAAGGATGGATAGATGTAAGTAAACAACATGCAGTAGCAGAATTAAAATACAAATTGGAGACGGTAAAAAGTAGGATTCACACTGAGGTGTACTGAGGTAATTATGTGGAAAACACATTTGCGAAATGTCCTGGGAAATCAGAGGGATAAATAAAAGAGATTGAAAACTGTGGGAGGATGGTAGCTGTTGATGACATCAAACGTCAGAAGGTGAGCCAAAGTTTCCAAGGGAAAAGGCTGTGACTAGGCAGTCTTGTATCCAGCTGCATTTTGTTTTGTTAATGAGGGTAACAGACATTCATGTGTGCCGGGGTTCAAAACTATGCCAACAGTACATATAACCTTCTTGAAAAACAAAACATTGAGTTGACTGAAAAACAAATCAAAATGAAGAACTTAAGGGCAGAATATATGTTACGAAAGTGGCAGACTTCCTAAAGGACTACCAGTAAGCAGAAGGCAGTCACAAGCTCTTGGTGGAATCCTCATCCTACCAAACCACTCTGATGGAACTGAGCACACTGATGAATCTGCAGGAATGTGTGTCGTGTGCTATCTGGACTAAACTTAAAAGCAAACAGTTTCCTTATGAGTTGTTATTCCCCCTGGACAAAATTGTGTAATTGGGCACAAAAAACTCATCTGGAAATCATCTCGCTCAGGCACTGTTTACCACAAGATTCAGAAGCTCAAATAAGAGCAAAGTACAATAATGTTTAAAAAGAAGAAAAGAATAACTTCTCAGAAAAAAAGACTGAAAGGAAATACTTCAAAATGTTAAGTAAATTAACACAACATTGTAAATCAACTATACTTCAATTTTAAAAAGCTAAATAAATTAAATGATTACTACAAACCTATATGATTTTTAATCTTTGACTTTCTTGTATTTTTTAGTTTTTGAAATTAGCACGTATTATTTTTCAGTTAAAAAAAGAAAGAAAAATTGATGAAAATGCTGTTACTAGCGAAAAAAAGCATACAAAATAGTGGAACAAGAAAGAGCCAAAAACAATTAAGACTTCATTAAACAGTTAAACCGGAGAATACATGTATTATTCAAAGTATAGTATTAGCTAAAACAATGTAAAAGGGAACACTGAAACCTTGACCTTTTTCAATTTCAAAATTCTTAAATTTTATTTTTATTTATTTAAATAATGACTTATTTTAATAGTGGCTTTACAGTTTTTCAGATATATCAGTTTATGAAACATAACAAATAAACAAATGGAAACAACAAACCAAAAACAACAGATTGGGATTGACATATATACACTAATATGTATAAAATAGAAAACTAATGAGAACCTGCTGTATCACCAGCCCAAACCTCCCCACCCCGAACTTCAGATTTGCATCTAACTGCTTATTTGATATCTATCTTTAGATAGCACTTCATATTCAACGTGTCCAAAGCTAAAGTCCTGCCCCCAAATTGCTTCTTTCCCTATTTCAGTTAGTGATACTCTCCAGTTACTCAAGAGATAAATATACCCAACTCCTTCTAGACTCTCCCTGTTTCCTTACCCTCATGTTTAATCCCTCAGCAATTCCACTAGTGCATCTCCTAAACAACTTTTGATTGCATCATCTTTAAAAAAAAAAATACAGTGTTATCAACTATAGTCACCATGTTTTACATTAGATCCTCAGACCTTATTCATTATGTAGCTGTAAGGTTTTACTGGCCTTTTATTGGCCTCTCCCTGTTTCCCCCACCTCCCAGCCTCTGGTAGCCATTTTTCTACTCTCTAAGAGTTTGACTTTTAAAAAAATTTTTAGATTCTGCATATAAATGATATACCATGTAGTAGTTTTCTTTCTGTCTGTGCCCTCAAGGTCCATCTATTTATGAACCTGATTCCCGATCAAAACTATGCGCCCTTTCAGGGAAAGAATCATCTCATGCATCGGAGTGTCTAGCTTAGTTCTTGGCACTAGGATTCTGTAGAATCTCAAGCTGGGCCCCTAATGTGCTTGTGTGCACCGCAATTGATTTGGCTCAAATAATACACTGTTTTGATTAATGGCAGTTCTCCCTTTGATAAGAATTTCATGCCAAGGTGGTTCATTGCTTTTTCCTTTAAGATATATGTCAAATCAATTTATCAAACATTGAATGAAGCCCTATGTGTCCTAAGTACTGACCAGTCCCATGGAGATATGGAGATGAATAAGACATGGTTCCTGCACAGTGGAGGTCACAGAAACTTTTTTGGGTCTCCCTCCCTCCATTTCTCCATTCTTTCCTCCCATTCCTTTTCTGGATAAATTTTTGCTGAGTCTGGAATTGTGTCCGATGGGGTAAATACATGTAAAGAGGTTTTTTTATTTTCTTTTTGCAATACACTCTACTCAGTGCAACAATAGAAGTTTATTCCAGATATAGAGATAGCACAGAAGAAAGCATCATAGAATTCTTAGGGTAGACATGGGGGATCCTGGAGGTGGTGACTTCTAAGTGAGTTATAAAGAATAAAAAGACACTCCAAATGCTCAGGTAGGTGAAAGGTACTTTCAAGCAAAGAAAGAGCATATGCAAAGGCCTAGAGATGTGAAGTAGCATCATGTGTTCCAAAAACAATTCTACTTTGGTATCTCTGCAGCATAAAGTTTAGTAGAATGGGGATGGTGTGGGGTGGGAGATGAAGCTAGGGTAATAGGCAGTATTTTAAGTGCTAAGGTCTTTTTATGTTTGGCAAACTTTTTAGTTAAGAGGAGGGTAGTCTCCAGTATGGTGGTATTAATAATCCAAGTGTGAGCCATTATATTGCAAATCTCCATCCGTTTCCATCATAGAATTAAGCAAGGTTCTGTGATCATCTAGCTGTAGTTTAGTGTTCATTGTATGGGTGAATAAGAATGAAAAGAATATGCTCCCTGGAGTTGATGGTCCTATTGAGGATAAAGAATTTACCCACACAAACAGTTCAGAGCCCTTACCAAGCAATCTACAAACTAGTGCAAACTAAAATTGTAAAGGTAGGGCTTCCCTGGTGGCGCAGTGGTTGAGAGTCCGCCTGCTGATGCAGGGGACACGCGTTTGTGCCCCGGTCCGGGAAGATCCCACATACCGCGGAGCGGCTAGGTCCGTGAGCCATGGCCGCTGAGCCTGCGCGTCCGGAGCCTGTGCTCTGCAACGGGAGAGGCCACAACAGTGAGAGACCCACATACCGCAAAAAAAAAAAAAAAAAAAAAAAAAAAATTGTAAAGATAGTATATAAGTACAATCTTTTGTTTTAATTGAAGTATAGTTGATTTACAGCGTTGTGTTAGCTTCTGGTGTACAGCAAAGCGATTCAGTTATACATATATATACATATTATTTTTCATATTCTTGTCCATTATTGTTTATTACATGATATTGAATATAGTTCCCTGTGCTATACAGTAGGACCTTGTTGTTTATCAGTTTAATATATAATAGTGTATGTCTGCTAATCCCAAACTCCTAATTAATTCCTCCCCCACCCCCTTTCCCCCTTGGTTAACCATAAGTTTGTTTTCTATGTCTGAATAAGCACAGCTGGATGAGTTATAGGAGTGATTTAGGAAAACATGGGTTATAAAGAGACAACCTGATCTGGGGCTTAAAAACAATTTCCATCAGAGCTAGCTGAGCATAGAAAATACAGAACTGAGTAATGTACTTGTAAATTAGAAACCTTTGAATGTTCTGTAGTCTATAGTCAAGAAATGCCCTTCTAGTTAGATCAAACACATAATCATCTCTGAGCTTTATAGTATAAGCAGGAGACAACTTTATTTTTTCTTTATAATAAATTTATTTGTTTTCTTATTCTCTACTGGTGACAGAGGCTGTGTCAAGTATTTAGTGGAAAATAACAGTTATTTTCCACTAATTTTAGTTTTAAGGCACTTTAAGGTATTCAGTTTGCCTTAGAGATTCTTTATATAAAATGAGTCCCTGTGTCTCTGCCAAGTCACCCTCAGACCAGGGTACACTAGGGCCACCTTAGATTCTCCTTTCATCTCACTACTCTCAAAAATACACCACAGCGTCTGCCTTTTTCCTTGTGGAATGCATTAACTCTTCTTGTTCACTAGGGCTCACATGCCCACAGCCCTCTACCTGGATATTCTTTCCTCTCATGGAGCTCTGGTGGACTTTTGTCAGCTCATAGGGTTTGTATGTGGACCATCCTAGAGCCTTTGATCCTTAAATCACATTTCCCACTTAGGCAAACTCAAATTTACGAGATGGTGTGTTGTAATCAATCCTCCAAAAGAAGGATGGGGGAAACTTTCACTTTCTATTTGTATGCCTCATAAATTATTTCAGTTTGACAATGAGCATTTGCTATTTTCATAATAAAAAGTAAAGATGACCCACTTTTGAAAAATGAAATTCAACAGTAGAGCCTTTAGTACCATTTTCAGGTCTGTTAAATTAATCTATCTATATCTACACACACACACACACACACACACACACACACACACACACACACACACACCCCCTATAGTGCAAAATAATGTTGAAAAATTCATACTAGTTTAGAAAGCAAGAGCCATAAAAATGTTCCTACTGTGTGACCCAGAAGCTCTACTGCTGAGAAACAACCTAAGGAAATAATTCAAAACAAGGAAAATTTAAAAACCTTTACAAAGCTTGTATACACACAGAAAAATTGGAGAAAGAAGACTTTAAAGTCAACATAAGGGGAAAAGTTAGGAAAATAATGATATATCAACTGGATGGCATATTATTGTGACACTGAAAATGAATGTCATAAAACTATGTTAATAACACAGCATGTTTACATGTTTACATAATGAGAAAAAATACAAAATTATGTATACACTGATTATAGATGTGTATAAAATGAATTACATGTGGACAACTAGAAGGAAATGGATAATGAAAACAGCTGTTGTTCTAGTTCAGTGGAATTATGGGTGAATTTAAAAATTTTATTGAATTTCTTTTCAGTAAATGAAATTGGAAAAATTGAAAGTTTCAAGTTGTCAGTTAATTCAGATTATCTTTGTTCTGGGACTTTTGCAGCAAAAAGAAGGAAAGACTCCAGAATCTCAGCCCCTTTCCTCTTTATTTCACTGGCCAAAAGAATTACTCCCTAGAAAAGAAGGAAACATCTACTTTCTTAGAAAGTTATAAAAAGGAACATTCTCAGGGCGTATGACATTGGAATGACCTCCTGCAGAAGACTGTAGGCTCCATTCTTAGAAATTATTAAGAAAGTAGTTGTGGTTGATTTATTTGTTTATATTACTAAACATGGATTAAATCCAATAATTTTAAAATAACCTCTTTATTGAGATAAAATTCACATACTATAAAACTCACCCTTGGGACTTCCCTGGTGGCGCAGTGGTTAAGAATCCGCCTGCCGGGACTTCCCTGGTGGCGCAGTGGTTAAGAATCTGCCTGCCAATGCAGGGGACACAGGTTCGAGCCCTGGTCCGGGAAGATCCCACCTGCCGCGGAGCAACTAAGCCTGTGCGCCACAACTACTGAGCCTGCGCACCTAGAGCCCGTGCTCCGCAACAGGAGAAGACACGCAGTGAGAAGCCCACGCACCGCAACAAAGAGTAGACCCCACTCCCCACAACTAGAGAAAGCCTGCGTGGGGCAACAAAGACCCAATGCAGCCAAAAATAAATAAATAAATAAATAAATAAAATACTAAATAAATGTTTTTTAAAAAAGCTGGACTCTGACTATTAGATTTTCATGGTCACTTGGGTTTTGGAGAAAATTTGAAAGTATTGGACTATAAGTTCTAGACCTTTGGACTCATCAAGCCTTGGAGAAGGGGGTATTGGGGCTTGAAGTATCAAGCAGGTGAAACATTTTTACAGGTATCTAATACCCTATAGTATTTTGAAAATTACATCTATATTTTCATAGAAAACTTTTGTTCTCTGCCTTTTCCCCATTAGAACAAAAGGAATTCTAAGCTATAATGAGAGGTATATTATTTTCAAAATTCCATGAATGTTTGACGTATATATAAATATATGTTTTTTATATATATCCCACTTGTAAGTTTTGAATCATAATTTAGAAAACTAACATCCATGAACCTATCACAACTTAAGAGTTTTAAGTTAAAGTTTGTCCATGTAACTGCTGGGAATGGGGCAGGAACCTAAACATTTTCATCCTAAATCCATTGCTCTTTCTAATAAGTATTTTTATGTTGATACATATCATTCCTCATTATTAAAATGTGCAATGGTGTCATGAAAACAAATTGAGATCAGTGACAACACCAAATGTTGGTGAGAATACAGAGAAAATGGATCCTCATACATTGCCGGTGGGAATATAAAATGGTATAGCCGCTCTGGAAAATAGGTTGGCAGTTTCGTTAAAAATTAAACATGTATAACTGCCATAAAATCCATCAATTACATTTTGGAGCATTTATTCCAGAGAAATGAAAACTTGTTTTCAAACAAAAACCTGTAAATGAATGCTACAGCAGCTTTATTTATAATACTCTAAAGCTGGAATCAATCCAGATATCCTTCATTAGTTGAATGATTAAAGAAACAGTGATACGTACATACTACGTGGCTGCCAAGGAATCAGAGGAGGGGATGGAGATAGATGTGGTTATAAAAGGGCAACATGGAGATCTTTGTAGTGATGAAATTGGTGTGTACTTGACTGTAGTAGTAGATACACAAAGCTACCACATAAAACTGTATAGAACTAAATACATTCACACACACACACAAATGAGTACAAGTAAAACAGCAAATCTAAATAAAATCAGTAGATTATATCATTATCATGGTTGTGATATTGTAATTTTGTAAAATGTTACCATTGGGAAAAATGGGCAAAAGGATCTCTGTATTATTTCTTCTTCTTTTTTTTTTAAGACTTTTTTGATGTGGACCATTTTAAGTCTTTTTTTGGCTGCGTTGGGTCTTCATTGCTTCGCCTGGGCTTTCTCTAGTTGCGGCAAGCGGGGGCTACTCTGTTGTGGTGTGTGGTCTCAGTAATAGTGGCGCACAGGCTTAGTTGCTCCGCAGCATGTGGGATCTTCCCGGACCAGGGCTTGAACCTGTGCCCCCTGCATTGGCAGGCAGATTCTTAACCACTGCACCACCAGGGAAGTCCCTTTTTTTAAGTCTTTATTGAATTTGTTACAATATTGCTTCTGTTTTATGTTTTGTTTTTTGGCTGCGAGGCGTGTGGGATCTTAGCTCCCTGACTGGGGATCAAACCCGCACCCCCTGCATTGGAAGGCGAAGTCTTAACCACTGGTCTGCCAGGGAAGTCCCTCCTGTATTATTTCTTAGAAATTCGTATGATTCCACAGTTATCTCAGAATAAAAAGCAAAAAAAAAAAAAAAAAAGAAAATCCAATTTTAAATAACTAAATTATTGGTTCAAATTTTAAGAGCTATAGCATATTTCTTTTATTAACAATAATTATTATTACTTATAATAAGTCGTTTATTGAAATCTGGGAATGGAAGGGATTTTGAATGATGCATTCTCCTTCTGGCACTATTGCCAGTTAAGTAGTTGTTCAATATAATCTCGTTTTAGTAAACTAGACAGGGGTTTCCTGAGAGGTTTTTAATTTATTTAGCTTGTATCTATAACTCTTTCCCCCCAGATTTAATATGAATAATTTGGGGAACTTTTAAAATGCATGTTCCCAAGCTTCATCTGTAAGGATTCTGATTCAGTAGATCTGGGGGTAGGTCCTAACAACCTGCATTTAAAAAAATTGTATTAGCAGATTTTGACTCAAAAGAACAATGGGGGCTTCCCTGGTGGTGCAGTGGTTGAGAGTCCACCTGCCGATGCAGGGGACACGGGTTCGTGCCCCGGTCCGGGAAGATCCCACATGCCACGGAGCGGCTAGGCCCGTGGCATGTGGGTTCGTGCCCCGGTCCAGGAAGATCCCACATGCCACGGAGCAGCTAGGCCCGTGAGCCATGGCCGCTGAGCCTGTGCGTCCGGAGCCTGTGCTCCGCAACGGGAGAGGCCACAACAGTGAGAGGCCCGCGTACCACAAAAAAAAAAAAAAGAACAATGGATTGTACTTTGAGAAACATTGAATTATAATTTTTATGATGAATAAATAAGAACACTTTAAATTTCTTTGTGGCATGGAGGATTTGTGGTTAGGTGAGAATTTTAAGAACAAAGTACTGATACAATTTTTCAAACACCCACGTGTTGAAAAAAGAATGTTTGATTAAACTGAGAATGTACTTACTCTGAATCAACAAGAACTCTGAACAAAAAGGAGCTTGCCTTTGGTTCTTATTCATGTTGAAGAGTCCTGCCCATCTCTTAACTGTTTGGCCTGCCTGACCACTCATGATTTACTTGGTACAAAGAAGGCAAAGACTCCTGTTTTAGTTACATAGACTGTATAAAGGGAATGCTCTGCTAAGGTGAACGATTTATAAGCCCTGAAAATAACGTACTCATTAATTCTTATTTTTTGTAAATGAAGTTCCACCTAAAGTAATTGACCCATCCTTATTTTTTTCCCTAAACTCTAGTAGTCAGGTCATTTTAAATGAATGTTGTTGTTGAAAAGCAGATGTAAAGAGATTGTCCTGTTCTACCTTTTGGGGTGCTCAGTTTGCTTGCTGAAAGCTGGTGGGTCTCTCTCTGCACTGTCTCCTCAAACAAATAATGGGAACATTTTCATTTGGGAATATGTCAGGCTTACAGTGGAGTCCAGTCCAACTCCTCGGTATATGCTTTGAGCTAGTGAGTTGTCCTGTGGAAGCCCCTCTCTCTAGGCTTGGGGCGAGGAAGGATCAACCCTACCCTTCCTTTCAAGAGTATTTATAGGATAACAACACATCTCTCCAAGGAAACCTCTTGCAAGTCCTCCCTCTCTAATATCCCCATCTGACTGGGGGTGTAGTCAGGGAACCAGCCCTGGCCCTTTTGACTTTTAATGTGTGTGTTTTCTTGGGCACCTCACTTTGGTATGCAGCTTTTATTGTATCTTTGTGCTTCACAGCACAAAGCATGTAGCACCATGTATTGTATATAACTTGGTAATTTATGTAGTAAAAATACAAAAATATATATGGGAAAGATAGACGCCAATATCCAGATAATGATTTCCTCTGAGGATGAAAGGAAAGATGAGGAATATAAGGGGAGAGGGTTGAGATCTGGTTGTAACATTGTATTTCTTCTTAGAAAAGAGTTTTAAATTAATATGGCAAACTGTTGACATCTATTTACATTTAGTGGTGGGTACAGAGCTACCTTTTATGTTATTTTCTCTATTTTTCTTTTTTTTTAAATTTCTTATTAGAGTATAGTTGATTTACAATGTTGTGTTAGTTTCAGGTGTACAACAAAGTGAATCAGTTAAACATATACATATATCTACTCTTTTTTAGATTCTTTTCCCATATAGGTCATTATAGAGTATTGAGTAGAGTTCCCTGTGCTATTCAGTAGGTCCTTATTAATTATCTATTTTATATATAATAGTGTGTATATGTCAATCCCAATCTCCCAATTTATCCCTCCCCCTTCTATTTTTCTATACAGACATTTTATCTGTATGTTTGAAATGTTTTATAACTTCAAATTAGTTGGAAAAATGAATCTAGGTTACAGTAATTTTTCTGTTTTAGGTTTCTCTCTCCCTTTATTCTCAAAGACAGAGAAAACAGAAGTCATCTGATGGAAACTACACAACCTCCCCACTCAGATATACACGCACATGTGCACCCTCCTTTCCCTCTTGCCTCTGGGCACAGTGGAGTCGCTGTCTCTTCATCTCTGCTCTGGGTCCCCTCCCTTCTGACTTCTCAGAAACCTTGTGCTGTTAATCTGCCAACACCCTACTCTCTTCAGACTCTTTCTGCTGACTTCCTGTCAATATTTTAATATGTGCTAGTTACTCTTAGCTTAAAAAACAAAACAAAACAACCCGTGCCTCAAGTAGGTGCAGTACTACTTACAATGCAGGCAGAAACATTTTCATTTAGAAACCTGTCTCAGTGCATTTTCTTTATAAGTGAGCTCCTTTTCTTCTGTTGTAAAAATTGCTGTGATGAAAATAGCTGTCGTCTGTCTCTGAAGCATTTTCTGTAGGTTTCATTTTGTTTTGTTTTTTGCTTTCTTTGGAATTTAGGAGAGAAATGGGAAGGCAATTTAGATTAACACTTGTCTGAGAAATTCCAAAATTAGAGATGGCCATCTGGTTTGCATGATTTGTAATATTTTTGAAATAAGATTATCATTCCAAACAGATTTTTAGTCTATTCTAAAATAATACTTATTTTTTAAACTGCTACAACTATCAACTATTTTACCATTCAACTGAAAAGAGGGTCGTTAGTTGTTGGTGATGTTCACTCCAAGAAAGAATGCTTCTGTGACCTCTCTGTTCTCTGAGAGACTGATTTGAGCAGTGGAAGGCTGTATTTCTCATTCCTTGGACTGACATAACCTGAAGGCCCATCTTAGATTTCTCTGTGCTTCTAATAATTCTTTAGGATAATGTACTTAGGTCAGGCCTGAAGTAGTCAACCACAGTAGCTCTATTCAATGCCCCACTGGTTCTTGTATACCTGGGCTTTTGTCAAATCTAGTGCTAAAGATTCTGAGTATCAACTATTCAATTTAAAAAAAAAATTAAAAAAAAGATTCAGCATATTAAAAAAATTCAAGGCCACTCTCTTAAAACTGTAACTGTAAATGAAACTAAAAATGTAATTGCCTATAGAATTGGATGCTGGTGAAGGTGAAAAAAGTGCATTTGAAAAACCAGTGAATGTTAATTGTTGTAAGCTTTTTGGAAAGTATGTAACAATATGTATCATTAACCTTTTAAAACTAGTTACCCTTTGACCTAGAAATTTTCTTGCTGAAATCTCTCCTGAAGAAATGATCAAATACTCAAGCAAATACTTATGTATTTAATACAGTAGGCAATAGAGTAGAGCCATGGACTCTGAAGCCATGTGGCCTCAATTCAAATCCTGGTTCTCCTATTTACTACTAGTATAGCCTTGCTTTAACCTGAATATGTTTCTCAGTTTCTCCATCTGTAAAATGAAGAATAGTCCCCACTCACAGAGTTCTTATAAGGAAATTTAAGCATAAGGAGGGGTCCAGTATCACTTAGCTACAACAACAATGCTGCATAACAAATTGTCCCCAAAACTCGGTGACACACAATGACCATTAATTTCTCACTCATACATCAACAGGTCAGCTGGAGTTCAACTTTTCTAGGCTGGGATTGGCTCCCGGCTATGGGTTTGGTTCAGGTGGGCTACAGTGTCACTTACTGTCCTGGGATGAATGGACTACCAGGGACCTGTTCTTCTCCTGGCAGTGCCTGAAGTGTAAGAAGGCAAGTCCAATTGTACACTTTTCTTTGCATCACATCTACTAACAAACATTGGCCAAAGCAAGTCACATGGCCAAGCCCAACATCAAAGAGGCCGGGAAAGCGGGGAAGGGGGAAGGAATGAATATTTACAATCCAAACGTTGACAAACTATTTCTATAAAGAGCCAGATAGTAAATATTTGGGGCTTTGCTGGCCATACGGTCTCTGTTGCAACCACTCAACTCTGCCATTATAGCATTAAAGCAGCCTTAGACAGTAAATCAGCGAATGGGGTGGATGTGTTCCAATAAAATTACAAAACCATGTAGCAGACTGGATTTGGCTCATGGTAAACAGTTTTCTTACCCCTGACCAATTTACCACCCCAGAGCAGACTTTTTATGAAGATAACAGTTCCTGGTACAGGGTAACACTAATAAATATTGGCTCTCATTAATAATATTGTTGTTGTTACTATTAATAGACCACAATATTGGAAATAATAAAAATGTCCAACAATAGAAATAGGATTAAATAAATTATGGTATACCCATACTGTAAAATGTTATGCATTCATTTAAATATCATATTTTTTAAATATCAAGACTATGTAATGGCCTAAGAATGTGTTTAATAATAAATGACATTTATCATAAGACCCTAATTTTATTTTTCTTTATGTTATATATGTACATTATATAACAGCTACGAAAGAAATACACCAAAACTCGATCATTTACCTTCTTTTTTACATAATTATTTTTTGTTTGGTTTTATTTTTTTATTGAGATATAATTAACATATAACATTGTATTA
This sequence comes from Pseudorca crassidens, assembly GCF_039906515.1. Taxonomy (NCBI): domain Eukaryota; kingdom Metazoa; phylum Chordata; class Mammalia; order Artiodactyla; family Delphinidae; genus Pseudorca; species Pseudorca crassidens. The sequence goes on along the minus strand of NC_090297.1, from coordinate 81,335,150 downwards.
GCTTTAGGTATACAACAGAGTGATTTGATATGTGTGTATATACTGCAAAATGATCACCACAATTAGTTTAGTTAACATCCATCTCCTCACATAGTTACAGTTTTTTTTCTTGTGATGAGAATATTTAAGATCTACTCTCTTAGCAACTTTCAGATACACAATACAGTATTGTTAACTACAGTCACCGTGCTGTACATTACACCCCAGGACTTATTTATCTTATAACTGGAATTACATACTTCTTTATTGTCCATTTTTTCTATACTGGGCATGTACTGTTTTCTGGTATGAAAGTACTTTGATGAGAAAAAAAATAATAGAATCTGGGTCCTCTGAGGACTCTTCTAACTCTGATGTAGTTACCATTTAACATGTCACTTCTGTTTTAATTGCTTTACAAATGAGGAGTTTACCTTCAGAGATGTCTGATTAGAATGGACTAGATAGGCACTGTTCAACCTGTTATATATATATTTCTTAATTTATTTATTTTATTTATGGCTGTGTTGGGTATTCGTTGCTGCGCGCGGGCTTTCTCCAGTTGCGGTGAGCGGGGGCTACTCTTCGTTACGAAGCACGGGCTCTCGGTGCACGGCCTTCAGTAATTGTGGCTCACGGGCTCTAGAGCACAGGCTCAGTAGCTGTGGCGCACGGGCTGAGTTCCTCCGCGGCATGTGGGATCTCCCTGGACCACGGCTTGAACCCGTGTTCCCTGCATTGGCAGGCGGATTCTTAACCCCTGCGCCACCACCCCAACCTGTTATGTTTTTAAATTAAAGTTGTTCCGCTCTAGGACTTCTGGAAATCTGTGCAGGGTACCAACCAACGGGAATAGAACCTCCACACGCCTCTCGGGTCAGAGGAACCGTAGCTCCTTTCTGACCGCATTCCCTGAGCAGCCACGGTTCTTTCAGTGATACAAAGGCAGAATGCTGTTGCACAGAAGTGAACCACCTCCCGCAGCCCTGCTCTGGCCACCCCAGTATTTGAACACACACATCTGCTTTTCTCATGTATCAGAGAGAGGTGAGGTTTCAGTATTTAATTGCTACTGTGTCTGGAAGTCACATAAATGAATCCTGGGAAAGGAAGCTTCAGAACCCAGCTTCCTTCTTCATCAATCTCACAGAATATTAACTAACATTAATTTCCTTTTAAAAACCCTTTACAATAATCAAGTTTCATCTAAATTATAATCAGCCTCTGGATACTCTAAGATTCCAAACAATGTTGAAAATTGGTAAATCAATCAGGTTGTACAACCGTAGAGGTAACTATTCCAAATAAATTTTGCCCTAAAATGTACTTCAGAATCTGAAGTTTAAAGGGACCATGCTGTTCAATCTCCGAGTTTAGGTAAAACATAGCTAAACTTTATTTTTAGTAAGTGAATTGTTAGTGAATTTAAGTGCCCATTAGGATTCTCATGTGAGATTTGCATGTGGATATTTTATGTGTAGTAAGTTCTAGACCCAGTATGGTGCCTCAGGCGCACTAAAAAGGGGAAATGCACACGTGATTTGCCCATTCTGGGTGCCCAGATCTTAACTGAAATACTAAGGTAATGTGAATTCTATTTGGAAACTTATGTATAACCATATCTTAAGTAGTTCTTTAACTTGGAACTTTGTGTACATAAGCTAAAAGATTTGTTGACAGTTACTGAGCTCATGATATGGAATGAAAACTGTATTCAGTAACTTAAACACAAATACATACAACTACAAATACTATTAATGGATTTTAATTGCAATTTCCAGTTCTGCCCCACTGAGGAGGAAGGGAGAATCCTTAATCTGAACAGCCAAGAAAATTGTCTCTGTTCTGGGTAGGACCTCCACATTGTTTTTCTCTTCTCCCGTAGACCCTGCTTTGTTGATCCTATCTGGGAGTGGTAGCTACTCTCCAAAGATGACCCCTCAGTAGCCATGCTTCCTGGTATGCAAGCCCTTATGGAGTACCCCCTCCATTCCATCTGATCTGGCCCTGTGTAACCAAGAGAGTGGGGCAGAAATGATGCAGCTTTTCTGCCTTGGTCTCTGGGAACACTTGCCCTGGAGTAAGTCAGCCATCATGTAAGAAGCCTGACTACCCTGAGCACCATGCTCAGAAGGCGGCCAGCTAGGCCACATGGAGCTAGCTGGACATGTAAGTGAAACAGCCACCCCCCGTCCAGTCCACCCCCTGGACTGACAGTCCAGCCCAGTCAGTCCTTTGTCACATGTCTTCAGCCCTAATCACGAATGCATGAAAAACTGGAGAGAAGTGACCAGCTGAGTCCAATCAACTCGGAACCATGAGAGACAAATTATTTTCGTAAGCCACTGAGTTTTGGGATAGTTTATTATACAACAATGGAAAATTGGAACACTTAGCTTTCTTAACCCCTGTCTTTCTGCACTGGGATGTTGAAGAACTCCATGACTGAGTTCATTTGCTCTTGCAAATGCTAATATTCCTTTTATGTAGAGTGCTGATGGGGGCTGCACCTCCCTTCCATGTGCTCTATGAAATGCCGGCTGTCTACTTGTTCATTAAAAGCCCTCTGTGTGCCTGCTTTTTTAATCCTGGGAATGGCTTTGCTCTATTTTCCTGGCCTTACAGCTCTTTTAAACATGAGCCTGGCTTGTGGTCTCTAAAGCAGCAGCAGCAAAACAAAGGATTATAGTCTTCAACTTTTTGCTACAAAAAGTCATTCCCTCATTGACTGATAACTAAAGTCGCACCCACCCCCAGGCAGTTGTGACACTCCCCATGTAATGCCTTTAGACTTCCTCCTGGCACAGCTGACTTAGGACAAAACTGTTCACATCAGCCTCATACCACATCAGTGTATGGTTGAACTATTCGTTTTTGTTGTCTCTCTCAAACCTGCTGAATCCATGATTTCTAGGAACATTGGATGACATATATGAGACCCACAGAGTGCATGGAGCCAAGCATAGAATGCATCTCCATACTATGTGGTTTTTTTTCCAACGGAGCTTGAAGAGAAATGTATACATTTAAAAATTTATGTATTGATTGTGATAAGACAAAGTAAATTTCTCACTTAAAAAAATAATCAAACAGTGGAATACTCTGCAGCAAAGAAAATGAACAAATTATGGCTGTATGCATCAGAAAAAGGTGAAAGTCACAATAGAATATATGGTATATGCTTCTATTTCTGTAAAGTTCAAGAGAAATGAACATCAAATTCTGTGTTTTAGGGATACATGATCAATGGTTAAATTACATAGGATAGCACATATATGATTATCATTGAAGTCAGGAGCATGTTAATTAACCCTTACTGGAGAGGTCACATGGGGGTCAGTGAAGGCACTAGAGAAACTGTTTCTTAACCCAGGTGGGAGTTATATGGGTATTTACTTTAAGTTATACTTATGTATTTTAAACAATTCTACATGAATGATATATTTTCCAGTTTAAAAAAAAAAGTTTTTGAAAAGCAGTCAGGAGACTTCTAGATCCTAGAGGTATGTTTTGTTTTTTTTTTTTTGCGATACACGGGCCTCTCACTGCTGTGGCCTCTCCTGTTGCGGAGCACAGGCTCCGGACACGCAGGCTCAGCGGCTATGGCTCACAGGCCCAGCCGCTCCGCGGCACGTGGGATCTTCCTGGACCGGGGCACGAACCCGTGTCTCCTGCAACGGCAGGCGGACTCTCAACCACTGCGCCACCAGGGGAGCCCGAAACACCCTTTAATAAAGGTACAGGAGGGACTTCCCTGGTGGCACAGTGGTTAAGAATCCGCCTGCCGGGACTTCCCTGGTGATGCAGTGGTTGGGAATTTGCCTGCCAGTGCAGGGGACACGGGTTCGATCCCTGGTTCGGGAATATCCCACATGCTGCGGAGCAACTAAGCCCATGCACCACAACTACTGAGCCCATGAGCCACAACTACTGAAGCCCGCGTGCCTAGGGCCCATGCTCCGCACAAGAGAAGCCACTGCAATGAGAAGCCTGCTTGCCACAACTAGAGAAAGCCCAGGTGCAGCAACAAAGACCCAACGCAGCCAAAAAGTAAACGAAATTGAGTTATTTGTAGTGAGGTGGATGGACCTAGGGTCTGTCATACAGAGTGAAGTAAGTTAGAAAGAGTAAACCAAATACCGTATGCTAACAGATATATATGGAATCTAAAAAAAAAAAAAAAAGTTCTGAAGAACCTAGGGGCAGGAAAGGAATAAAGACGCAGACATAGAGAATGAACTTGAGGACACGGGGAAGGGGAAGGGGAAGCTGAGATGAAGTGAAAGAGTGGCATGGATATATATACACTACCAAATGTAAAATAGCTAGCTAGTGGGAAGCAGCCGCATAGCACAGGGAGATCAGCTCGGTGCTATGTGAGCACCTAGAGGGGTGGGATAGGGAGGGTGGGAGGGTGACGCAAGAGGGAGGAGATATAAGGATATATGTATATGTCTGGCTGATACACTTTGTTATAAAGCAGAAACACACCACTGTAGAGCAATTATACTCCAATAAAGATGTTAAAAAAAAAAAAAAGGTATAGGATCCATTCCAAACAAAGTTTATCTGTATGTGTTGTGGTATAAAGTATTTACCTTATGAAATGCTTTCTTTATATTTCTGTTTTTTAAAGCTAGCATATTTTTCAAAATATTATTACTATAAATATCTAGAGTTTATTTAAAGAAAAGGGTAAAAGTTATATTTGGGGATATGTGTCAATAATTGTAACTTTAGTTTTTTTCAGCCAGATTACTCCTAAATATTTAGCAGTAAAAGCTAGCTACAATGTTGTCAATATAACAATAAGGAAAAAAAAGATTTTTGAAGTTTATTTCAGAGTAACTGGTAATTGGAAAACTTGAATGAAAATATGTTGTACACATGAAACTTACATAAATCTTATAAACCAGTGTTATCACAAAAGAAAAAGGGCAAACATGTCTCTCAGCTTTTTCTATGAAATGATGAAATCATTGTATTTGAGTTTTTGCAAGCAATAGCCTTATCAATTTGTTAGGTTTTCTGAGTGTTCAAGTCCACTAAACATATTAAGTAAGACATGATACCTATTTTTCTTCCTTACTTTTCAAAATTAAGAACATCTGTGTAGGAAGTATTTAGAGGTAGAGCAGATGGGACTTTGTGCTTTATATGTTTGTAAAAGATGTTGAAAGTGAAAAATTGATAAGTAACATAGAAGTAGTCTTACATGGCTAAAATTTGAGGTGTTGCTTCTTTATGCCTATTTTTAAAACTTAATGTAAAATCATTTGAATAAGATCATAGATTTTCAGATTTGTTTTGAAAAAAAGTTATCACAGTGAGATCAAACAATATAAAAAAAGAAAAAGTATCACTATTCTTTACAGTAGAAATGGTAGGAAAGTTTATTTCATCATTTATATATTTTCCATCTCCAGTGATTTTTCTTTATTTATAATAAGATATTGCCAATCATTTAGTCATAAAGAATTACTTATGTTATTTCCAGACAGATGTTGTATTTTTCTAATTAGTAGTAGTTTATGCCTTAAAGACTAAAATAAAATGATAGTGTCATACAAATTTGATTCTTTCAGCTGCTTAATTTTTGTTTTCATTTTACTGTGTAACCATAATACAAGTTTTCTCAGCCTTAGCACTATTGACATTTGGGCAGATAATTCTTAGTTGTGAAGGGCACTTCTGTGCATTGAAGGATGTTTAACAGCATCTCTGGCCTCTACCCACAAGGCTCCAGTAGTTCTCCCCAGTTCCAGACATTGCCAGGTATCCCCTGGGGGGAAAATTGACTCCAGTTGAGAATCACTGCTGTAGTGTATTTACTAAAATTCTTATCATGACTTTCAGGAGCATAATTTGGAATAAAGCAATGTACCACTGGTAGCTAGGCACAAAATCAGCAGAACAGAAAATCTGCTGGGCCATATTTTGGATAGTTCAGCAAAAATAAAAAGGTCAGAAACAGTAACTACATTTCTTAATCAAAGTCTAGATTGTCTAGGTAATTGGTATGGAACAGACCACTGGGAACATTTTAGTGAGTGCCACACAGGGAAAAAAAATTAATTAATAGCTACAAGTATCATTTATGGCTATTTTTTTAATCTTTATTTTAAAATGTGAAGCAGCAGGATCTGCAGAAATTAAAGAACACATAAATATATACGCAAATCAATCAATATGATACACCATATTAACAAATTGAAGGAGAAAAACCATATGATAATCTCAGTAGATGCAGAAAAGGCTTTCAACAAAATTCAACACCCATGTATGATAAAAACTCTGCAGAAAGTAGGCATCGAGGGAACCTACCTCAACATAATAAAGGCCATATATGACAAACCCACAGCCAACATCATTCTCAGTGGTGAAAAACTGAAACCATTTCCTCTAAGATAAGGAACAAGACAAGATTGCCCACTCTCACCACTAGTAGTCAGCATAATTTTGGAAGTTTTAACCACAGCAATCAGAGAAGAAAAGGAAATAAAAGGAATCCAAATCAGAAAAGAAGAAGTAAAACTCACTGTTTGCAGATGACATGATACTATACATAGAGAATCCTAAGGATGCTACCAGATAACTAGAGCTAATCAATGAATTTGGTAGAGTAGCAGGATACAAAATTAATGTACAGAAATCTCTTGCATTCCTCTACACTAATGATGAAAGATCTGAAAGAGAAATTAAGGAAACACTCCCATTTACCAGTGCAACAAAAAGAATAAAATACCTAGGAATAAACCTACCTAAGGAGACAAAAGACCTGTATGCAGAAAACTATAAGACACTGATGAAAGAAATTAAAGGTGATACAAACTGATGGAGAGATATACCATGTTCCTGGATTGGAAGAATCAACATGGTGAAAATGACTATACTACCCAAAGCAATCTACAGATTCAATGCAATCACTATCAAACTACCAATGCATTTTTCACAAAACTGGAACAAAAAATTTCACAATTTATATGGAAACACAAAAGATCCCGAATAGTGAAAGCAATCTTGAGAAAGAAAAACGGAGCTGGAGGAATCAGGCTCCTGGACTTCAGACTATACTGCAAAGCTACAGTAATCAAGACAGTATGGTACTGGCACAAAAACAGAAAGATAGATCAATGGAACAGGATAGAAAGCCCAGAGATAAACCCACACACATATGATCACCTTATCTTTGATAAAGGAGGCAGGAATGTACAGTGGAGAAAGGACAGCCTCTTCAATAAGTGGTGCTGGGAAAACTGGACAGGTACATGTAAAAGTATGAGATTAGATCACTCCCTAACACCATACACAAAAATAAACTCTGGATTAAAGACCTAAATATAAGGCCAGAAACTCTCAAACTCTTAGAGGAAAACATAGGCAGAACACTCTATGACATAAATCACAGCAAGATCCTTTTTGACCCACCTCCTAGAGAAATGGAAATAAAAACAAAAATAAGCCAATGGGACCTAATGAAACTTAAAAGCTTTTGCACAGCAAAGAAAACCATAAAGAAGACCAAAAGACAACCCTCAGCATGGGAGAAAATATTTGCAAATGAAGCAACTGACAGGATTAATCTCCAAAATATACAAGCAACTCATGCAACTCAATATCAAAAAAACAAATAACCCAATCCAAAAATGGGCAGAAGACCTAAATAGACATTTCTCCAAAGAAGATATACAGATTGCCAACAAACACATGAAAGGATGCTCAACATCACTAATCATTAGAGAAATGCAAATCAAAACTACAATGAGATATCATCTCACACCATTCAGAATGGCCATCATCAAAAAATCTACAAACAGTAAACGCTTGAGAGGGTGTGGAGAAAAGGGAACCCTCTTTCTCTGTTGGTGAATGTAAATTGATACAGCCACTATGGAGAACAGTATGGAGGTTCCTTAAAAAACTACAAATAGAACTACCATATGACCCAGCAATCCCAGTACTGGGCATATACCCTGAGAAAACCATAATTCAAAAAGAGTCATGTACCACAATGTTCATTGCAGCACTATTTACAATAGCCAGGACATGGAAGCAACCTAAGTGTCCATCAACAGATGAATGGATAAAGAAGATGTGGCACAAACATACAATGGAATATTATTCAGCCATAAAAAGAAACGAAATTGAGTTATTTGTAGTGAGGTGGATGGACCTAGAGTCTGTCATACAGAGTGAAGTACGTCAGAAAGAGAAAAACAAATACCGTATGCTAACACATATATATGGAATCTAAAAAGAAAAATGGTTCTGGTGAGCCTAGGTGCAGGCAGGAATAAAGACACAGACATAGAGAATGAACTTGAGGACACGGGGAGGGGGAAGGGTAACCTGGGACGAAGTGAGAGAGTAGCATTGACATATACACACTACCAAATGTAAAATAGATAGCTAGTGGGAAGCAGCTGCATAGCACAGGGAGATCAGCTCCGTGCTTTGTGACCACCTAGAGGGGTGGGATAGAGAGGGTGGGAGGGAGATGCAAAAGGGAGGGGATATATGTATAAGTATAGCTGATTCACTTTGTTATACAGCAGAAACTAACACAACATTGTAAAGCAATTATACTCCAATAAAGATGTTAAAAAAAAAAAAGAACACATGAAGGTCCTTATACTATTTTGTGTTACTCTCAAATCACGGTAAGTTCCGTGGCATGCTGGAATAAAAACGTGTTTCACTCCTTTTGTCATTATATGTACAACAGGTGATGCCCAGTGCCCTGCTGGGAACGTCATTAATTCAACTTCCTCTCCAAAATTTTTGACATTCTGTGTCATGATGAACACTCAGTGGGCAAGCCAGTTTACAGGGTGTTTTTCCATTTAAACATATGCCAGGGAAAAAATTTAACGTAGCTATTTGAGAGAAAAGCAAAATGATTCCAAGTTTTATTAAAATGCCTCTGCAGGAGGGAGAAATACATAAGTCTTAGTTGCCGGCATCTATTAAGCTCAATATGCATTTGAAAGCTAATAGAAATCATTGATGGAGAGTCCAGAGGGTAGTTGACATTACTAGGCTTCTTGAGGTAGGTGTCAAGAAGAAGGTAAGACAGGACCAAATTCTGAACACTAAGAGAGAACCCTACTCACCAGGTCTGTGTTGTTTCCTTTGCTCTGCGACTTCTACCTGCTGTGGAGCAAGGCAGGAAGAAAAAAAGAAAATATTCTTTTACATTGTATTGCATTTTAAGGTCTTCCTTGACTTTTTACTGAATGAATTGAAATTAATCTTCTTTTAAAACCCTATCTCAGTGTTAATATAGGGTTGGACTTGTCACGCAGGTGGGTGATTGTAACTTTATTGCCATTAAAAGATTTCAAATTGCATTCATGCTTCTTTGTGCACGTAAAGAAAAATGGACAAAATAATGGAAGATTGATATTTCCTTAAGTCTGCTGTTTAATTCTGATGTCTGCTCTTCTACAATGCTGTGTTTCTAATCGTACACAGTTTAGTGATATCTAGGAGTATATAGTTGTTGGCCATAAATAAAAATCACAAAGTTGGTTTAAAAAAAAAAAAAGATTGGGTTTTCTTTTAGCTTTCCTAAAATAAAATGGTTTCAATAATTTTATTCAGTAACTTCTTGATTCTTACATTTGTATTATATTATTTCAGATTTTACATGTCCATCAGTTTCATGTGGAATTTATTATTTTTTTAATAAATTTATTTATTTATTGGCTGTGTTGGGTCTTTGTTGCTGTGCATGGGCTTTCTCTAGTTGCGGCGAGCGGGGGCTACTCTTTGTTGCAGTGTGCGGGCTTCTCGTTGTGGTGGCTTCTCTTTGTTGTGGAGCATGGCTCTAGGCACGCGGGTTGCAGTAGTTGCGGTGCATGGGCTCAGTAGTTGTGGTTCACAGTCTCTAGAGCGCAGGTTCGGTATTTGTGGCACACGGGCTTAGTTGCTCCGCAGCATGTGGGATCTTCCCGGACCAGGGCTCGAACCCATGTCCCCTGCATTGGCAGGCGGATTCTTTTTTTTTTTTTTTTTTTACATCTTTATTGGAGTAAAGTTGCTTTACAATGGTGTGCTAGTTTCTGCTTTATATCAAAGTGAATCAGTTATACATATGTTCCTATATCTCTTCCCTCTTGCGTCTCCCTCCCTCCCTCCCACCCTCCCTATCCCACCCCTCTAGGTGGTCAGAAAGCACGGAGCTGATCTCCCTGTGCTATGCGGCTGCTTCCCACTAGCTATCTATTTTACGTTTGGTAGTGTATATATGTCCATGCCACTCTCTCGCTTTGTCACAGCTTACCCTTCCCCCTCCCCATATCCTCAAGTCCATTCTCTAGTAGGTCTGTGTCTTTATTCCTGTCTTACCCCTAGGTTCTTTGTGACATTTTTTTTCTTAAATTCCATATATATATGTTAGCATACGGTATTTGTCTTTCTCTTTCTGACTTACTTCACTCTGTATGACAGACTCTAGGTCCATCCACCTCATTACAAGTAGCTCAATTTTGTTTCTTTTTATGGCTGAGTAATATTCCATTGTATATATGTACCACATCTTCTTTATCCATTCCTCCGATGACGGACACTTAGGTTGTTTCCATCTCATGGCTATTGTAAATAGAGCTGCAATGAACATTGTGGTACATGACTCTTTTTGAATTATGGTTTTCTCAGGGTATATGCCCAGTAGTGGGATTGCTGGGTCATATGGTAGTTCTATTTGTAGTTTTTTAAGGAACCTCCATACTGTTCTCCATAGTGGCTGTACCAATTCACATTCCCACTAGCAGTGCAAGAGGGTTCCCTTTTCTCCACACTCTCTCCAGCATTTATTGTTTCTAGATTTTTTGATGATGGCCATTCTGACTGGTGTGAGATGATATCTCATTGTAGTTTTGATTTGCATTTCTCTAATGATTAATGATGTTGAGCATTCTTTCATGTGTTTGTTGGCAGTCTGTATATCTTCTTTGGAGAAATGTCTATTTAGGTCTTCTACCCATTTTTGGTTTGGGTTTTTGTTTTTTTGTTATTCAGCTGCATGAGCTGCTTGTAAAGTTTGGAGATTAATCCTTTGTCAGTTGCTTCATTTGCAAATATTTTCTCCCATGCTGAGGGTTGTCTTTTGGTCTTCTTTATGGTTTTCTTTGCTGTGCAAAAGCTTTTAAGTTTCATTAGGTCCCATTGGCTTATTTTTGTTTTTATTTCCATTTCTCTAGGAGGTGGGTCAAAAAGGATCTTGCTGTGATTTATGTCATAGAGTGTTCTGCCTATGTTTTCCTCTAAGAGTTTGATAGTTTCTGGCCTTACATTTAGGTCTTTAATCCATTTTGAGTTTATTTTTATGTATGGTGTTAGGGAGTGATCTAATCTCATACTTTTACATGTACCTGTCCAGTTTTCCCAGCACCACTTATTGAAGAGGCTGTCCTTTCTCCACTGTACATTCCTGCCTCCTTTATCAAAGATAAGGTGATCATATGTGTGTGGGTTTATCTCTGGGCTTTCTATCCTGTTCCATTGATCTGTATTTCTGTTTTTGTGCCAGTACCATACTGTCTTGATTACTGTAGCTTTGTAATATAGAGTGAAGTCCAGGAGCCTGATTCCTCCAGCTCCATTTTTCCTTCTCAAGATTGCTTTGACTATTCGGGGTCTTTTGTGTTTCCACACAAATTGTGAAATTTTTTGCTCTAGTTCTGTGAAAAATGCCAGTGGTAGTTTGATAGTGATTGCATTGAATCTGTAGATTGCTTTGGGTATTAGAGTCATTTTCACAATGTTGATTCTTCCAATACAAGAACATGGTATATCTCTCCATTTATTTGTATCATCTTTAATTTCTTTCATCAGTGTCTTATAATTTTCTGCATACAGGTCGTTTGTCTCCTTAGGTAGGTTTATTCCTAGATATTTTTTTATTTTTGTTGCAATGGTAAATGGGGGTGTTTTCTTTATTTCACTTTCAGATTTTTCATCATTAGTGTATAGGAATGCTAGAGATTTCTGTGCATTAATTTTGTATCCTGCTACTTTACCAAATTCATTGATTAGCTCTAGTAGTTTTCTGGTAGCATCTTCAGGATTCTCTATGTATAGTATCATGTCATCTGCAAACAGTGACAGCTTTACCTCTTCTTTTCCGATTTGGATTCCTTTTATTTCCTTTTCTTCTCTGATTGCTGTGGCTAAAACTTCCAAAACTATGTTGAATAATAGTGGTGAGAGTGAGCAACCTTGTCTTGTTCCTGATCTTAGTGGAAATGATTTCAGTTTTTCACCATTGAGGACGATGTTGGCTGTGGGTTTGTCATATATGGCCTTTATTATGTTGAGGAGTTTCCTCTATGCCTACTTTCTGCAGGGTTTTTATCATAAATGGGTGTTGAATTTTGTCAAAAGCTTTCTCTGCATCTACTGAGATGATCATATGGTTTTTCTCCTTCAGTTTGTTAATACAGTGTATCACGTTGATTGATCTGCGTATATTGAAGAATCCTTGAATTCCTGGAATAAACCCCACTTGATCATGGTGTATGATCCTTTTAATGTGCTGTTGGATTCTGTTTGCCAGTATTTTGTTTAGGATTTTTGCATCTGTGCTCATCAGTGATATTGACCTGTAGGTTTCTTTCTTTGTGACATCCATGTCTGGTTTTGGTATCAGGGTGATGGTGGCCTCGTATAATGAGTTTGGGAGTGTTCCTCCCTCTTCTGTGTTTTGGAAGAGTTTGAGAAGGATAGGTGTTAGCTCTTCTCTAAATGTTTGATAGAATTCGCCTGTGAAGCCATCTGGTCCTGGGCTTTTGTTTGTTGGAAGATTTTTAATGACAGTCTCAATTTCAGTGCTTGTGATTGGTCTGTTCATATTTTCTATTTCTTCCTGGTTCAGTCTTGGCAGGTTGTGGCAGGTGGATTCTTAACCACTGCCCCACCAGGGAAGTCCCTCATGTGGAATTTATTTTGATATAAGATATGTTTTAGGTATTTAAATATGCTATTTCCAAATGTTTAACAGTTGTCTCATCATCTTTTATTAAATAATCTTTCTCTAGTGGCCAAAAAAAAAAAAAATATTGAACTTCTAAAAGTAAAATCATGCCATGCTACAGCTGTTCAAAGAACCCTCTTAACTGTGTTAAGGGTACTTGTATGGTAGATTTATAACTTGTTTGTCCCTTTAACTGGAGATGTTCTAAAAGTGCCTAAGGCAGCATCTGACACTTAGTAGACAATAAATAGTTGCTGAATGAATGTGTGGGAAGGGGGTGTCTTGGTGTGGAAGTATTCCTTATTTCACAACATAAAAAAAATGTTAAAAAAGTAGAGAAAAACATGTACAAAAGAAGGCATGTAACTGTCACCCAGCTTGAACAGTTACCAACTCACGGCCAGTTTTGTTTTAATAATACCCTACCTACTTTTCCCTCCCCATATTATTTTGAGGCAAATACCAGATATTATTTCACTCATAAATATTTCGATGTCTATCTCTAAAAGATAAGGTCTCTTTTCTTTAAACATTACATTATTACACCAGAAAAATTAAAATAATTCCTTAACGACGTCAGGTATCCTGTCAGTCTTCAAGTTTTCAATTGTCTCATAAATGTCATTTTCTTTTACAGTTTTACATTTGAATCAGGACTCAGAAAAGATCCACAGGTTGTGATTATTTAATATGCAGTATTTCTTATGTATTTTTTGATCTTTGGTTTTCCCATCTTCTCTCTATTTTCTCCCTTGTATTTTATTTGTTGAAGAACTGGGTTGTTTGTACTGCAGCACTTCCCACAGCCTAGAGTTTGCTGATTGTATCCTAATAGTGTCACTTACTTAACTGTCACTTATATTCCTCTGTCTCCTGTATTTCCTGTAAACTGGTAAGGCTTAATCAGATTCAGATTCAGTTTTCTTTTTGGCAAGCCCAAAAAGAAGGTGGTGGCCAAACCATAATGACAGCATTATTGGCTTTTTGTTCAGTGCCTTTGCAAATTGATTTTGCTATTTGTTGAGTATTTTCTATGTGCCTTGCAATGTGCTTATGTTCTATAGACATTATGTCATTTAATCATATTTAAGCTTCATAATACTAATACATATCAATTTCTCTCTGATGACTAGACCTCTTATCAGGGCCAAGTAATCTTAAATGTCTTTCAAACAAACCCCTTTGTGTAAACCCCATTGTCATTTATGTGATTTAATTTGGAATTCTATATGAACTTTCTTTTTACTGAATTCATTTAGAGCTATACAAAAATAACTTGCATTAAAGGCATTTTTAAAAATATTTTAATAATAAAGCTCAAAGACCTATCATATAATTGTGAATTCGTTGTACTCAAGCCTTTTGGTACTGGGATTCACCATCTGTTAACCTCACAGAGACCAATATCTAAACCGCAAATAAAGCCAACAGAATTCAGTATTTCCTGAGTCTCTTTTTCCTCTGCACTCATTGTCTTCTGCAGATGCATTTACGTCTCTTTCATCTCTTTCTGCTTTCTTTGCATGCTCACAGTATCCTACTGTTGCCCAGTGTGAGAAACTGACTTGTGATTGTAAAAGCAAAACTAGCCTTTCGTTGTTTGTTTACGTATCTTTATTTTGCTCAATTCTCCCCATAGTCCTAAATTCAGTTGTTTATAAAACCAGACCACTGGCGTTCCAGACTCAAAAAATAAATATCAAATTATCTTGACTAGCTGACATTTTGAAGATTAAACTGTTTGATATGTGGTTGATGGAGAAAAAGCACTAACTGACCCGAGTCACAATTAGATACCAGAGCACTGAGAGCAAAACAGTGCAAAGAGGATCCTGTTGTGCAGCCTTACAGACTGACATGCAGAGCGTATTTTATTCTTTATATATCTTAACCTTTCTTCTCCTTTAATAGTTGTAACTTTCGCCTTAAGTTTCCAGAATATCTGTTAGGTGAAGCATTTGATTAGTTGAATGGGAGGAACAGAAAGCATTGGTGAATACAGCAGGGAAATAGGAATCAATGTGAATAATTTCTTACTCTGGTTGTACCTCACTGTGAGACATTAGACAAGTAGCCAAATTCTCTGTTCTTATTTCTTAAAACACAATTATTTTACCATGCTTATTCATGAAGAACTTTAAGATTCTTATTTGAAACACTCTTCTGTAAGCTTGTAGTAAGTGGGAATTGTGTCTTTCTTTACCTGATCTTACTGGGTGCCCAGGGTAGCATGGTGCACGTGCTCGTGCTTAATGAGTAGGTTTGGATGCTGGTGGTATTTGAAAGGTTATACATTTTAAAGGGTATTTTGTTCCCTTTTCCTTGGCAAGACCAAGGAGCTTCCTTTTCTAAGACCAGTTGTGTTTGGACTAAGTGAAAGTACACTTTGTTCTAGGAGAATTGCCATATGAAAGCCTAGAATATATATTGAGTTCTTCCAAGAAAGGGGGAAAAGTCATGTTCTAGGACAGTGAATGCTGACTTGGTGCTGAATGAATGATTGTTATGTGCTCTTTTACTTACAGGCTCGCTTCTCATATGTGCGAATGAAATATCTTTTCTTTTCCTGGTTGGTGGTTTTTGTTGGAAGCTGGATTATATATGTGCAATACTCTACGTATACAGAACTATGCAGAGGAAAGGACTGTAAGAAAATAATAGTAAGTATTTTTTATTTTCTAGTATGTGGAAAAACCTATTGTTAATTGAAGTACAGTTGATTTACAATGTTGTGCCAATCTCTGCTGTACAGCACAGTGACTCAGTTATACACATAGAGACATTCTTTTTTTTATATTCTTTTCCATTATGGCTTATCCTGGGAGATTGGATATAGTTCCCTGTGCTATACAGTAGGACCTTGTTGTTTATCCATTCTAAATTTAATAACACATTAAAAAACCTATATTAATAACACATTATATTTACTACTATACACATGCTAAAATTTTTTTTCAAAAAGTCAAAGTTAATTTGATTTTGAGTTGTGCTGAACTTCTTAGCATTTTGATATGACCAAGTTAGTAGGACTGTTCCCCACTTTGAAAAATCCAGTATTCAGAAATCTGAATATGTGATACAGACTAGTGTGAAAGCATCCTTATTACAAAGAGGGATTTTTGTTTTTCAAATATACTTGAAGTTTAGTTTACTGTAATCAGATGGGTTTTTTAAAAAAATAAATTATTTATTTTTGGCTGTGTTGGGTCTTTGTTGCTGTGCGCGGGCTTTCTCTAGTTGTGGCGAGCAGGGTCTACTCTTCCTTGCGGTGCGTGGGCTTCTCATTGTGGTGGCTTCTCTTTGTTGCCCAGCCCGGGCTCTAGGCGTACGGGCTTCAGTAGTTGTGGCACATGGGCTTAGTTGCTCTGCGGCATGTAAGATCCTCCCAGACTAGGGATTGAACCCGTGTCCCCTGCATTGGCAGGCGGATTCTCAACCACTGCGTCACCAGGGAAGCCCAGTCAGATGGGTTTTTAAATATTTATAGTATGAGAGTGTTATTTGCAGGCAACCTTTCTGGAACACATCTTTTGAATAAATGGAGTCATTCTCGAATACTGAAAATTTACCTAAAAAGCATGTAAGTGTATTTATTATTTAATTTCTATCCTAATTACTGGATGTATCTCAGGAAAATCGCTCTATCAGTTTAAGATTTCTAGAAAATCCAGGATAAGTAAATTTAACTCCTTGTTTTCTGCTGATCTATCTTCTATATAAATAATATTAAAACATTTCATCTGAGAATTATATTTCTGATATAATAGTGGTTGGGATCCCAATTATTATAACTTGTTAACAATTCTATAATTATTGAGTGGTTACTCTTTAACTAGGCCAGTGGTGCTAGGGGTGTGCATTTAGCAAGGAAGAAGATATCCTGACCTTATGAACTTAGAGTCTAGCAGGGAAGAAAATGAATAATTACAGTAAGGTAAAATAAATATTACAGTAGCAAATGTCTCCCCATAAGACAGGGAGAGCTGAACCTTTCCAAAGTTCTAAGAAAATAAAAATCAATTTAATTCCGGCTACTCAGTCAGGATAAAAAATTTAAAAAAACAACAGCAAAAACAAAAAACCATTATTCCCCAGGAGTATTACAGCCTCTTAACTAGGCAGGGGAGAAATTACTAATATAAGAAGCAAGGGAATTAATTAACAAAGAAGAGTCCCAAATCAAGGAGGGTTGAAAGATGTCAATCTTATATTCATTCCAATGGGCCATTCCAGATCCTTGAGGAATTTTACTAGGAGGAGCCTCTGGAGCCAGACAATACACTGGGTACTTTACATGGTCATTAGTACTTAAAATAATACTGTGAAAGCCCCCCAAGCCCACTTTACAAATAAAGAAATATGGCTAGCAGAAGAATTTGCCTGTGATGGTGGAGCCAGAATTTGATCCTAGTTCTGTCTCTATAGAAAGCTCATGCTCTTTCTGCTACCCAATGTCAGAAAAGACTGATAAAGGAAGTTATAGATTAATGAAGCTAACAAAATCCCCCACAAAACTCACCAGCTCACCTTCAATGAAGAAGAAAGAAGTTATATAATCAACTATAACATATAAATAACCAAAACTATTTGAAATGTTTATTTCCTTTTTTTTTTTAGGTCACCTTTCTCACACATTAAAGTGTACACATTAAAGTGTATTCCGTGATCAGATGTATTTGAAAACAGAAGGTTAAACAAATATAAATAACTGACTTTACTGGGGACTTCTCAGGATCTTTAATATTCTAGTGTGCATTCTGCATCTCCAGAGAAAGCAAATATACTTGATTAGGAAAAAAATCCATCTCCACTGCAGCCCTCCCAGGAAGACTTATTAACATCATCTGGTTATGTTAGAAGTACTGTTCTAGAGATTAAGCCCAAATGAAATAGACATGGTTTTATCTGTTTTAATACTATAGTCTTTAAAATGTTAGGCATATATTGGTACATATTCTGTTATGGGTGAATTATAGTTGAAGTACCATATTATTTTCCTTTAAGTTCACTTTAATTGATAAAGAATGGAAGCAGAATATAATTCTAGCATAATTTAATGGTTATCATTCTAAAACTTGAAAATAATGAAAATGTTTTCTGAGCCTAAAATATATCCTTTTTCCTAAGACTGGCTTTAAAAAAAATTGTAGTTTCTCTGCATTTGGGAATTATGTTCTTAAAACTTACCACAACTAGTAGTACTAAGACCAGTAGTACTAAGATAGTACTGATATGGCATAGGAATTGTATGATTAGAACTAAAAAGCAGGCAGAGAAAATATTTTTAAAGTATATGTTAAAGCTTCAAAGAGCTAACAAGATAGTGAATTACTTGATCAAGATCTGGGAGAGGATAAGATTTAAGAGAGGTGAGCCTAGATTTTGTGGCTGTGTTTGCCTGGAAATGTATGACCTGAAATACAGTCTTATGGGGCTAGGAAGATAAAAATATAGTCCATTTTCTACCAAGAGTGGGACCCTGGTTCACCATGCTTTGGGCTGAGGTTCCAAAGGACTGAACACCAAGAGTGAAGGTGAGCTAAAAGAACCTCAGAGAGGCAAGCTGACTTTGTAGCTTCTTTTTCGCTTGAGGAATTTGCTGATGCTGGGCATGAGCAGGGTTCTGAGAACCAGGACTGTATACTGGGAGAGTGCTGCTGCTGGGGATAAGAAACCAGCAAGCTTTTATAGAAAACTAAGGGAGCCTCACATAAAGCCAGTTATCCTGTTGGGATATTTGCCAAATCCTGGGGCTTTACAGAGTGGGAGGCTAGAAAAATCTCATTGGAAAGCCTTTGAAAAGCAGACGTTTTGGCAGTCTCACAAGATACAGACTAGAGTTATGAACCTTCCAGGGGGAGAAACTTCAATGAATTCCCAAGCTCTCAGTTAAAAATCCTGGAGGGCTATGCTCTTGGAATAGAGATGAGTCAAAAATAGATTGACCTTTACCAGAGGTACAATTCAGCCTGCACTCAGCACAGCCCCTCATTGGATTAAGGCAATCAGCTACCATTATATCTGCCTACTAGAGGGAAGGGAAATCCTCTCTGGAGGCATTATGTAGACAATTACAGAGCATGCCAAAAGACAAGATGACATGACTGAAAACCAAGAAATAAACATGGACAATAGAAGCAGATCCACAGATGACCTAGATATTGGTGTCATCCTAAAAGGATTTTAAAATAACTATGTTCATGTTCAAGTAAGTAGGAAAATAGGTAGAGAATATAAATAAAACAATGGATAATTTCAACAGGGAATTGAAATGTATTTAAAAGAATCAGGAAGATAATATGGAAGTTCTTCAAAAAGTTAAATATAGAATTACCAGTAATTCCACTTCTAGGTATGTACTCAAACGAAATGAAAGCAGGGACTTAAACAGATACTTGCACACCAATGTTCATAGCAGCATTATTCACAGTAGCCAGAAGGTGGAAACTCTCTAATGTCCATTAACAGATGAATGCATAAACAAAATGTGATATATACATACAATGGAATATTATTCAACCTTTAAAAAGAATGAAATTCTGATGCATACCACAATGTGGAGGAACCTCGAAAATACTATGCTAAATGATATAAGCTAGATGCAAAAGGACAAATGTTGTATGTGTGCACTTACATGAGGTACCTAGAATAACAATTACATATAAATTGGGAAAAGGGTAAAAGGAGCTAAAATGTTTAAAATCCTTATCATATTGCAGAGTAGGGGAAAAGTATTAATCAATTAACTTTAGACATGCTAATTCAACTATGTATTTGTTATTTCTAGGATAGCCTCTGGAATAGAAAAAGAGTGTATCATTTCCAAACTAATATAGGAAAAATGGAATAAATAATAAAAGAACACTCAGTCCTAAAGAAGGCAATAAAGAAAAAGAAACATAACAGGCAGAAGAAGTAGAAAACACATAATAAGGTGATAGATGTCACAAATTGAATTCCCTGGGAAACAGACTCAGAGACTGAGATTTACCTGAAGGAAGTTTATTGGGATGGGCTTTTGAGGTTAACATCTGTGGGGGAGTGAGGAAGGAAGATAGACCAGAATGAGAAGTTTAAACTGCAGTGCAGTAGTAATAAAAGCATCAGTTGATTCTACAGGGAACCTGGGGTTGGGATGGCCTTGCAAAGGTCCAGGCCTTTATACCCCCGTCACTGACCAGTCATTGTATACAGTTTTCCATCCTCTCCCACCCTCCCTAAAGGGGATATGACTTTGGGTAAGGCTGTATTCCAGCTGACGCCAAGTCCCAAAGAAAGATTCAGCTGAGAGCTGTTGACTGCCTATATGCTCAGCAGCTGAGGGAATGAGTGTTCCATTTCTAGAGGAAATATGGGTGGCTTAACACGGCACTGACTGTAGTATATCTAAACCCAAATATGTTGGTAATTACATTAAATGTAAAGGGACCAAATGCTTCAGTTAAAAGACAAAGATTGTAAAAAAAAAAAAAAAAGACCAAGATTGTCAGACTGTGTTAAAATTTAAAAACAACTATATGATATTTATAAGATACACATCTAAAATATAAAGATGCAGATAGATTGAAAGTAAAAGAATAGGAAAACATTCATGCAAATTCTAGAAGCAGAGATGTTTAGAGGAAAAACCATGGCTATATATATTTATGTAAGTTTTATATTACACAGACTATACCTCTTTTTTAAAGTCTGAATCAGCCCTTACTGGCTTGAAACACAGTTCCTTGTAAATTTGCTTGTCCCGGATTGCAGTTTTACAATAGCTGCTAAATAATTGTCCGGCCTTTTCATAAATTATGGCAATATCCATGCTTACTTGTTCTGGTCCTAGTAATTCCTGGTTTGAAATGTGGAGTCTGATTGTCTCTCTCCCTCTGTATTACTCCATAGATTGTTCTCTTAAGTGGAATGAACTGAACAGAGCATATAATAAGATGGCTGTTTTCAGTTTGGGATATAAATATATAAAACTGCATTATCTCAAAACCACATTTAGCAAAAACATGCATGCCAAAGGATTATAGTATCTTGTGTATAAACTCTGAACAGATTTCCTTCAAAATCCTCAGTCAATTTCATCTTAGTGAACTAAGGAAGATTATAAAGAGACACAGAAGATCCAAAAGTAGCCGTACAAATATTGTTTGCTAAAGATTAACAATGAGGGTTCTTTTCTTCTTCTTCCTTTGAAAGTTGGCAGCTTAGCTTTTAACTTTTATCAAGTTTTTTTTCTCATTTTTAATAATTTATTTTCAAGGTAATTACTATCACATAGGAATCATATTAAAAGTGTAGTCCATTTTAGAAGAGACATCGATCAACAAATATTTCTTGAACACTTACTACATATTAGTCATTATTCTAGGTGCTGTTGATACAGTAGTAAGCAGAGTCCACGTCTGGAGGAGCTTATATTCTGGTAGCAGAATATGAATAATAAAGATAAAAACAAATAAATGACTTCAGGTACTGAGAAGTGCAGTGAGAAAGGATATAATAGTAGTATTTAGTAGAGAATGGCAAAGGCATCTTATCTTGACCAGAGTGGTTGGGACAGGCTTCCCTGAGAAGAGGGCATTTTGAATTGAAACCTGGTGAGAAGGAAACAGTTGTGTATCTGGGCAAAAAGCATGTATGGAGAAAGGACAGTGAGTGCAAATGCCCAAAGAACAGAGCAAGTTTGGGAAATACAACCGGTTTCATGTGTGACTTATGAAAATCTGTCTCATTACTTTAGTCATATCAGTACATTATAAAACCTTGTATATTAATGGTACGGTACACCAAGTATGAGGAACTTCTTGATTACGAGTACTCAACTATATCATGTTAGGCTACTGGAAAAAATACTAGCCTGGAGTCAAAGAACCAGCCTTACCCTTTCTTGTGGTCTATTGTATGGTTTTGAATAAGTGACTTCATTTCATTGATTTGCTATTAATTCCATTGTACAGGTGAGAAAAGTATTTCTGCCTTACCTGCATCACAGATTTTATGAGGATAAAGTGGAAGTGAATCAATTAAGCTGAATGATACTCTGACATATCTATTTCTTTTGTTTTAAAATAAATGTTTATTTTATCCCACAATATGAAAAACAAAGAAGTTTCTTGGGCAGCTAAAGTATCTGACATATCTGTTGAATACAGAGGAGGTTCTCAAGTCCTTGACTTGATTTCACTTGGCTTGGGGCACCTACCCTAGTATTTGTAGCCCCT
This sequence comes from Pseudorca crassidens, assembly GCF_039906515.1. Classification (NCBI taxonomy): domain Eukaryota; kingdom Metazoa; phylum Chordata; class Mammalia; order Artiodactyla; family Delphinidae; genus Pseudorca; species Pseudorca crassidens. Next base: position 81,312,977 of record NC_090297.1, on the reverse strand, counting down.
GTAACCAATTGTACTTCAGAAGTTTCCCCAGAAGATTGCTGTGGCTCTCCCATTTCGAGCATCACCTCCAAGGTGAGAACATTGTTTAGGTTAGGAATGACAGGTGATCAACAGAACAGAGTGTGATAATCAGTTTACTTATGTTTAAGAATAATGGTCTGTCTAAGCTTACATAGCTTTCTTCTTTCTGTATGTCTCTGTCTCTGTCTTTTCACCTTTCTGTCTGTGTGTGATGGGTCATGTCTATTGCAGTAGTTAAGTGCATAAGCACTGGAATAAATGAGGTTCAGGTTTGAGTTCTGGGTTTGCCATTCCTTAGCTGTATAGGTTAGGCAAATTATTTAGCCTCTATAAAATTGGGATTAAAATGAGGATTTTAATATTCTCAGGTGGTTGTGAGTTCACGTATTAAAAGGCTTAATACAACACTTAACTCTTGACACGTAGTAAATGCTCAATAAATTATTATTCTTATTATTTCAAGTTTATGCCTTTGAGTCTGACTGGGACAATAAGACATATACATACACACATACATACATGACATTATACGATCAGTTGTATCAGTCAAGTTTCAAGCAGAGAAGCAGAGCCAATAAAAATATATATTAAGAGATTGATTATTATTTTAAATTTTATTTATTAGTACAAATTTATTAATATTATTTATTAACAACATGTGTGGACCTTGAGGGCATTATACTAGGTGATATAAGTCAGCCAGAGAAAGACAAATACCACATGATCTCATTTATATGTGGAATCTAAAACACAACAACAACAAATCCAGCTCATAGATACAAAGAACATATCGGTGGTTGCCAGAGGAGGGGGTGTAGGGTGGGCAAAATGGGTGAAGGGGGTCAAAAGGACCAAACTTCCAGTTATAAAGCAAATAAGTCATGGGGACACAATGTACAAGATGGTGACCATAGTTCATACCACTGTATTGTATATTTGAAAGTTGCAAAGAGATTAGATCTTAAATGTTCCCATACAGGATAAATCCAAGGAGAAATACGCCAAGACACATATTAATCAAACTGTCAAAAATTAAATACAAAGAAAACATATTAAAAGCAGCAAGGGAAAAACAACAAATAACACACAAGGGAATCCCCATAAGGTTAACAGCTGATCTTTCAGCAGAAACTCTGCAAGCCAGAAGGGAGTGGCAGGACATATTGAAAGTGTTGAAGGAGAAAAACCTGCAACCAAGATTACTCTACCCAGCAAGGATCTCATTCAGATTTGATGGAGAAACTAAAACCTTTAGAGACAAGCAAAAGCTGAGAGAGTTCAGCACCACCAAACCAGCTCTACAACAACTGCTAAAGGAACTTCTCTAGGCAAGAAACACAAAAGAAGGAAAAGACCTACAATAACAAACCCAAAACAATTAAGAAAATGGGAATGGGAACACACATATCGATAATTACCTTAAATGTAAATGGACTAAATGCTCCCACCAAAAGACACAGATTGGCTGAATGGATACAAAAACAAGACCCATATATTTGCTGTCTACAAGAGACCCGTATGCTAACACATATATATGGAATTTAAGAAAAAAAAAAATGTCATGAAAAACCTAGGGGTGAAACAGGAATAAAGACACAGACTTACTAGAGAATGGACTTGAGGCTATGGGGAGGGGGAAGGGTAAACGGTGACAAAGCAATAAAGAGGCATGGACATGTATACACTACCAAACGTAAGGTAGATAGCTAGTGGGAAGCAGCCGCATAGCACAGGGAGATCAGCTCGGTGCTGTGTGACCGCCTGGAGGGGTGGGATAGGGAGGGTGGGAGGGAGGGTGACGCAAGTGGGAAGAGATATGGGAACATATGTATATATATAACTGATTCATTTTGTTGTGAAGCTGAAACTAACATACCATTGTAAAGCAATTATGCTCCAATAAAGATGTTTAAAAAAAAAAAAAAAAAAAATTCTGTAACTATGTATGGTGATGGATGTTAACTAGACTTCTTATGGTGATTATTACACTGTATATACAAATATTGAATCATTATGTTCTATACCCGAAAGTAATATAATGTTATATGTCAATTATATCTCAATTTTTTTTAAAGTGAGAGATTTCTTGCAAGAAATTGGCTTACCCAATTGTGGCAAGTCCGAAATGACAGGCTAGAACTCTTGGGCCTAAGCTAAAGCTGCTATGCACAAACAGAATTTCTTCTTCGTCAGGGAAGCCTCAGCAATGCTCTTAAGGCCCTTCAACTAATTGAATCAGGCCCACCCAGATTATCTGGGATAATCTCTCTTAAAGTCAATTGATTATGGACACATCTCTAAAATGCAGCAACACCTAGATTATTGTTTGCTTCATTAGCTGGGAACTGCAGTTTAGCCAAGCCAACACATCCGAAGATTATCACATCCGGTTAAAATGATTTAGTTTGTGCTACAAATAGTTGTATTACAAAAATTTAAGAAAGGTTTCAATGAATAGATAAATCACTTTGGGTAGCATAGTAGAGAAAGGCTTCATAGAGGAGGTAGATCTTCTGTAGGACCTTACAGAATAGGAAGAATTTGGAAAGACACTGAGGAGCACCTTTCTCCTTCTCATTACAACCAAGCTTGCCTTAGCACTTTTATCCCTCAGAGCAAGATGCTGATTAACATTAGATCTGAGAATTCCCAGAATCATGCATCAGTAGCCAGTGAACCACAACCTTGGTCATTGGGCCTTTTGGCTACCTGCAAATTAATATCTTTTCCTCTTTTGTCTTTTAACAGTAAATTTTAAAAACAGAATGTTGAACAAATCAAATATGTATTTCATATGCATTATGTACTGGGTGTGAATTAGTCTAATTTAGTAATCAAGTACATTTCTTATAACTTCAACATGGGAAGTCACTACAGAATATTAGTATTACTGCCCTGAGATGTTTTTCTCTAACCAATGGATCATTTTTGTTAAAAGATGTTAAAGTTAATGGGATTCTTAACTTCTAGCCAAAACTGAGATTAATTTTGCACCTTGTACATTGACTTGCAATTTCAATTCAAGTTTCTTGTTTTCAGTTTTCAATAAAAGTATGAAACCTTCCACTGTTATATCCATTATTTAGAGCTGGATTCTAGTGAAATGCATAATAGGCTTTTAAAACTCCAAGAGGGGAAATGGAGTGGGGGTGGTGTTCCTGGGAAGCCAAGGTTAACTTGTGGAAGCATAAGGAATAAGAACTGTGTTCTGCTCATCTTTGTTTAAAGGCAGCTGTCTCTGAAACTAAGGGCAACAGTAACTAAGCCTAATTGGATGTGCTTAGAAGGATCCTTTTTTTTTCCATTTGTGCTTTAAAAAATTTTTTCCACCAAGCTAGTTACAATATGTTGTATAATTCACAGTACATTTTCTCTGATCATAGCAATCACTAATGGACTCATTATTTCAGCAAAGTTCTATTTTGTGCCTAACCATAAAGAAATTTTGTACAGTTTGACTCTGTGGTTTGCTGGGTTCTTTAAAAAAGAAAAAAAAAGAATGGTGGGAGAGGGAGAGAAATTTTCCTTCTGTATATTTTTTAGGACAACTTTGTTTAATATTGAAATTTCTGGCAAGTTCCTCCATGATCGAGAGTGTTTGTTCTGAGGTTCTACCTGGATAATAGAAGAATCACTCTCTGTGATATTCTGGTGAACCTTTGTGACTATTATATGAGCACCTGCTTTAAAATGGAAACATTAAAAGATGAGAGAGCCTCTAGATTTTATTACAGTCTCTTAAGATTTAATTTCTAGAGATAATGATTTGTTGCTTAAAACAACTAGCTTAACATATACTAAATTCGGGGACTCCCCTGGTGGTGCAGTGGTTGAGAATCCATCTACCAATGCAGGGGACACGGGTTCGATCCCTGGTCTGGGAAGATCCCACATGCCGCAGAGCAACTAAGCCTGTGTGCCACAACTACTGAGCCTGCGCTCCAGAGCCTGCAAGCCACAACTACAGGGCCCAGGTGCCACAACTACTGAAGCCTGCGCACCTAGAGCCCATGCTCTGCAGCAAGAGAAGCCACCGCAATGAGAAGCCCGCGCACTGCAACGAACAGTAGCCCCTGCTTGCCGCAACTAGAGAAAGCCTGCACACAGGAACGAAGACCCAATGCAGCCAAAAATAAAAATAAATAAAATAAAATTTATTAAAAATATATATACTAAATTTAAGATATTTAGAACCATGTTTCCAATTAGATAGCAGTACATAACTAATGGTTTCACTTAGCTATTATTTGCTCAGGATCAATTATTACTTGACTCTAGAGGTTCATTTTGTGCTGTTTTCCTATATTTTTAAAATGCACGGAACCAGTTCACTTGGAACATACTGCTTTTAAAGTGCAAGCTTAACGTTTTCCTTTTAAAAATATGGTCTTCCTTTATGCCAACTTGAGTTAGGTTACCAATTTCTTCTTCGCAAACTTATAGAAAAATATTTACTGAACAAATTTATTTCAAATCTTAACAGACATAAGCCCTATTCCAAGGATAATCTTACTGGTTAAATTATAGTAGCATTCCTGGTGGCCTTCACGTGCTGGGCTGCACTGTCTCATGTCACGTTCACCATGATGCTGAGGCAGGTGGCATCACTGTTACCATGAACATCGTTCCTGAGAAGCACTAAAGAGACTAGGGGTTAAAGCCAGCTTAGAAGAAACAAGCCAGCAGTAAAACACCATGTGATTTTAGTTATGTGCTTACTAGCACTGTGCTGGAACCTGGAGTTACAGAGATAAGGCATGTTCCCGCCCTGAAGACGCTTAAAGACTAGGAGAGGACATGAAAAAATAAACAAGAAGTACATAATTGAGACTGGGAGTAGTGTTGCTAGATTTAGGGGGAAAAAAACCAAACAGGATACCCAGTTAAATTTGAATTTAAAATAATGGGTGTTTTTTAGTATATGTCCCAAATATTACCAATAAACAATGAATAATTTTTAGTATATGTCCCATGCAATGTATTTTTTTATTGAGCCATCCTGAGAAGGTTCCAGAAGACTTTCTGGAAGAGGTTGTATCTGGACTGAATTTTGAGCAGTGCAGGCAGAAAGAAGCATGTGCAAAGCTACAAAGATATGAAAGAATGCTACATTCCAGAAACAGCGTGGCTAGAGCAGAGTGCATGAGGGGCAGTTTACAGAGGTCAAGTTAGCAGAGTCAAATTCAAAAAACAGGGGCTTCCCTGGTGGCGCAGTGGTTGAAAGTCCACCTGCTGATGCAGGGGACATGGGTTCGTGCTCCGGTCCGGGAAGATCCCACATGCCGCAGAGTGGCTAGGCCCGTGAGCCATGGCCGTTGAGCCTGCGCGTCTGGAGCCTGTGCTCGGCAACGGGAGAGGCCACAAGACTGAGAGGCCCGCGTACCGCAAAAAAAAAAAAAAAAAAAAATTCAAAAAACCATTCATGTTGTATTAAGGGTAGTAGAGAATCAATAGAAGTTTTTAAACAGGGAGTGAGTGATCAGATTTATGTTTCAGACGAATTTCACCGGTTGTAGTAGAGGGTGAATTGGATAGGAGACTATCACACGCAGGGAGACCAGTTTTATGGTGGTGGTTGTAATCCAGGCACAAAGCAGTGAGAGCTTAAACCACGGCACTGGCAGAGGGAATAGAGGAAGAAATAGCTTCAAAGGATATTAAGGAAATGATTTGATTGCCAGCACATGGTGACCAGCTGAATGTGGGAGGATGAGGAGGAAGGAGGCGGTTAAGACAACTCACTGCTCCCTCCCTTGGATGCCTGAGTGGATGATGGCACCTTTCAATGAGGTAGGGAATAAAGGAGAACAACCCTTGGGGGAGAGGAAGGCGGGAGATGGTGAGTTCAGTTTGGGGAAGGTTGAGTGTGAAGTACTTGTAAGTTATCCAGATGGAGACAGGAGATGTCCAGGAAGCACTCAGATATTTAACTCAGCAGAAAGGCCTGTGTAAGGACAGAGGTTTGTTAGAGCCATGGAAATAAATGTTACCCATGATGACATACAGAGAACCCAAAGAAAGTAGAACAAAACCCTGGAAAACAATATTTATGATTATGAGAAAGGAAGAGAATGACTCCGCAGAAAGACTCAGAACAAGTGGCCAGAGAAGTAGGAGAAAAACATGGGGACAGAAGCCATTAGAAAAGTGGTCAACAAGGACGAATGCTGAAGAGAGGTTAAATAATGTAAGAACTGAAATTTGCAATTCAGAGTTCATTGTCAAAAGTGTTATAAGCACTACCAAATGTAAAATAGACAGCTAGTGGGAAGCAGCCACATAGCACAGGGAGATCAGCTTGGTGCTTTGTGAGCGCCTAGAGGGGTGGGATAGGGAGGGTGGGAGGGAGACGCAAGAGGGAGGGGATATGGGGATATATGTATATGTATAGCTGACTCACTTTGTTATAAAGCAGAAACTAACACACCATTGTAAAGCAATTATACTCCAATAAAGATGTTTAAAAAAAAGTGTTATAAGTATTTTCAAAGTATAGTACGGTCCAAAGCCAAAATATGTTGGATTAAGTTTGAATGGCAGGAAATAAGTGTTGACATTGAGTTTTGACTACTGTTTCTAGAAACTGTGCTGGGAAATCTGTTGTTTGGGTTTGGTTTGGTTTGGTTTGAATTTTTTAAAATTGTGATAACATCCACATAACACCCTCTTAACCATGTTTGTTTCTCAGTTTGTTATTACTTTTAGTCCCCACTCTATTGAAATATAATCAACAAATAAAATTGTAAGATATTTAAAGTATGTGGTGATTTGACATACATATATATACACTATGAAAGGATCCCTCCCTCGAGTTAATTAACACGTCCATTACCTAGCATACTTCCTTTTTTGGTGTGTGGGAACAATTAAGTTCTACTCTCTTAGCAAATTTCAGTTATACAATACAGTGTTATCAGCTATAGTCACCATGTTATGACACGTTAGAGCCTTAGACCTTATTCATTTTATAAATGAAAGTTTGTACCCTTTACTATCCTCTCCTTATTTCCCCCACCCTCTCAGCCCCTGGCAACTATTTTCCTACTCTCTGTTTCTCTGATCTTTTTTTTTTTCAAATGCCACTTATGAGTGATACCGTGCAGTATTTGTCTTTCTCTCTCTGGCTTACTTAGCATAATACCCTCCAGGTTCATTCATGTCATTGCAAATGACAGGCTGAATAATATTTCATTGTGTCTATATACCACATTTTCTTTATCCATTCATCTGTCCACAAACACTTAAGTTGTTTCTATAACCTTGGCTATTGTGAATAATACTGCAATGAACAAGGAAGTACAGCTATCTCTTTGAAATAATTATTTTGTTTCCTTTGGATATATACCCAGACGTGAGGTTGCTGGATCGCATAATAGTACTATTTTTTTTAATATATAAATTTACTTATTAGAGACTGCATTGGGTCTTCGTTGCTGCACACGGGCGTTCTCTAGTTGCCGCAAGCAGGGGCTACTCTTTATCGTGGTGCGCCCGGGCTTCTCATTGTGGTGGCTTATCTTGTTGCAGAGCATGGCCTCTAGGCATGCGAGCTTCAGTAGTTGGGGCTTGTGGACTCTAGAGCGCAGGCTCAGTAGTCGTGGCACACGGGCTTAGCTGCTCCACGGCATGTGGGATCTTCCCAGACCAGGGATCAAACCCGTGTTCCGTGTATTGGCAGGCGGATTCTTAACCACTGTGCCACCAGGGAAGTCCCAGTAGTACTATTTTTAATTTCTTGAGGAACACCAATACTATTTTCCATAGATCATCTTAACCATTTTTAATTGTACAGTTCAGTAGTGTTAGGTATATTCACATTGCTTTGCAGCCAGTCTCCATAACTTTTTCATCTTGCAAAACTGAAACTCTATACCCCTTAAACAACTTCCCATTTTCCCTTCCCCCAAGCCCCTGGCAACTACCTTCTATTTCTATGAGTCTGACTACTTAAAGATCTCACATAAGTGGAATCACACAGTATAGTTACACTTGAACAACATGGATTTGAACTGCATGGGTCAATTTATGGTGGATTTTTTTTCACTAAATATGTACTACAGTATTATACGTACCGCAGTTGGTTGAATCTGCGGATGCAGAACCATGGATACAGAGGGCTGAATATAAAGTTATACACAGATTTTCTGCTGGGGAGGAGATTGGTGCCCCTAACCCCCATGTTGTTCAGGGGTCAACTGTGTTTGTCTTTTTGTTGACAGTTTTATTTCACTTAGCGTAATATCCTGAAGGTTCATCCATATTGTAGCATGTGTCAGAATTTTCTTCCTTTTTAAGGCTGAATAATATTCCATTGTATGTATATAACCACATTTTGTTTATCCATCCATCCATCCACGGATTCTTGGGCTGCCTCCACCTTTTGGCTGGGAAATTGTTTTAAACTGACCTAATCCAGTTTGGTCATGCACACTTCCATAGATTCTGTTTTGAAAGATAATGGTAGCCACAGAAAATGTTTGATATAGGTGCATTAACTACTCCCTCACAACCTTTTTACTAGGTTATAATGAAAATGATTTCTACTATACACATAGGCATTTATTCAGCACATATTTATAAGCAGTCACAAAACATTTCATATAATCAGTCTATAAACTCATTAAAGTTCTAACTCTGGCCTTTTAGGTGTTCCATCAACTTTCATGAAAGATTTCAGAGGCAGCTCCTGTTACCCTTACAATTAGCATCAGGCAACTAGAAATTCTGAACCAGTGATTCTCAAAATGTGGTCTCTTGGACCAGCAGCACAGTACTGTTCACGGATCTGTGCTGAAACTCCCTGAAGTTGAGAACCTCTGCTGTAAAACGATTAGCTCTGGGTACCTCCCTAAAGATAAAGGTATGGCTTCAACTGGTTCTTATACCCTCTTTGTGAAAGAGTAGGAATGTCTCTTATTTTAGCCAATTCATATCTCTTAATTTCACCAATGATAGTTCATTTCTAACTTAACCATGCTATTTAACTAGCCACAAATTTCACCAGTTAAAATTCTAATTTGCTAGTTAACAAAATCTCAGAGATGGATCAGTCCTTATCAAGGTATGGATAATATTGTAGAAGCCCTTACAGCAGCTACCTCTGGAGCATGGGCTTCCTGACTACCTTATTAGAATGCTAGCCAAGCACCTGTGCATTCCTGATTGGGACATTAGAGGCACCTGGACTATAAACAAACACACAAGTAGCACACTGTATATGCTGAAAATAAAATACAGACATTATAACAGAAGGGAACAAAAGAGAGAGGGTTCGTGTGTGCGTGTGTGTATGTGTGAAGAGAGAGAGGAAAAGAGACCGAGTGTGATGAGCACCGTTAATGGCCGAGAGAAAGAAGTTAGGAGAGAAGGGAAGAATGAGAGGTTGAAGATACAGTGAGAGTGCAGAGAATGGTGAAGTTGATTTAAAATAGATGATGTAGGGAATGGGTGAGGGTGCTGACTAGAGACTTGGAGAATTTTCAGGAATTAAGAACCCAACTATGGGACTTCCCTGGTGGCGCAGTGGTTGAGAGTCCGCCTGCCGATGCAGGGGACACGGGTTCGTGCCCCGGTCCGGGAGGATCCCACATGCCGCGGAGCGGCTGGGCCCGTGAGCCATGGCCGCTGAGCCTGCGCGTCTGGAGCCTGTGCTCCGCAACAGGAGAAGCCACAACAGTGAGAGGCCCGCGTACCGCAAAAAAAAAAAAAAAAAAAGAACCCAACTATTGTGTTTCCTCCTAAATAAGGAGAAATTGATAAGATTGTCTGAAATACATTTTTAGAACGTGGATCTTAGAAAATTATTTAAAACCTGCTACTATACATCTGTTCATTGTTATCGCCCCTTGTGGTACAGTTGCCATAGTTGATGAAATTATTCCTTCAGCGTAAATGGGTTTTGTAAAATGTAGCTGAAGAGTGCCATCTTCTGGTACTATGAGGTATGTACAAGCAAAGGGGGTTGTGTGGTAGAATCATAGTGAAATAAAGCCTTTGATGTTTTGCGCTGAGTATTGTAAAGTTGAACATTCTTTATAGTTTCTGTGTCTTTTTAGTTAGAATATCAGATTACTGACAGTGATTATAGTTTGTGTGTATGGCCGAGCCTAAAAACAAGACAAAACAAAAACAAAACAGTATGTGGCCGGCAATCCTTTTCATAAAAGCGTGTGGGAAATTTGCTTTTGGTTTGTGATAGAAGCCGCAAGTTGAAGAGCCTGTTCTTTGTGACTACCTCTTTGATGCAGGCTTGGCTTGGCGCCTTTGCTCAAAACAGGAATCTGATTCTTGTAGCTGAATACCAGACTTGTCTTCACTGTTTCACAGCTTGCTAATAAGATACTGGTTTGTCCCTTTTTTTAAAAAATGTTTTAAATATTATGGAAAAGCATTCATTTTATCCTCAATGAGGTTTTAAAATCAAAACCTCTATGTTCTTTATGGTGGTTATTTAATAAACATTTATTAGACGCTTAAATATCAACCTCTGTGCTATGTGCTAAAGGGAAGCGGAGATTCAGAGATGACTAAGACCATGTCTGTGCCTTCAAATCATCTTACTTTGTATTAGGGAAGATAATGTGAATGTAAATGATGTTAGATTTGGGAATACAAGAAAAGAAGGGAGGAGAATATTGGCTCAGGAAGGAAATAATACAGCCTCAGGATTATTCACTGGAAGACAGGTGTGGTAGAAAGGGCCATGTTTAAATCTTGACCTTGGGCAGAGTTGCAGACAGAATGTGCTTTAGGATGCAGGAGCCAAAGATCAGGACAGTTAAAGTGGATAGCTCTATTAGTCCTATTCCAGGAGTTGTTCATAATAGCATGCCCTGTTTCTGGATAAAAACCCAGACTTCACTTCATTTATTCATCCATCCAGCAAGTGCTTTTTATACGATTTGAGTATATGCAAAATCCCAAGGAAACAAATGTGAAAGTCCTGACCCCACTTTGAGTTGCTTGTACAAAGGGAATGAGTGTGATCAGGGCCCCTAAGCAGGAGCACTGGGGACAGGCATCTGACCCCACCACTATTAAACCTGCTCTGCATGTTGCTCTCCAAGATGAGTAATCCTGGTTCTTTTACTTCAGTGGTTAAAAGCACAGGCTCTGGAGGCAGACTATCTGGGTTCAGCCAGCACCACCACTAACCTGCTCTGCAAGTTTCTTAACCTCATGACTTCTCTTGCCTCAGTTTCTTTAACAATAAAATGGAAATAATGATAATACCTCATTCATAGGGAGGTTGTGAGGATCAAAGAGAAATACATAAAAAGTTCTTAGAACAATGTTGACATATAGAAAACAATATAACAAACACCTGTGTGCCTACTATCTTCATAACAGACCTTAACCTTTTGCCATATTTGCTTCATTTTTTTAAAAAATTTATTTTATTTATTTATTTTTGGCTGAGCTGGGTCTTCGTTGCTGCGCGCGGGCTTTCTCTAGTTGCTGCGAGCAGGGGCTACTCTTCATTGCGGTGCGCGGGCTTATCATTGCGGTGGCTTCTCTTGTGGCAGAGCGCAGGCTCAGTAGTTGTGGCACACGGGCTTAGTTGCTCTGCGGCATGTGGGATCTTCCCCAACCAAGGCTCGAACCCGTGTCCCCTGCATTGGCAGGCGGATTCTTAACCAGTGTGCCACCAGGGAAGCCCCTACTTCATTTTTAAAAAGAAAAAACACGGCAGTGCAGTTAAGCTCTCTTTACCCTCCCTGGTATTCTCCTTCCTCCTCCTCAGTGATAAACACCATCTTGAATTTGGTGTGAGTTCTTACCATCATGTTTTCATACTTTCACTAATTGTTTATGGGTACATAAACAATATATAGTATTGCTTTGCATGTTTCTAAACTTTAATAAATGACACTAAACTGCACATACCAATCTGCAACATTTTCCACTTGATATTATGTTTTCAGCATTTTTCTGTGTTGGTATGCATAGGCTGAGTTCTTTCATTTTAATTACTGTATAGTATTGCATTGTATGAAGATACCACAATTTACTCAGCCATTCTCCTGGTGATGGACATTTATGTTATTAATCATTTTCCACCCTTACAAACAGCACTGCATCCTGGATGGCACCTTGAAGTCCTCCTAGACTATACCTTGGCCTGATATTTTTAGAGGGAAAGATTTTTTGTTACTGATTAATTTTTTTTAATGTTTATTAGTCTTAGATTTTCTATTCTGGTATCACTTTTTATTATTGTTTTAGACGTATTGCTCATTTTAAATGCATTGCCAGAGTTGTTTACATTATTCACTAGCACTACCCTTTCTATCCTGATAATCTTTATTTGTGCATCCTCAGTTTCTCAGTGATCAGTCTTGCTAAAGGTTTATCTCTTTTGTTAAAGTTTTCAAAGAACTAGCTTTTGGCATTGCTGATCTTTTTTTTTCCCATTAATTTTTTTTTAAAAAAATTAATTAATTTATTTAATTATTTTTGGCTGCGTTGGTTTTTGTTGCTGCCTGTGGGCTTTCTCTAGTTGCGGTGAGCGGTGGCTACTCTTCATTGCGGTGCACGGGCTTCTCATTGTGGTGGCTTCTCATTGTGGTGGCTTCTCTTGTTGCAAAGCATGGGCTCTAGGCACGCAGGCTTCAGTAGTTGTGGTGCACGGGCTTAGCTGTGGCATGTGGGATCTTCCCGAACCAGGGATTGAACCCGTGTCCCCTGCATTGGCAGGCGGATTCTTAACCACTGTGCCACCAGGGAAGTCCCTCCCATTAATTTCTGCTGTTTCATCTCTTCCTACTCCTCCCCTCTCCCCCTCACTCTCCCCCTCCTCCTCCTTCTTCTTCTGGAGGTTGGTTTATTCTCTTATTGTTATTATTGTGATTTTTTAAAACATCTTTTGTTGAATGTTTACTATTTATTTCAGTCTTTTATTTTTTCATCATTGAATTTAAAGCTGTAAATTTTCCTCTAAGAACTGCTTTAGCCGTATCCCACAAGTTTTCATATGTATACCTTTGTTGTTGTTCAGTTCTAAATATTCTGCATATCCCTTATGACTTCTCCTTTAACCCAGAAGTTATTTAGAGATGTGCTGTTTTGTTTCCAAACATGTCTGTGTCTATTTTTACATTATTTTTTTTGTTGATTTCTTATTTATTTGTTGTCAGCAAATTGGTCTATATTATCTAAAATCCTTAGAAACCCTAAACTATACCTACAGGAGGTTTCACTTCTGAGTGAGGCCCAAGAAGTCCCACCACCTTTGCCTCAGTGAAGAAACATGCCAATGAAATCGCTGACCACCTGATACGAAACAGATGGTTCTGCATTTCCTAAAAATCCCCAGAGGTTGACCTGGGCAAGAAAGTATTGAGCATCTCCCCGTGTAGGCCCTCACAAACTTGAGTCCAGGAACTAGATTGCTCTGCTCCTCCTATGAAGATGAAACCTAATATTCTTGGTTACAACCCAGTCTAAAGGAGAAAGGTGGCATGGTCAAGGGCTCACCCAGGAGCTTCTGCTAGTGATAGCTGAAGGGCAACATAGGTATTGGTATTTAACTCTACACGTGGGCAGGACTCTCGATCTTATCTGGGCTATCCTTATCCTCAGAGCAAACTGTGGCAAGTGTTGGAAGGGGGACCCGGTGGGCAGGTCTGAGGAGCCTGTGCTGGCCTTTCCAAGTATTGAATAATTACCAGAGCCCACTGTGCTTTGGTTATTTGCTTGGGATCATGAAAAATTTATGCCCCCAAAGTGAAGGGCTCAAGAAATTATCCTCAGCCCCTATCCCACACAAGAGGAAGCCCAATCATTGGAAGCCCAGTCATTGCAACCCTCTAATAGGTTGCATTGTCCCAAGAGCCAGAAGTGGGCAAGATTGATCTATGAGCAGCATAATGTCATCAGACTAAGAGAACCAGACAGACAGGGAAAATTCTGAGAAAGAGCAAACAAAAGGTAATTGCAGAAACCAGAAAAGAACAAGAAGATCTAAAGCAGAGAATAGGAGATGAAGATTAGAGGAATTCTCTCAGTTACAGAAACACAGCCAATGTAATTAAGACTTTGCATTCTTCTCTAGTTTTTTAATTTTATCATTAGTTTTAGCTTTAGTTTCTGATATTTAAAAAAAATTTTTTTAAATAAATGTATTTATTTATTTTTGGCTGCATTGTGTCTTTGTTGCTAAGAGTGGGCTTTCTCTACTTGCGGCGAGTGGGACCTACTCTTTGTTGCAGTGTGCGGGCTTCTTATTGCAGTGGCTTCTCTTGTTGCAGAGTACAGGCTCTAGGTGCATGGGCTTCACTAGTTGTGGCACGTGGGCTCAGTAGTTGTGGCGCACGGGCTTAGTCACGCCACAGCATGTGGGATCTTCCCGGACCAGGGATCGAACCCGTGTCCCCTGCTTTGGCAGGCGGATTCTTAACCTCTTCGCCACCAGGCAAGTCCCTAAATTGTTTTTATTATTATTTTTTATTTCCCAGTTGCTTAACATTTCATTTTAGGCTCTCTCTTTGACTCAAGAATTAAAAGAATATTTAAAATTTTCCAGATAGATTTTTTGTTAATTTCAAATTTTATCATATTGTGATTGGAGCATACTGCTTCTGCCATATCTACTTAGTGGAATGTATGGAGGTTTTGGTGTAATTTTGTAAATGTTCCACGGGCTTTTGAAAAGGTCTGTTTGTTCTCAGGGCAATTAGATCTACCTTATTAGATTATTGAGTTCTTCTGTATCTTTTTTTGTAAACTTTTTTATCTGTCATAGACTAAGAAAAGCGATTTAGGGTCTCCTACTTCTAATGCCTTTCTGTTTATTTCTTTTTCTATTTCTTATAGATTTCACTGAATCAATTTTGATGTTACTTTATTCTTAATAGAAATTCATGACTGTAGTATTGTAATATCTTCATTGTGGATTATATGTTTTAGCATTATAAAGAGCTTTTCTTTTTTGCCTTTTTAATGCTCCCCCCCACACCTCCCAAAATTCAACCTCATCTGATATAACATTGTGGCTTAACTTTTCTCTTTTCATTTGGCTGGTATACCTGTACCATCTTTTATTTTCAACTTTTTTGACATTGTTTTCTAAAGATATTTTTCTTATAATAGGTAAGCTTATCCCATTGACATTTATAGATATGTCTTAGTTCTGTATCACATTTTATAACCTACTTTGTTTTTAAGGATTCATTTGGTTTGTATCTTTCTCTAGAGGGTGTATATTTCTGTGTTTTACACGTGTTCCTTTTGATAATTTAGGAAGGTTTGTGTTCAGATTTTAGCTCTTCTAGTGGTTAGCCTTATACTATAACTTTTAAAAGTATACTTTATCCTTTATTGCTTTAGACCATATCTATTTATTCCCCACTACAAGCAATGACAAAATTATTATACTTCCATCCATCCCATCTCCTTTACTCCATCTAATTTTAATTATTATTATTATTAGTTCTTCAACTAGTCATCTCTATACTTTTGAATCTACTTCTGTCTCTGTTATTTGATTTATAAGATATAAATATTATCTTTTTTATAAATTTATTTATTTATTTTTGGCTGTGTTGGGTCTTCGTTGCTGCGCGCGGGCTTTCTCTAGTTGCGGCAAGTGGGGGCTACTCTTCGTTGTGGTGCGCGGGCTTCTCATTGCGGTGGCTTCTCTTGTTGCGGAGCATGGGCTCTAGTTGCGCAGGCTTCACTAGTTTTGGCTCCTGGGCTTCAGTAGCTGTGGCTCGTGGGCTCTAGAGCACAGGCTCAGTAGTTGTGGTGCACGAGCTTAGTTGCTCCGCAGCATGTGGGATCTTCCCAGACCAGGGTTCAAACCCGTGTCCCGTGAATTGGCAGGCAGATTCTTAACCACTCTGCCACCAGGGAAGCCCAATATTATCTTTTCACCTTGGATATTAAAGATAAGGAAATCAGGGACTTCCCTGGTGGTCCAGTGGTAAATAATCCACCTTCCAGTGCAGTGGACGCAGGTTCGATCCCTGGTCGAGGAACTAAGATCCCACATGCCACAGGCAACTAAGCCCGCATGCCACAACTACTGAGCTCGTGTGCCTCAACGAGAGAGACCCCGTGCCACAGACTACCGAGCCCATGTGCTCTGGAACCCGCGTGCCACAACTAGAGAGAAGCCGGACATTGCAACTAGAGAGAAACCCGAGCAGACCACGTGCCGTGACAAAAAGATCCTGCATGCCTCAACAAAGATTCCATGTGCCTCAACTAAGACCCAACTCAACCAAAAAAAAGGGGGCGGGGGGATAAATAAATAAAATAAACATTTAAAAAATAATAAAGGTAAGGAAATCAACATCCTTTTGCCATCTCTCATCTTCCATCTCTCCTTCTTGGTTCTTGTTAATTTTATTACTTTTACTGGTATAATTTATAATATTAACATTCTGAACAATATATGGTAGTGATTAAGAGAAGGAGCTCTGGAACCAGACTGCCTAGGTTGGAATCTTGGCTTTATCATTTTGTAGCTTGAGCAAGTTACTTAATAGCTATTTCTGTTTCCTTATTTTTACAATGGCTATAACAATAGGTTCTACCTCACAGGGCTATTGTCATAATAAAAGTACAGCACTGGAACAGTGCCTGACACATGGTAAGTATCTAGTAACTACCATATACTATATTAACAATTATTATGAAATAGATTTCCACAGTTGTTTTCATCCCAGTCCTACATTTCAACTGGCTTACATGTTCAGTTTCTCTGTTCATCTCTTGGTTGCCTAAAATTCATTCTCTAATAGTTCTTCAAGAGTTGCTAATGGGAATTCTATCTTCTGATCCTTACATGTTCAAAAACATTTAACACCTTTTACCTGTAAGAAAGTTTGGCTATGGAGAATAAAAAGAGCTATTTTGAGCATTTATTGAAATCACAGGTGATCTATCCTCATTAAACCATTATAGCTCATAATAATGCTATAAATCAAGTAGTAGGTACATCCCCTTTTACAAATGAGAAAATTAGGACACAGGCAGGTCACACTTCCTTTCTCAGACTTTGCTGGCATTGCACCACTGTTATCTACCTTTGAATGTGACTATGGAGAAATCTGAGGCCAATCTGATTTATTTCCCCTTAAAAGTGTCTTGATCTTTTTGCCTGGATGTTCAAAGAATTATTTATTTTTGAAGTCCAGTAAAATTCAATGGGATATGTCACAGGGGTCATTCTGTGTCAGTTTCCTTGGGACAGTGTGTATCCTTTCAATCTGTAGATTAAAGACTTCTCTCACTTACATGAAGTTCTCTTGAATTCTACTTTGATTATTTTTTCTTTTCTACGTGTTCTATTCTCCCTCCCGTGGACATGCTGGATATCCTTTGTCTTCTATATCTATAATTTTATCTCAAATCCTTTTTAGTTCTTTTTAAATTTCCATTTCATTTTGCTCACTTTTTCAACCTAGCCCTCATAAGTCTTACTATGTTGGTATTTTTGTCTGCCCCCCCTTTTTTCCCCATTCATAATGTGACTTTAATTTCTTCGATTTTTTTCTTTTTCTTAATTTTTGAGTTCTGCTTGCTTATTTTACATTTACTTCTTTTGTCTCTCATTATGTCTTCTGCTTTGAGACATTATTTTAAACTGTTTCATTAAGTCCTTTGAATTCATAACAGTATGTTTGGTGTGCTTCATGGCAGTATTTTTCTGGAAAATTTCTTTATTTGACATGTCCTTTTCCTATTCCTTTCCTCCTTTTCCTTGTACATTTGCTGTATAGATCTCCTGCTTGTTTTCTTTTGAGTATTACTCATTACTGAATGAAAGGAGTTCTTCAACCACTATTTGCAAGAATCAACTGGGACAGTGAAATGAGCAAGTGGTGAAACTTCTGTGGCCCAGAGTTTGTGTGTGTGTGTGGGGGGGGGGGGTAAAAGAGAAGAAAAGATGAGATGGAGACACTCACACAGATTGGTTTAGGCTATCTCCCCAGCAACTACAGAGATGCTCATAATATAGTCTCTCCCAATGCTTAGTTTATTTACAGACTGCCTCCAACATAGATAACATTTTTAAGGATTTTATCAATCAGCACTGCCTTGCCCCGCTACTTTACAATGCCAGATAGAGTCCTTGGAAGTTCCCACAGCTTGCGCCCCTTAAACTTTCATTGCAAACCAGAGTGATGGTTCTGTTCCTCTGGTATACCACCTATTTAGTGCTCCGCCAACTTTGTCTGAGAAGTGAGGTCACAGCAGGTATTTACTCTCAGCATCCTTCTGTACTCTGCTGTAATTTTCACTGTATTTTGCAGGCCATCCTCATTTATTGTGCCTTAGGGTTACACTGGTACCTTATTTTGTCAAAGTGTTTGGTTTCCTTTTTTGTTTTCGGCGGTGCCACATGGCTTGTAGGATCGTAGTTCCTTGACCAGGGATTGAACCCAGGCCCTTGGCAGTGAGAGCTAAGAGTCCTAACTGCTGCACTGCCAAGGAATTCCCATCTTTTTCTTTTTTGGGGGCAATGTCAAAGATGACAAGATGACAGACATGACTTAATTTTGTTATTTTAAAATATTTTGGTATTTAAAACTTTATTTTAAAATTGAGCCTCTTTTAAAAATTGAATGCCTACCTTCTCACAGAGAGTAGGTACCATACCACCTCAGGCCACGCTAAGTGGGAAAAACAGTTTCAAAATTCTATGCACACCCTAGTCACAACAAGATCTCTCATCATTATATAGCTAGTAAGGAGCAGAGCTTGTATTCAAATCCAAGTCTGTCCCGATCCAAAGCCCGAATTCTTTTCATCATAGGACTTTCTCTTAAAGAATATAGATATCTCTTTATGGTGTCTTTAATATGTTTTTTCTTTTTTAATTTTAATTTTCTTGGTGTATAGTTGATTTACAATGTGTTAGTTTCAGGTGTACAGCAAAGTGATTCAGTTATACATATACATATATTCTTTTTTAGATTGTTTGCTCTTAAAGGTTATCATAGAATATTGAGTAGAGTTCCCTGTGCTATATACAGTATGTCCTTGTTGGTTATCTATCTTATATATAGTAGTGTGTGTGTGTTCATCCCAAACTCCTGATTTATCCCTCCCCCCTCTGTCCCCTTTGGTAACCATAAGTTTGTTTTTGATATCTGTAAGACTGTTTCTATTTTATAAATAAGTTCATTTGTATCTTTTTTTTGGATTCCACATGTAAGTGATATCATATGACATTTGTCTTTCTCTTTCTGACTTACTTCACTTAGTATGATAATCTCTAGGTCCATCCATGTTGCTGCAAATGGCATTATTTCATTATTTTTTATGGCTGAGTAATATTCCATTATATATATGCCACATCTTCTTTATTCATTCCTCTGTCGATGGACATTTAGGTTGCTTCCATGTCTTGGATATTGTAAATAGTGCTGCAGTGAACACTGGGTGCATGTATCTTTTCAGATTATGGTTTTCTCCGAATATGTGCCCAGGAGTGGGATTGCTGGATCGTATGATAATTCTATTTTTAGTTTTTTAAGGAACCTCCATACTGTTCTCCATAGTGGCTGTATCAATTTACATTCCCACCAACAGTGCCGGAGGGTTCCCTTTTCTCCACACCCTCTCCAGCAGTTATTGTTTGTAGATTTTTTGATGTTGGCCATTCTGACTGGTGTGAGGTGATATCTCATTGTAGTTTTGATTTGCAGGTCTCTGATAATTAGTGATGTTGAGCATTCTTTCATGTGTTTGTTGGCAGTCTGTATATCTTCTTTGGAGAAATGTCTATTTAGATCTTCTGCCCATTTTTTGATTGGGTTGTTGTTTTTTTTGACATAGAGCTGCATGAGCTGTTTGTATATTTTGGAGATTAATCCTTTGTCAATTGCTTAATTTGCAAATATTTTAATATGTTTCTTCTTAAGAACATTTTTCTATTAACTACTTTTCTATTTCCTGGTTTTTAGTGTGACAAGTACAAGACTGGAGTTATTGATGGGCCCGCATGTAATAGCCTTTGTGTCACAGAAACTCTTTACTTTGGAAAATGCTTATCGACCAAGCCCAACAATCAGGTATGGACATTATGAATAAACAGTCCAGATTTATGGTGCTCTCTGATTTTACCTTAAACTAAATTAAAGCATTGTTAAGAGCATTCTTGAACTAGAACTTTAGGACATTTTAAATACTTCAATTGTGCATGCGTTGATTCACTCATCCAACAGATGTTTATAAATCCCCTGTTCCCAGCATGTTCCAGACACTGTTTTAGTTATTAGCAAAATAGTGGTGATTAAGATAGATAAGATAACTTCCCTGTGAGTCACATTATTCCAGAGGGATGGGGAACATAAACAGTTGATAGATAAATAAATAAGCAAGGAAATTACAGAACGTAGTGTGTTTTATATAGGTTGTACACAGGGTGGGTTGTTGAAAAATGTAGGGGATGGTGAGGGTAGAAATATGTTTTAGAAGAGGTGAACAGGGAGGACCTTTCTAAGATAAAATTTGAGCTCATACCTGAATGAAGAATTAAACTAGAGGCATGGGCAGAGGACAGGATGAGCTAAATCACAAAAGAAGAACTATAAATAGCTGATAAGCATAATGAAAAAAAAGTTCTACCTCACCTATCATCAAAGAAATATAAATTAAAACAATAGGACACCATTGTGCTAGAAGAAAATACAACAAAACATCAAAACCGGGACTTCTCTGGTGGCGCAGTGGTTAAGAATCCACCTGTCAATGCAGGGGACACAGGTTCGGTCCCTGGTCCAAGAAGATCCCACATGCCGTGGAGCAACTAAGCCTGTGCGCTACAACTACTGAGCCTGCGCTCTAGAGCCCATGAGCCACAACTACTGAGCCCGCATGCCGCAACTACTGAAGCCCACGCGCCTAGAGCCTGTGCTCCGCAACAAGAGAAGCCACCACAATGCGAAGCCCGTGCACCACAACGAAGGGTAGCCCCCGCTTGCTGTAACTAAAGAAAGCCCGTGCGCAGCAAAGAAGACCCAATGCAGCCTAAATAAATAAATAAATAAAATTTATTTTTAAAAAAAGTTAAAATCCATTGGAAAGATATAACTTGATAGCTTCCATCACTAGTTATTAATAGATTCTAGAACAGATCTCTAAGCAATTCCTTAAGTAGCACGATATCCTAAGGTAAAAGCAAGTGCAATCAACCTTCTAACACTTCCTTTTTAAATCTTTTTAAAAACACTTCCTAGGGACTTCCCTAGTGGCACAGTGGTTAAAAATCTGCCTGCCAATGCAGGGGACATGGGTTCGAGCCCTGGTCTGGGAAGATCCCACATGCCGCGGAGCAGCTAAGCCTATGTGCCACAACTACCGAGCCTGTACTCTAGAGCCCGCGAGCCACAACTATTGAGCCTACATGCCACAATTACTGAAGCCTGCATGCCTAGAGCCCATGCTCTGCAACAAGAGAAGCCACCGCAATAAGAAGCCCACGCACCACAATGAAGAGTAGCCCCTGCTCGCTGCAACTAGAGAAAGCCCGCGTGCAGCAATGAAGACCCAGCACAGCCAAAAATAAATAAATAAATTTTTTTTAAAAAATGAAGCAAATATGGCAAAAGGTTAAGGTCTGTTGTGAAGATAGTAGGTACACAGGTGTTTGTTATATTGTTTTCTATATGTCAACTGTTCTAAGAACTTTTCATGTATTTCTCTTTGATCCTCACAACCTCCCTATGAAAGAGGTATTATCATTATTTCCATTTTATTGTTAAAGAAACGGAGGCAAGAGAGGTCACAAGGTTAAGAAACTTGCAGAGCAGGTTTGCACTGCAACAAAGAGTTGCCCCCACTTGCTGCAACTAGAGAAAACCTGCACGCAGCAACGAAGACCCAATGCAGCCAAAAATAAATAAATAAAATAAATTTATAAAGAAAAAACAATCAACACTGGTTATCCTTGGGCAGTGGAATATTGCATGATTTTTATTTTCATCTTTTTTCTTCAAATTATTTCTAAATTTTCAATATAAATACTCATTCATCTTATAGAAATTTAAAATAGATTTTAAGTCTACACTACTAGCCATGTTTAAGAGGATTTCTGAAATAAAGTCCAATATTTGAGTATCTACTATGTGCTAGGTACTGCTTAAGGCATTGGGAGAGGCCATGGGGAATAAGACAGACAAAGCCTCTGGCCTCATATGCCTTAATGTTTCATGTGAAAGAGGACAGATGATAAAAGAGTCAATAAAGAAATAAGATCATTTCAAGGACTTCCTCGTAGTGCAGTGGTTAGGAATCTGCCTGCCAATGCAGGGGACACGGTTTTGATCCCTGGTCCCGGAAGATCCCACATGCCACGGAGCAACTAAGCCCGTGCACCACAGCTACTGAGCCTGCACTCTAGAGCCCACGAGCCACAACTACTGAAGCCCACGTGTCACAACTACTGAAGCCCGCAGGCCTAGAGCCCATGCTCTGCAACAAGAGAAGCCACCGCAATGAGAAGCCAGTGCACTGCAACGAAGAGTAGCCCCTGCTCGCTGCAACTAGAGAAAGCCCGCGCATAGCAACAAAGACCCAACGCAGCCAATAGATAAATAAATAAATAAATAAGTAAAAATTTAAAAAAGATATAAGATCATTTCAGACATTGGTAAGGGCTGTGAAGAAAATAAAATGGGGTCATGGGTTAGAGAGTGACCTATGACGGAAGAGGGATTTATTCTAGGTAGGGGGTTGGGGAAGGCCTCCCTAAAGTGACATCTGCGCTGAGACTTGAATGATGTGAAGGAACCAGCCGTATGAAGATCAGTGAGAGTGCATTCCAGGCAAAACCAACAGCAAGTGAAGGAGGTCATGAAACAGGAATAATGCTGATAGGTTCAAGGAACATAGAGAAGACACATGTAGATGGGATATAGAGACCCAGGGAGTAAGTGGTAAAAATCAGGTTGGAGAAGCAGGCCAGCTCATAAGAAGCCTAGCAGACAATGAAAAGGGCTTTGGACTTTATTCTGGTTGAATTAGAGGGTTTGACGCAGAGGAGTGATTAATATTATTACCAATTAATATGGTCATATTTGGTTTTTATATATAAGCATGACTAGACTGCCTGGGTTAATATGTTGGCTTTGCCACTATTGTATTCCCTTCATCATGCTGCTTCACTTCTTTCTGCTTCAGTTTTTCTATCAGTTAAATCAGGATAATAATAGTATCTACTGCATAAGGTTGTTATAGGGAGTAAGATAAATTAGTAGACTGTAGCACAGAGTAAAGCACCATATAATGTTAGTTTGATAAATAGCTAGATAGTTAATAGTGACTGATTCTGGGAATTAGAGAAATGGGTGTAGAACTTTTCCTTTTATCTTTCTGTGTAATTTGACTTTTTAAAAATTATATTTACATCTATAAACATATTAGAAATATGAAAGATCTCAAATAAACAATCAAACTTTACAACATAAGGAATTATAAAATGAAGAGCAAACTAAACCCAAACCTAGCAGAAGGAAGGAAATACTATGGATTACAGCAGAGATAAAGGAAATAGAGAATAGAAAAACAATAATAAAGAAATAATAATAAAGAAAATCAATGAAACCAAAAGTTGGTTCTTTGAAAAGGTCAACAAAATTTGACAAACCTTTAGCTAGATGGACTGAGAAACAGAGAAGACTCAAATAACTAAAATCAGAAATGAAGCGGGGACATTACTATCAGTTCTACATAAATAAAAAAGATTATATGAGAGTACAGTGAACAATTGTACACCAACAAATTGGATAATCTAGATGAAATGGGCAAATTCCTAGAAACACAAAACCTACTAAGAAATAGAGAATCTGCATAGACCTATAACTAGTAAGGAGACTGAATTGGTAATCAGGCCTCCCAACAAGAAAAGCCCTGCACATGTGGGCTTCACTGGTAGATTCTACCAAACATTTAAAGAAGAGCTAGCACTAGTCCTTCTTTTTATTGGCTGCGCCATGAGGCATGTAGGATCCTAGTTCCCCAAACAAGGATCAAATCCATGCCCCCTGCAGTGGAAGCTCGGAGTCCCAACCACTGGCCAGTGGACCACCAGGGAAGTCCCACATTAATCCTTATTAACTTTTGCTGGTTCAACATATGAAAATTGAGCAGTGTAATATACCAAATAAACAGAATGAAGGAGAAAAAAAGGATCATCGCAATTGATGCAGAAAAGGCATTTGACAAAATTCATGATAAAAACACACAGCAAACTAGGAATAGAAGGCAACTACCTCAACATACTAAAAACACTTATGTGAAAAACCCACAGTTAGCATCATACTCAATAGTGAAAGACTGAAAGCTTTTCATCTAAGAACAAGGCAAGGATGCCCACTTTCACCACTTCTATGCAACATAGTACTGGAAGTTCTGGCCAGATCAATTAAACAAAGAAATAAAAGGTATCCAAATGGGAAAGGAAAAAGTAAAGTTATCCCTGTTGACAGAGGATATGATCTTATTTGTAGAAAAACCTAAAGATTCCACAAAAAAATCATTAGAACTAATAAATGAATTCAAAGTCCACACACAAAAATCAATTGCATTTCTATACACTAACAATGAACAATCCAGAAAAGAAATTAAGAAAACCATTGCATTTATAATTGCATCAAGAAGAATACTTAGGAACTAACTTAACCAAGGAGGTGAAAGACTTGTACAGTGAAAACTTCAAAACATTGCTGAAAGAAATTAAAGACATAAACAAATGTAATCACATCCCATGTTCATAGATTGGAAGACAATATTTTTAAGATGTTAATGTTACCCAGCGTGATCAAGATTCAGTGCAATCCTGAGCAAAATCCCAAAGACAATTTTTTGCAGAAATAGAAAAAGTCCTAAAATTTGTATGCAATCTCAAGGGACCCTAAATAGCCAAAACAATCCTGAAAAAAATACCAGAAAGCTGGAGGACTCACTTCCTGATTTCAAATCTTACTATAAAGCTGCAGTAATCAAACAATGTGGTAGTGGAATAAGGACGGATATATAGACTAATGGAATAGAACAGAGAGCCCTCACTTATATGGTCAAATGATTCTTTTTTTTTTTTTTTTTTGGCTGCATTGGGTCTTTGTTGCTGCGCACGAGCTTTTTCTAGTTGCAGCGAGTAGGGGCTACTCTTCATTGCGGTGCATGAGCTTCTCATTGCAGTAGCTTCTCTTGTTGCGGAGCTCGGGCTGTAGGCATGCAGGCTTCAGTGGTTGCAGCACATGGGCTCAGTAGTTGTGGCTCGTGAGCTTAGTTGCTCCGCAGCATGTGGGATCTTCCCGGACCAGGGATCGAACCCGTGTCCCCTGCATTGGCAGGCAGATTCTTAACCACTGTGCCACCAGGGAAGTCCCTCAAATGATTTTTGACAAGGGTGCGAAGACCATTCAATAGGAAAAGGACTGTCTTTTCAACAGATGGTACTGGGAAAGCTGGATATACACATGCAAAAGAATGAAGGTGGACCCTTACCTAACACCATTCTCAAAATTTAAGTCAAAATGGATCAAAGATCTAATGGTAAGAACTAAAACTATAAAACTCTTAGGGACTCCCCTGGTGGCGCAGTGGTTAAGACTCTGTGCTCCTAATGCAGGGGGCCCGGGTTCGATCCCTGATCAGGGAACTAGATCCCACATGCATGCTGCAACTAAGGAGCCCTCCTACTGCAACTAAGACCTGGCACAACCAGATAAATAAATAAATAAATATTTTGAAAAATAAAAAATAAAACTCTTAGATGAAAACATAGGGCAAAAGCTTTGTGACATTGGGTTTGGCAATTATTTCTTGCATAAGACTCCAAAGCCACAGGCAACAAAAGAAAAAATAGACAAATTGTACTTCATGAAAATTTTAAAATATTGTGCATCAAAAGACAATATCAGTAGAATAAAAAAGAAGCTCACAGAATGGGAGGAAATATTTGCAAATCATGTATCTGATAAGGGATTAATATATAGACTATATAGAGGGCTTCTAAAACTCAACAAAAAAACAAACAGCCGGATTCATTCTCGAAAAAAGGTATACAAATGTGCAATAAGTGCATGAAAAGATGCTCAGCATCACTGGTCATTAGGGAAATGCAAATCAAAACCACAATTAGGGAATGGTTTGGCAGTACAGTGGTTAGGACTTTGCACTTTCACTGCCGACGCGTGGGTTCGATACATGGTCGGAGAACTAAGAAAAAAAAAGCACACGGTGAGATACCACCTCACACCCATCAGGATGGCTACTATCAAAAAAACCAGAAAAGAAGGATTGCTACGTGTCCTTGGAATCATCATCTGGTTGTATAGAGAGTGTGAAATATTGACAAGTGGTAAAAACAATGCAGGACAAGCATTGCTCAGTAAAATAAAACTCTGTGAGTTTATTCTGGAAAAAAAAAAAAAAGAAAATAACAAGTGTTGGCAATAAGGCAGAAAAACTGGAATCCACTGTTGGTGGGAATGTAAAATGGTGTAGCCGCTGAGAAAAACAGGTTGGCAGCTCCTCAAAAAATTAAAAGTAGCATGACCCTATGATTCAGAAATTCCACTTCTGGGTATATATGTAAAAGAATTGAAATCAGGATCTCGAAGAGATATTTGTATATCCATGTTCATAATATTCACAATAGCTAAAACATGGAAGCAACCCAAGTGTCAATCAGTGGATGAAAGGAAATGCAAAATGTGGGATATTCCTACAATGTAATAGTATTCAGCTTTAAAAAGGAAGGAAATTGTGATACATGCTACAATGTGGATAAACCTTCAGGACATTATGAAATAAGCCAGTCACAAAAGGACAGATTCTGTATGATTCCACTTATATGAGATACTTAGACTGAGTAGTCAAAATCATAAAGACAGAAAGTGGACTGGTGATGAGCTGGGGGCTGCGGGAAGAAGGGGAACAGGGAGTAGAGAGTTTCAATTTTACAAAATGAAAAGAGTTCTGGAGACAGATGGTGGTGATGGTAGCACAACCTCATGAATCTAATACCACTGAACTGCATGTTAAAAATAGTTAAGATGGTAAATTTTCTATTTTTGATATTTTACAATTTAAAAAATGGAAAATAATAAAACTGATGACCATGGTCAAAAATATACATATATATTTAGGTATGCAATACTTTTATTATAATTTAAAAAAATTAAGGAAAAAAGCTTTGAAGTATGATTTCAAATTTGCAATTCAGGAAGTCAGCTCAATCTCGGTTTTGTTGCTTGTGTGTTTTTTTAAGAGGAGGACACTAAAAATATCGTGGTAGATTAGAGTTTTCTACTCTGCCTAAAGCATAACTTGTCATTCTTTTCACAGATGTATTTAGGGATTTGGGATAATCTACCAGGTGTTGTGAAATGTCAAATGGAACAAGCACTTCATCTTGATTTTGGAACTGAATTGGAACCAAGGAAAGAAATAGTGCTATTTGATAAGCCAACTAGGGGAACTACTGTACAGAAATTCAAAGAAATGGTCTACAGTCTCTTTAAAGTAAGTATATGCATTCACATGTTGCTAGTGTGAAGTGGTACTCTTCTGGAAGCTGGCAGGACCTCATTCTAAGCCATAAAAATGTTGGTATTCTTTGACCTATATCAGGGACTCTATCTTGAGGAAATAATTCAAAGAAAAAAATGTATGGAGGGTGTTTAACATTACTATCACTAAAAATGTCCAGATGTGAGAGTTCATTAAGTAGATGGGCTGCTCTATAGCTTGACATTAAAACTGATACACTTTTTTTAAAAAGGTGAAATAAAATTAGTAGACTGATTCCAATTTTTTTTTTTGCGGTACGCGGGCCTCTCACTGTTGTGGCCTCTCCCGTTGCGGAGCACAGGCTCTGGACGCGCAGGCTAGCGGCCATGGCTCACGGGCCCAGCAGCTCCGCGGCATGTGGGATCTTCCCAGACCGGGGCACGAACCCGTGTCCCCTGCATCGGCAGGCAGACTCTCAACCACTGCGCCACCAGGGAAGCCCGCAAATTATTTTTTTAATTTAAAGAAATACTCAGAGATTAAATAGAAGTATGAAAATATTGGGAATTCCCTGGGTCCAGTGGTTAGGACTCCGCACTTTCACTGCCAAGGGTGCGGGTTCGAGAACGGGTCGGGGAACTTCCGCAAGCCACGGCCAAAAAACAATGAAAATAATTACACTTTTGGAAAGAATCTTTTTCTCATTTTTATTGCTCTTATATTTTAACTCAAAATCTTTCTTTTCTTTGAACAGTTTACAGTTTTAGACTGTTTTATGCCAGAGAGTCTCCACAGGGAAATACTTGTAGCATTCATTATTGGAACACCTTGAATAAAATAATTAATATAATAACAATTACAAAATAGGAGAAAATAATTTGTAGTTGACCCGTTAACTTTGGATATGGGCAAATTACACTGCAATTTTGCAAGTAAGTGTATGAATAAGACAAAGATTAATTAATGGCTTGGTTAACTGTATTTATCTACAAGGTCTAAGGAGGCTACGGGCGTTAAGGTGGCTATTTCTTAACATACTTAGCAAAGTGGGTTTCACCTCAAGTACATAAAACATAGTTCTGACTCACTTAGCAAACATAAATATTTGGAAAGGTATTAAGTCTCCTGTGGGTATTCAGTAGCAAGATTATTACTTAGCATGGTAATTATCCCTGTAAAGGAAGTTAGTATGTTACATATGAGATTGTTTTTCATTGCTTCTGTATAATTAGTCAAATTCTTATCTTTACAGGCAAAGTTGGGTGACCAAGGCAACCTCTCTGAACTGGTTAATCTCATCTTGACAGTGGCTGATGGAGACAAAGATGGCCAGGTTTCCTTGGGAGAAGCAAAGTCAGCATGGGCACTTCTTCAATTAAATGAATTTCTTCTCATGGTAATACTTCAAGATAAAGAACATACCCCCAAATTAATGGGATTCTGTGGTGATCTCTATGTGATGGAAAGTGTTGAATATACCTCCCTTTATGGAATAAGCCTTCCATGGGTCATTGAACTTTTTATTCCATCTGGGTTCAGAAGAAGCATGGATCAGTTGTTCACACCATCATGGCCTAGAAAGGCTAAAATAGCCATAGGACTTCTAGAATTTGTGGAAGATGTTTTCCATGGCCCCTATGGAAACTTCCTCATGTGCGATACTAGTGCCAAAAACCTAGGATATAATGATAAGTATGATTTGAAAATGGTGGACATGAGAAAAATTGTGCCAGAGACAAACCTGAAAGAACTTATAAAGGATCGTCACTGTGAGTCTGATTTGGACTGTGTCTATGGCACGGATTGTCGAACTAGCTGTGATCAGAATACAATGAAGTGTACCTCAGAAGTGATCCAACCAAACTTGGCAAAAGCCTGTCAGTTACTCAAAGACTACCTGTTGCGTGGTGCTCCAGTTGAAATTCGTGAAGAATTAGAAAAGCAGCTGTATTCCTGTATTGCTCTCAAAGTCACAGCAAATCAAATGGAAATGGAACATTCTTTGATACTAAATAACCTAAAAACATTACTGTGGAAGAAAATTTCCTACACAAACGACTCTTAGTTCATTTGGACATTGTGACCATTTTAAGAAATTTAGCACTTCAAAAGAAAAATCTTGAACATTTTTTTCTAAATGGCTTGATTCAAATCCTTGCCAGTTATCACAGAACTCCTTTCCCCTGATCCTAAGGAAGCCATCATCTTAAAATACATGTTGATTGCTGAAGTAATGGCAGGAGGTATAGGATCAAAAGGTCCAAAAATATTCATTCCTGCCCTTTTAGAAACGCTGGTACATTTCCTAGTACATTCACTGTGTAACTATTTTGACTAATGACTTAAAAATGCTGTGAAAAGCCTCATTCCATAAACATCAACGGTCAGAGTATTCTGTAGATTTGTTAGCCAAAATATCAGTGCTGGAAATTGTGTTTGCATTGAAGCTGCTGTTTAAAAAAGAAAATTTATAAATTTACTAATGTCTCAGCATGGTAAAGTTTGCACATTAACAGAAATTAAGACTGCAAAGCAGGTAAATTAAAATTACTCCTTTATAAACAGATGTTGGGTTAATAGCATGGTTTCTTATAAATACACTTAACTCATTTAGACATCACATTTTATGTGGCTTCAGAAAGTTGAGTGGCTCTTACCCACTGAAAACCCATCAGAAGCATTCTACTTGGCAATATATAATTGCCAATTTTAGAGGCTGAATATGGATGAGTTCATCATCCTAGATTTAAGGGTCTGTATCTTAGTATCAGCCAGCCAACTGGTCTTCAAAACTCGTATCTTTAGGCCACAAACCTAACACAGGTACACATATCCTGAATCTGAGCTATGGTAAAGTGGGACGTTAAGAGCAGGACTCTGAAATCATAAACTTCCTATTAATAATTTTCCATTTTCAAACAAACAGTATTCCCTGTTGGCCAAAGGACTGTTTCTCAAGAGGCATGTAAATATATCCATCTCTTTTTCTCATGTAAACTTGATATACAAGGGTTAGTATTTGCTCCTCTCTTTTGTGTTTATTCAGATCTGGCCTTTCAACTCCATAAAACGAAACACCTCTTATAATTAAAGAACCAGCATTTTCGGGCTTCCCTGGTGGCGCAGTGGTTGAGAGTCCACCTGCCGATGCAGGGGACGCGGGTTTGTGACCCGGTCCAGGAAGGTCCCACATGCCGCGGAGCAGCTGGGCCCGTGAGCCATGGCCGCTGAGCCTGCACGTCCGGAGCCTGTGCTCCGCAACGAGAGAGGCCACAACAGTGAGAGGCCCGCGTACCGCAAAAATAAATAATAAATAAAATTTAAAAAGAACCAGTATTTTCTGCTCAAAGGTTTCACCTGGATAAATGTGTTAAAATTATATGACCTTCATTGGAGAGCTCTCTCTCAAGAACTAAAGCCATGGAGTAGCATCAGTTTCACTTACTTTAAAATTGTAAACTTTGAAGGTACTTTTTCTTCCAACTCATCGTGTGGTTACAATAAATGAATGGAAGAAATATTTCTAGGGGAAGGTTTGTCTGTTGCTTGCCAGACTTTTTAAGGACAGCTGCACATCATACAATTCAAGGGATAACTCCTGTCAGGAAGAACAGATGCCCAAGGTATGAACTTTGAGGCAATATGTAAGATTTTCTGGAAAAAGCTACACTTGTTTCTGGAAGGAAAATACTGTCAATTTCAGGTACTTCCCACAGTTTCATTAACAAGAGCTTAACACAGAAACAGCTACTTGTTCAATAAGTTTATTACTGTCTTTATCTGAAAAATCTTCATAGAAATTGTGGTTTGGTTTATTAACTCTCAGCAGCCCGTTCCTGAGCTCTAAGGAAGCTTGCCTTCTTCTGAGCTACCCGATCTTTCTTCTGGGCAAGTGACATTTTGGGACGGTTCCACCTACAGAACAAGGTAAAAAGAAGAGAAAGGGACATAAATTTTAAAAACCATAGCGAAAGAGAATAGAGAATATTTAACTTTGAAAAAGACCCACTTTGTAATAAAATGGAGGTCAAATAATCCCAAGTCCAATACCTGTTCTCTTCCTTAGTTAGCCTATTAAAAAATGCAATAATTGACAGTGTCAATGTACTGGGACAGAATGGGCCACCTCGGTAGCATCCAAGGCCAATACATTTCTATCACCACAATTACTTTAGCAAACCTGGTTCCCCTCACCTCTGCAACATCATGCAGAGCTAGTGATCGAGTTTGCACAACTTCACTCAGAGTCTGAGCGAGATGAAACAAGGCAGGAACCCCTCCCAACCTCTTTCTCTTCAAAAAACAGTAAAACACATACCTCTTCTTTTTAACTTCTTTCTTAGGCTTCTTCTCATACACTGGATTCTCTCGTATTGCAGCATGAGCCTTCTTATACATCTCCTCCATCTGAAACAAAGCAAAGCAAACAGTACTTGGTTTCATTTCATATGCCCTAAACAGTAATAAAACACACTTTTCTACTGCTTGCTCTATTTTGTCCTTCTAAGCCAGATTCTCAAAAGGAGCTAAACTAGATCAATATTGATATCTTTTTGTAACCCATCTTTTCCTAAGAAAGTCCCAGTTTTTACCATAAGCAACATGAATTGACACTATTCACAAAACACAACAATCTTCCTCAAGAAAAATTCGCGTGTATTTCTGAATAATTCAGCTATACTTCATGAGTCACTTAAGTTTAAAGCAAACTGTTTTCTGTAGAAACACATTTTATGCTCATTTAAAACCATCTGACCTAAATTCTTTCATTCAAGTATGGATACATGCCAGCATTTAAGATTTAAGATGAAAACTACATGGACTAACAAGCAACTGCCAAATACATCTCTGTCCTCCCACGTTCCCCATATTTCTATTTCCCACTGATTTCTGATAGGTCTTTTCAAAAGTTATTCCCAGAATCCCACACCAGGAACCTCTTGATCTACTACCACAAATCACCAGTATCTGGCAGCAGTATCAGGCCTCTGTGGAATCAGAAAGAGGCCCGAATTTCCCTAGAAAACCGCTGTCCAATTAGAAACATTAATGAGAATTTTGTTCTAAAATTCAACAAAAAACAATGCTGCAACTCTCTGAAGTGTTTTAATACCCCCACCCCAAATGACTATTGATCACATGGAAGATCAAGTCAGGAAGAGAAACTGTAAAATGTGTGAAATTCAGTAACAATTACAGCCTTCCTGAAGAGTGAGTCAAGGTAATCCAGGTCTCTAAAACTACTCATTCCACGTGAGTAAAATGCAATTACTGGGCTTCCCTGGTGGCTCAGTGGTTAAGAATCCCACGGGTTCAAGCCCTGGTCTGGGAAGATCCCACATGCCGCGGAGCAACTAAGCCCCTGTGCCACAACTACGGAGCCTGTGCTCTAGAGCCCATGAGCCACAACTACTGAAGCCCATACGCCTAGAGCCCGTGCTCCGCAACGAGAAGCCACCGCAATGAGAAGCATGCACACCACAAGGAAGAGTAGCCCCCGCTCTCCGCAACTAGAGAAAGCCCGTGTGCAGCTACAAAGACCCAACGCAGCCAAAAATAAATTTTTTAAAATGCAGTTACTACATGCATTTGTATAAAGCTTATTAGCAAAGGAAAATAATGCAAAAACAGAAAGTGATCTTTCCCTCAATTATAACTCTATTTTAAAAATAATTTTCAGACATAGGTATGCCAAATACAAAATATGCAGCAACAGAAAAAAACCTAATAAAAACAATTACTTGATATATATCAATTTACATATAATTCTGTATTTGTAATACATTTATAATAATCTGTGATTTTTGTGTTCTATGCCTTCGCTATCGAAACTCGCACTGTCATCATCAATTACCCCAATGTATTAATAGAGAGAGCCCTGAGACTCAACTTTAGGGGTGATAAACTTTGCAGCATTAAACTGACTTTTGAAAACACGGGTCCCTTCACTTTTGCAACATCACACAGAACTAGTGATAGAATCTGTACATCTCCCTTTTTGTGTGCATGCCTGAGACACTGAGAAAGTCCAGAACATAGCACTTATCTGCTAAGAATGAAGAAAGAACCTTTTTTTCCCCATGACCTCAAAATGAGTGAAGTCTAGTAACTAGCACCTCATATTGGAGTAGATTATGACCACATGAATGAAATTTATAAATACAGAACAGCC
This sequence comes from Pseudorca crassidens, assembly GCF_039906515.1. Lineage (NCBI taxonomy): Eukaryota > Metazoa > Chordata > Mammalia > Artiodactyla > Delphinidae > Pseudorca > Pseudorca crassidens. The sequence continues at coordinate 81,279,313 of NC_090297.1, read as the reverse complement.
AAATGCATAAAAGCCACCAAAGGCTTTAGATTTGGATGCCTGAAGCCTGCCATCCTTCAGCATCTAAGAGATTCCTAAAAGCATGTTGACAAGTCCAGCTCCTCAAGTCAGTATCTTGTCTGACTTTTAACCTACCCTAGGTGCAACATCCCAATTTCATTTTAACATGCCCATATTCAACTTTTAACTGTTAACCTGAAATAAAACTGTATTAACATACCCACTCAAAACAGGTAGGAAACCCGGTTCTATAAATTTACCAATACAGGTATTTTTAGTTAAATTTTTACCATGTCTGGAGTTACGTTGTTCTTTATGTATTGAGAGAATTGTTTCTTGTAAGCATCTTCATCTTCTTCAATCAGGTAACGCATATAATCTGCAACGTTCTGCCCCATGATGTGCTTTCGGTGTACCTCAGCATTGAATTCTTTGCTTTCTGAATCATAACCAGGGAACCGTTTGGTACTGAAATAAAGTTTTCCATGTTTTAGTATATAATGGTTGAAATCAGTTCACTAGAAGGAATTCATTTCAGTAGCTGCCATCAGTCCCGTCTTGAAACAATTAATTGCATCATATGCAACCAAAGGACCAACTACTGACTGCTCAGTTAGTGGGACATCATCATTCAGCAGCTAATTTTTGAATTCCAGGATAGAAAATCATGCCACAAGCACCTTTAAATACCATTAAATGAACCAAGGCCACTATGAAGTTAGTTCTCCTTATTTCATAGCAAAGGACAGCCTACACTCTTATTTCCAGTTGAAAGTTTAAAAATTTGTCTTTTTCTCAAACTTTTTCCCCCCCTAGAGTCCATATTTCCCCATAACTCAGTAAACAAATTTTCATTCTGAATTAAACAAACAAAAAAAAAAAAATAGGGGGAGTACTGGTGGAAAAGGTAGTGGTTTCAACACTGGCTCTTCCGTTTATTGGCTCTAAAACCTTGGACAAATAATTTTACCCCTGAACCCCAGTCTCTTCATTTATAAACCATGTTACAGTTCCTTCCCACCCTGCCAGGTTCCCTTTGCACAGTACCCAGCACATGGCAGGTACACAATGATAGCTACTATTACTCTAATTGGTTCAGTTATCTCCACAGCCCAACCAGTTAGAAACAGTGCAGTACTGGAGTCCAGGCAACGAGGCCCTGAATACTATTATTACCTGTGAGGGATAGACAAGCCTCCATCGACAGCTCCCTTCAGGGCCCCAAAAACTTTATTCCCAGTAGTAGTCCTGGCAAGCCCTGCATCCAAGTAACAGGTGAAGGCACCAGGTTGACCATCAATGCTTTCAACATTGTATTCATCTCCAGTCACCTCGACTTGGCCTTCATAAATTTTGTCCATACCAAACCTATTAAGAAGCTATTAACAAAGAAGCCAATCTAAATGCTTGTTAGAATATATTCAAACAACAATATCTCAAAATTCACAACTTTAATGACCTGACAAAAAATTTCCTTCCAAATCACTTTTTCTCTTTATCCCAATCTGCTTTTACATATCAATTTTTAAATGCCACAAAAAGAAATTTCAGATATCCAATTTTACCAACAAGTATAACTGTTTAACAGTTTCTGAACCTGCTACATTGTCCATACTTGATTTCTATAGCAATCAATAAGGACATGATACTTAAATTTGATTCTTATATATTTACTCAAGGGAAGTAATCTCCACCTTTCCTCGGTCATATTTAGCTATAATTCAACCACCAAATATTAAATATTATCATAGGCAGTTTTGTATAATTTGATTACAGTATTATGAGTAGGATCCTGTGCTGAAGAGAACACCTTTTGTGGCTCTACCCTGCCACTGTATTATGTTAATATGTGCCACTACTCTGCTAGTTATCTATAGTGCCTTTGCACCAAGATGCTCATATAAAAGACAATGTCCCAACCCAAACATGTTTATAACCAGTGAAGATGTGGGTCCCCAACAATGATGCAAGCTTAACAATTCCACTGCAAAACAAGGTCAGAAAACAAAAACAAGGTAAGATCACATTTTCATTTCCTTTTATAGGAAATGTTGCCACCCAAAGGCAAAGATTATTAAAACAAAAATGAATCCCCCCACCAATGCCTACCCCCGCCTCAAAAGCTTAAGGCACTGCTTCTCAAAATTTAGCATGCATATAAATCACCTGGACACCCTATGAGAATATAAATTCTGAAGGTGTGGGGTATAGTCTGCATTTTTAATGTACGCTGATGGTAAGATCTACACTTCTGACTAGATCTGTCCAACAAGACAGTCACCAACTAGCCACAACCTGCTATTCATATTTAAGTTAAAAACTCAGTTATCAGCAGCACTAGACACACTTCAAGCGCTTAATAGCTACATGTGGCTAGCGGCTACCATATCAGACAGCACAGATTACAGATATCCATCAATGCAAAATAATTCTATTGGTCTAGATATACCCAACAAATGGGAGAAAACAGAAAAAAAGGCTTCCCCAGATTATAAAGTACATCTCTGTCTTAAACAAGGTATTTATATAAAATTATCTTCCCTGGTGACGCCCTTATAAGCCACAGGGCAACAGGAGGCACTCCTCTCTCCCCACAGCTAGCTGAAGGTGTCTTATCCATGTGTGAACCATCTATGTTGCAGACAACTCCAGTGAGCTAATTCCAAAATACATCACTTAAAGTAATCTTGTACATACCCTGCGTGCCAGCAGCAGGCCAGTACAATATGCTGCAGCATAATTTGTCAGGCCAACCTTCACACCATACTTCGGGAGTTCATGAGCATAAGCTGCACAAACTATCATATCTCCTTCTATACGGGCATAAGCAATCTACAATAAGAGAAAAAACAGGTTAGTAATCTGTTTTCACTGTTTTGTGGATTACTTCCTAAGTGCCTTCTTTTTCAAAAGATTTAACAAAAAAACACACAGATCTGCATCACTTAAGATCTTTGTTAAACCCACTCACCTTCAACAATTATGGCCTGGTCAACTACAGAAGGTAGGTTTATGAGTTTGTAAGTATGTTTGACTAATTTCACAGTACATAAGTCTCAAATTACCACAGACATCGAATATTAAAATACCTTTGGAATAAGTTATACTGTAGTTCCTTACTTCTGAGAAATACTGAAAAGACCTTGAGCTGGGAAAGCTGGTGAATTAAGGAGGCACTTTGAAAAATCAAAAAGGAATCCCTGATTATTTCAAACACCTTTTAAACTAAGCATATCTAAGTCCAACAATGTTTCAGAAAACCTAATATTTAGTTATCTGAACTTAGGTATGGAGGAAGAGATTGCCTTCACAACCAACAAATTAGTCTGGCCAGAAAATAAATGTGCCTGTCTCCTCCAAATCTCAAGTACGAAAAGTTTTCCTAGTTGTAAAAGCCCAGAAAACTACCTTCTAGGAGCAAATTGCCACTTTCTGTAAGTCTTTTACATGGGAGACACCTTCGTTAAGTATTTACTAAAACCTATTTTGAACAATAATCAAGAATAAAAATAATCTTAAGAGTCTAATTTAACATTCACAACTACCTACGTCTTCAAAGTATTGGATAAGTGAACTCAGTCCACAATAAATTCTATTATCTTACTGGAATTGGAATGGGCAAGAACCTTCTACTGGGTCTCAAATTTACCCTCCCACCCCCACAAAAATAGCACAGTGCCATGAACTTCTCTAATCCCACCCCCACCCCCACCCCACCCCCACCAATTAGAAAGTGAATGGAATTAAACTGGGTCAGGATTGCCAAACAGCTGATCCTCAGAGTATTTTTTACAGTACCAATTTCCCAGGCTCCAACTTCAAACCTACTAAAAGAACTACTCAATGTTCCTTGGAGTGCCAGGCACTAGACTAGATGGACCTAATGCATACGTTGTGTTTTGCTCCCCAAGTACAACTTTTCTACCACAGTGAGGGCAGAAGGGGGGGGGGGGGTGGAGGTTACCATCCATTACTTGCGTCTAGAATACAACTTACCTGACAAATGATATCTCTGTTAGTTACACGAACTATCATTCTGTATTTGGGTGTGTTGTACTTATTTTTATCTTGAATTACCAATCGTTTCCGAGCATAGTAGTCAGTTTTGCCCTCTGAAAAAAAAAAGTAATTTAAAAAAGTCTGTTCCACTACAAAGCAGATTCTTTTCATGTCGTGAACATGAAAACCTGACCATACCTCGCCGTCTTCTAAATTTCACTTGGTATCTCTTGAAGTAGGCCTTATTCTTGACAACTTTAACAAACCCCTTTAAGATAAAAAAATGTTATTAAAACTTTGATAAATGTTTTAGCTTCTGATACTTTTGACATTTGTGTTAACTGTGTAACAAAATAACACTTAAACTTCAAAAGTGAATCCAGACACAACCATCACTTTCTCAAATCTGAAGTCAAGAATCACTTTTTCTCCTACTTTCCATATGTCAAGACTGACAGTTTCATAAAGCAAAATAAAAATGAATCAGCAGGAAAGATGGAATGAAAAAACATACAAAATGCAGGCCAATTTATTATATTCACCAGATATAAAACTGTCACATTGATTTTAAATTCTTAAACTTACTCTCAACTTTTGTTCCCTATTGGACCAGCAATAATCCTAGTGACCAACTTTGCAAAACACTGTTCAAGACAGCAATCTTGCAAACGTCAATCTGTTCTTAACACTGTCCCATTTCGAGAACCTAATATTTCCCTCTTTCCACAAATGTATTTCAAAAGCCTAAATTACTTGCCACAAAACATAACTGGCCAAGGATATATTCAGCAATTACTCCCGATTAAAACAACACTGACCCCCACCAACTAAAGCAACACCCACCCGAAGAATCATTAAAAAGCGGAGCCAGCGACGATATAGAGAAAGAGGCAGGCGACGCATACCAAAGTAAATGAGCTTCTTTTCGGGGCCCAGAGACCCCACAGCCTCCAGGTTCTACTGACGGTTGTGGCTTAAAAGCCACTTCTTCGGCCCCAAAACACAGGTTTTCCGAACAATTTGCCAGCCCCGACGCTCTCCCGGAAAACCCACCAAGCAGTCATGGGTGGAGCTGGGTCCGAGGAGCCGCAGCCCGTCTCCACTCAGGCATCCCCCAGCTAGTCTGAGACTGACTCTACGCAATCTCCTCGCCCCGGCCGCCTGCCGGTGCCCCCTCTGCCGGGCCAGCACTAACCCTGTCGTTTGTCTACTATACTCACCCCATCCCCAATCCTCTGCCCCAACTCCCCCTCTTCTTCAACCCCTCCCCCCGCCCGCTTGTGCGCCGTGGCAGCCATTAAGGCCACGCTGGGAGCTGCAGCCCGACCACGGCAGAGCCGGCAATCTAATGGCATCCGATCCCTGCACAGCGCCAGACGGAACCTAGCCTGCCTTTAGGACAAGGAGGGGGAACCCCCATGCATCTGTAGCCCCGAGACCGAGATACACACTCACCATCCTGTAGAACAGAAGCTCTAACCGCCACCAAGCTGCAAAACCAGCACGGCTCCGGGGGGGGAAAAAGGCCGTGACGCGTGCGCAGGCGCAGTATGTAGCGCCGACGCTCACGCCAGCGACGTGTGGAAGAGAGACCCGCCGGCCGCCTGGCTTGCAGTACTCCATCCCCTGCTGGTAGGAGGACCGATGCTGGACTTCGCCTTCCCGAAACAAATCCTCAAAGTCGCGGAGTCCCAATCTCCTGACTGGTGATCCGACAGGGAAGGGCGGTGATCAGTAGCAGGGAGGATTGTAAAAGGCTTTCACTTTCCTATGCTAGGAAGTTGTTTCATAACAAACATTATTACTTTTGTAAGCAAGAAAAAAAAAAGTTTAAAAATTAAATAGAATGAATTAGCTCTAGAGCCCCTTTACCCCCTCCTTGACTACTCCGGGTCCAGAGCATGCAGATTCCCCCTCAGGAAGCCAAGCCTGGGTTAGGGGCCTTCCCACAGCACCTTTGTACCTGTCTCAGCCTACCCTAGATTGTAAACTCCCTGAGGGTGGGCCCTGCTGTCGAGTTCACCTTTGAATCTCCAGCATTTAGCACAGTACTCACATTCAGTAAGTATTCGGTATTTGTTAAATGGTAAAAAAAAAAAAACGTACTACTGTCTCCCTCCACCGTCTTCCCTGATCCCTGACTGCCTTATTCCTTTTCCCTCCCTCCATCACTCTCATCTAGTCAACATAACTTTTTTCTAAGTCCTTTTTTTCCTTCTTTTAAAACTAATTGCAACTTAAGAATTCCCTATTCTCCACACAGAGACTGAGAAGAACCAATCAACCAACCCACCAAACAAAAAAGCACCTCAAGAAACAGTATTCCCTCACCCAACAGTATTTCAAAAGTGGTCTTTGGGCTATTGCATGGGAATTGTGTGGGTACTAGGTAAAATGCAAATATCTGAATATTCACCACCTCTAGTAAATCAGACTGGCTGGCTTGGGGACTGGGAGTCTACATTTTATATTTGGCCTCAATCAAGCCAAGCCAAAAGGTCTCAGGAACGTAGAAAACAAATTCTATTTTCCCAATATTGGAATTTACTGACTCCACCAGGAAAAAAAGACAAATTACATACTGGCACAGCAATTTAAAATGTACCCATCCTTAGAATGAATTTTAACTCTGTACCCCCATCCTCCAATGATTTAAGACTGCTCTTGGGACATGAGTGTGTATAAGTTTAATCTAGCAGGAAAGAATCAGCATGTAAACTGCTCAGTGTCAGAGATGGGAGAAGGGTCTGCTGAATAGAATGACCAGATTAAGTGGTTCTAAAGAACTGCCACTTGAAACAAATCAGAATCGTGAGGCCAGTTTCCTCTGGTTTCAATTTGTAACTCCTTTTATAACCAGAAAAATTTACATTGAGTCCACTCTGACCAAGGTCTACAAAGCCCTCAAGGAGAAATGCTGAAACATTCCTCACAGGCAAGTGTGGTTCCATCTTTGTCGAGTGGCTTTTGGAAATGTAAAGAAAGAGGCATACAATTTGTGTTTATAGAAAGTACATAAGACCTTCATTTTGGTAGTCCATCAAGTTATTAGCCTACAAAACATGCCACGTGTCTTAGTCAGGCCCTGCTTACATTGCAGGTGGAATCATCAAGAGGGAAAGTCTACCTGGAAATAGGTCCAGCCCTAACTTTTGCACGTTGTAGGGCAAGGGTACAAATGAAGGCCACATACCATTAACCTGAATATTTGGATGTTATGAAGCAAGCTAACACACAATTAAATGTTTTATTCTTCTTATCTTGCTTCTTCTTACCTTATAAACCTTTATAAGAACAAAATTAAAATATGTGAACCTATTCACTTTGGTTGCAGCTGGGGGGTTGTGGCTAGCGTGGCTGGCTCAGCCAGTGCAGTTGGTGACACCAGGAACCAGGGGGAACTTGTCCAGCACCCTCGACCAACATAATCTTGTTCAAGTAGTAATACTTAAAAATCACAGTAATGGAACAAGTCAGTTTTTTGTGCCTCCTGATATCATGCACTGAGAACACAGTCTAATTTAATTGTCTGATACATGATGAAACTGCAAACAAACCTAGATTGAGGGATATTCTACAAAGTAACTGTCTGCATTCTTCAAAAGTGACAAAATCCTGATGGATAAGGAAAGACTTAAAGAACTATTCCAGATTAAAAGAGACCAAAGTGACATGACAAACTTCATGCAATGTGTGATCCTAGACTTCATCCTGGACAAGAAAGGAAAAAAAGAAAAAGGAAGGTTTTTTATTTCTTTTGTACGAAGGACATTCTCAGAACAATCAGTGAAATTTGAATGGAATCTGTGAATTAGATGGTAGCAATAGATCAATGTTAATTTTATTTTGATAAGCACACTATGGTTATATATGAGAGTGTTCTTATTTTTTAGGAAATATACTCTGAACTATTTTGGAGTAATAGATATTATTTCAGCAACTTACGCTCAACAAATGACTCAGAAAATAATTACATTGTGTGTATGTACACATATACATATATGTAAAGAGAAAGAAAATGATAAGGCAAACATGTTAAAATGTTAACAATAGGGAATCTGGAAGAAGGGTATATGAAAATTCTTTGTACTGTTCTTACAACCAATCTGTGATCTTGAAATTATTTCAAGATAAAAAATAAAACATTGGGAATTCCCTGGTGGTCCAGTGGTTACGACTCGGTGCTTTCACTGCCCGTGAAATACCTGGTCGGGGAACTAAGATCCTGAAAGCAGCACGGTGTGGCCAAAGGGGAGGAAAAAAAATGGGGAAATTATTAAAAATAAAACACTGATTCCTGTTAGAATAGGAAATATTTCTTTTATTATTTGAAATGAAAGCAAACTCAGTTTTATCAAATAAATCAGCAGTTTTTAGTTCTGGTAGTGATGATTTAACAATAAAATATGGAAAGTTTTCCCATATTTATTTTGCCATATATGTTACCCATATATTATGAATTTGAGGTACCTACCTACTGCCCTAATCAGCTAGTTCTTTATTGAAACCACCATAATTATGATCAAAAAACATCTTAAATTGTCTTGGGCTTCCCTGGTGGCGCAGTGGTTGAGAGTCTGCCTGCCGATGCAGGGGACATGGGTTCGTGCCCCGGTCGGGGAAGATCCCACATGCTGCGGAGCGGGCTCGCTGAGCCTATGCTCTGCAATGGGAGAGGCCACAACAGTGAGAGGCCCACGTAGTGCAAAACAAAACAAAAAAAAAAACTTAAGTTATCTCAAAACGTTTTTTTCTTTGCAATTGTTTTTTCTTAAATCATGATGATGACAGATTTTTAAGTATTTTTTTAATTAATTTATTTATTTGGTTGCGCTGGGTTTTAGTTGCAGCACGCAGGCTCCTTAGTTGTGGTGTGCAAACTCTTAGTTGCAGTATGCATGTGGGATCTAGTTCCCTGACCAGGGATGGAACCCGGGCCTTCTGCCTTAGAAGTGTGGAATCTTAACCACTGCACCACCAGGGAAGTCCCTGAAATTGGTTTTTGCTTTACATGACCTTATGGTTATACACTGAAGGATAGCAAATAGGTAAACTCCTTTATGGTTGGATCCCCTCTTTTGATATCAACACATGAGAAACATTTTAAACCTGTATTTTTTTTCCCACACCGGTTGGCATGTGGGATCTCAGTTCCCACAGTGGTCCCTGCAGTAGAAGTGCAGAATCCTAACCACTGGACCGCCAGGGAAGTCCTGTAAACCTGTATTTTTATCTAGGAAAAAAATAATTAGTCTTCAATGAAAGAATAAACTTTGTTTCTTAACAGGAAAATGTATAAAGCTATGATTTTTATAGGACTGAAAGTCAACAAAATATCAAGGACAATCAAACATAATTATGATTGAGCATGTCTGGGTGTTCTGTTCATAGGATATTTATGTTTGAATGACTAATAAGATAAAGACATACAAAATTCATAAATTATAATATATTTATTCCATAAAACTTCCTTTTTATCTCTTCATTTCAGCAAAATCTCTGTGTTGTCATCACCAAGATAGCTCGTCATTTGTGTTCTACATATAAGAAGGCCAAATTGGACAACTTTTCTTGGGTCATTGTGGTTCTTGAATAATTTTTATTAATTTCAATTTGGAGAAACTTTGCTATGCTGAAGCAAGAGAAACTGGAATTTTAAATAATGTTCATAAGGCAATACTTAGATTTGGAAATGAACCGGATTTTTCACATATCACATTCAAACAATATAATGGTGTCATATATGATAAATTATTGTTTTCAATAGAATACAATAGAAACTATTACCAGATATTTTGGTATTATATAAACCATTGCCAGTTTTATTGCAATTTTCTCTGTCTCTTACAATAATATCCACATCCACCCAAGTTTTGTTATTATTCTTACAATATTTCAATGATGGGGTGTAATACAGGAAAACAAAAATAGTAGTATGTTGCTCAATTTGTTCAAATGTCTTTTCAATCAGACTATATACACTGACCTATTAGGGTCAGAAAATAATCTCTATCGAAATTAGGTTTAGGTTTATTTGTACATGTTTTCTTCTTCACATTCATGCAAACTTTTCCATTTCCTTCTTCTAATTTCCTTATATTTCATTAGAATGTCACATTTGTTGAATATTCCTCATGCAGTTTCATTCAATTTAGAAAAAAATTTGTCTATAATTTTCATATTTTTAAAAATTAGATCTGTTTGGGGTTTGAACACTTGTACTATGATTAAAAGCAAGTAATACTACATATTAAAAAATTAGATAGCACAAATTTAAAATTCACTTTTTTCTGCCAAAGACTGATTTGCTCATTATTTGAGCACCTTCTGTTGTTTCACTTTACTCTTCTACAGCCTCTCATGTCTGGTCTAAATCAAATCTAACTTTTAACACAATGAAAAACCTCTGGAACCAGGAACTGGAACATAAAAATAAGCAAGAAATTGGAGGCTTGGCTTTACTCAGTCACGAAACTTCGTTATTCCAGAATCTTTTGTGTTCACATTATCACAAAGAAAGGATTCAACAAGTTAATTTGTTTTTTTGTCTTTCCTAAAAAAAATTTCCATTACTCAAATCCTCCTGTACTCCAAAGCAGTATCTGTTTCAAATGTTAACAGCAGCACAAACCTAAAACCTTCATGACATTCAAACACAATTGCCTTTTGTGTCGAGGACACAGCACAAGAAATGTGGAACAGCAATTCCCTGGGGCCTGGAAGGTGTTCATTACCAGGGCAGATGCTTAGAGTTTCTGGTGAGAGCTAAATGCCAAGTCCTAAATGACAGAGGCAGCCATAGCCACACATTCCTTGATAAATTTACTTTTCTGTGTGTTTGTGATATGCAGGGTTTTATTAAGTACAGGACCAGGGCAAGGGGCCTGGCAAGGGCGCCTCTTGCCTGGATTAAGGGGAGGTACTTTCTGGAAACATCACAACCACCGAAGATCACCTGACTTGAAATGTCTGAGCTCCTCCCTATTGGCCTGTTCTTCCGGACTGGCCTCAATGACTCACACTTGATTGGGAGGGTAGTGAATGGGGAATAGAAAGGGAGTTGGAGAATTTCTACATATATGTTAGAAACAGCAAACATCTACTGAGACTTTACTAAGTGCCAGAGTCTATGCTAAGCGTTTACTACATTTTCTCATTTAATCTCAAAACTGCTTTAGCAATAGTTCATTATCCCCATTTTACAGATGAAGAAAAGGATGCCACAGCCAATCACAGTGGGACACAGGGATTTTTTGAATCTAAGCCTGCCTTAAAACTGTACTAAAATAAGGACCTTGTACTCTAAAAAACTCATAAATGTGTATATTTGACTTTGGAATATATTCCCTGATGTATTTTTGTTTGACTAAGGGGTAAACATTCTTTGGCTTAGACTAACGACAATTAACTTTGTATAAAAATAAAGGTGAAACTGCAGCTAGTAAACTGTTGTCATCTTCTAAGTTATCAAAGTGAACCTGAAGCTTTACAAACTTCCAGAAAATGAAGACTTAACAAAATTCTGATCAGTTTGAACTAAGGAATGTAGCTTGTTCACTAGATGAAGCCCATATTATTAGAAGTAGGAGAGAAGCCCTTTAAGCTAAAGAAGACAGTCTCAGGACAAATCTGAGAAGTCCAGAACCACTTTGTTAGATGCTTAGTTAATACATGAAAGTCAAAACTTTTAAATGATTCAGTAATATTTACATGTTTTCCTGGAGACTAGATTTATAGTAAGTTATTAAGAAAAAGTTTGAATGTCTAGGGATTGCTAAACTTTAGAGGTCAGTGCTGCTTTCAGGGCAGTTATCACCTACCTGCTCACTAATAAAATCTATTACTGCCACAAAAATCCATGGAGGTATGAAATTAGGGGAAAGAACCTACCTGGGAACTAAAAGTATGTGTCTTCTTCTTTCCTGGAATCATCAAAATTAACTATAGTCTTATTTCGCCAGTTCTTCAAGGCTTAAAATATATGACTAATGACAAACTCCATACATCCTTTTGAGATTCCACTTGTTAAATGACACTAATAATATTTGTCTCCCTCTTCAGTTACTTCGGGAATATAAGGAGGACCCAAAGTACACACAAGAAAGCCCACCAAGTTCTGTGGGAGAAACAACATAAATTATTGTGGCTGATTCTCCCCTTATGACATGACAGTAAAACCAGCTTCTGGATTCTCCCTATTTCCTGAGTCAACTTCTTCAACGAAATATTGCTAACAAAAAAGGTGTAATTAGATCTGTTACAGACAACTTCAAAGCGATGTTCATAACGTTCTGAGTCATTCCCGCATTTCTGTGAGGGGTCAGCATCTTGAAGAGTCTGTGATTAAAGGCACAGTGTCTTGAATGGCACTTGGTACTGGCATCATAGCCATTAGATGAGTGAATACTCAGAATGACTCTAGGATCTCCAGTGGAGGGCAGGACAAGTACATGTAATGTACTTGCTATAGAGCAAATAACACAAAAGCCTTATAGTTATACTTGATGCCTCTCTTCTAATCAAGTTCCACATCCATATCCTGGTGGTGGCTGTATTTTTTTTTTTTTTTTTTTGGTCACACCACATGGCTTGCAGGATCTCAGCTCCCCAACCAGGGATTGAACCTCGGCCATGGCAATGAAAGCCCAGAATCCTAACCACTAGGCCACCAGGGAACTCCTGTGGTGGCTGTACTTTTATATATATATGTAAATAAAATATCTGACCACTTCTCATGCCCTGGTCTAAGCTACCATCATCTGTTACCCAGATCATTGCATTAACCTCTTAGCAGTTCTCTCTGTTTCAAACCTTGCACTCCTACAATCTATTCTCCACACAGTCAGACTGATCTTTTAAAAATATGTCAGATAATGTCACTTCTGTCCTCAAAACCCTTCAATGGCCAAAGTTCCCGCCATAGCCTATGAAGCCCTACAGGGTCTGTCCCTGCCCCTATGTATCTCTGACTTCATCTCCTCTCATTCCATCCCTTCCTCATTCTGCTCCAACTTACTGGCCTTGAAGCCATGCCTATCTTGGAGCTTTTGCACCATTCCCTCTCTCTTGATAGCTCATCCCCCAGATATTCATGGGATGTGCTGCCTTACTTCTTTCAAGTCTCTATTCAATTGTCTTCCTTTCAGAAAGGCCCTTCTTAACCACTTCATCTAATATAGAACACTCCATCACTCTCTATTCCCCATAGACTGCTTTTTCTACAAAGCATTTATTACCACCTAGCAATTATCAATTTATTTGTTAGTTTTTTAATAATCTATCTGCCCTCCCTACAACAAGCCCTCCCCTTAAGGAAAGGAGGGACATTATCTGTTGCAATCACTGCTGTATCACCAGCATGAAGAACAGAACTTTGTATGCAATAAATTTAATGATAAATAAAATGAGAATAATATCATGATAGGCACATGATAATCTCTGATCATTTATTCTGATTATCCCATTTATCAATTGGTATGTAACAATCTACCTCAAAACATAGAAGCTTAAAATAATAGCATTCATTTATTTTGCTGTGAATCTGTAATTTGGGCAGGTCTCAATTTGGACGGCTTAGCTGTGGTCCATTTGGCATCAGCTAAAGGAGCTCAACTGGGGCCAGAAGGATCCACATTCAAGATGGCCTATTCACATGGCTGGTAATTTGGGCTTGCTGTTGGCTAGGAGCTTGGTTCCTCTCCATGTGGGCCTCTCTATGACTTCCTCGCAGAATGGTGACTTGGTTCTTAGACAGAGTTCCAAGAGAACAAGGTAGAAGTGCATGGCATAGTGTGATTTCTACAGTACTCCACTGGACAAGGCAGTCACAAAGGCCCACCCAAGAGGAGAAGAGGCATGGACTTCACCTCTTACCCAGTAAGTGCCATGGTTCTAGAAGCCCATGTAGAATGGGAGAGATTGTTACAGACATCTATTAAAAATACAATATTCTAGGGACTTTCCTGGTGGTCCAGTCGTTAAGACCCTGTGATTCCACTGCAGGGGGCAGGGGTTCGATCCCTGGCTGGGGAAGCAGCATGGCCAAAAACAAACAAACAAACAAAAAACAATCGTCTATGCTAATTAAACCAATTTTTGAGAAACCATAAAATAATTATAACAACAAATATATTGGTGTGTATGGAACTGTGCTACATAATAACTGTACGTTTTGGGGGCTCGTGTTACAAGTTATGCTTAGAGTATCTCAGAAAAAGAAATATTCAATTTCTTTCTGGTCTTCACCTCTGGCCCTACCTTCTGTGACTCTTTTCCAGCTTCCATAACCACCTCTTTAAAAGGGACTTCAACCAGGACTGAATTCTTGCTCTTTTCTTTCCTCTACTTTTTTTTTTTTTTTTTTTTTTTTGCGGTATGCGGGCCTCTCACTGTTGTGGCCTCTGCCGTTGCGGAGCACAGGCTCCGGACGCGCAGGCTCAGCGGCCATGGCTCACGGGCCCAGCCGCTCCGCGGCATGTGGAATCTTCCCGGACCGGGGGACGAACCCGTGTCCCCTGCACCGGCAGGCGGACTCTCAACCACTGCGCCACCAGGGAAGCCCTCTTTCCTCTACTATTAAAAAAATTATATTAAATAAAATTTAAAATAGCAATTAAAAAGTCAATAAATGTATTCTGACCACACATCCCAAACGTTTTCATTTTCTTTTTTTTTTTCTTTCAAATTTATTTATTTTAGGCTGCGTTGGGTCTTTGAGTCTGCCCGTGGGCTTTTCTCTAGTTGTGGCGAGTGGGGGCTACTGTTCATTGCTGTGCGCGGGCTCCTCATTGCGGCGCCTTCTCTTGTTGCACGGGCTCTAGGCACGCGGACTTCAGTAGTTGTGGCGCACAGGCTTAGTTGCTCTGTGGCATGTGGGATCTTCCCGGTCCAGGGCTCAAACCCGTGTCCCCTGCATCAGCAGGCGGATTCTTAACCACTGCGCCACCAGGGAAGCCCCCAAACGTTTTCTTAACTGTCTTCATTTTCAAATATTCCTTTTTTTGTGTAGTTGGATACGCATGATTGTTCGTCTTTTAATTTTACGTGAGGTATTTTTTGATGTTTATAAGTTTACAGTTGATTATGGGTAGCTTGGTATTGCTTGCAGTGCCTCTGTGCACCAGAAGGAGGATTGCCCTCAGAAAGCTGCCAGAGTGGTTTCCCTGGTGGCGCAGTGGTTGAGAATCCGCCTGCCAATGCAGGGGACAAGGGTTTGAGCCCTGGTCCGGGAAGATCCCACATGCTGTGGAGCAACTAAGCCCATGAGCCACAACTACTGAGCCTGCACTCTAGAACCCGTGAGCCATAACTACTGAGCCCACATGCCGCAACTACTGAAGCCTGCGTGCAGCAACAAAGACCCAACGCAGCCAAAAATAAATAAATAAATAAATTTATTTAAAAAAAAAAAAGAAAGAAAGAAAGCTGCCAGAAGATCAAGCTGTATTTCAAGAGAGAAAAGCCAGTAGGGAAATGAACAAATGACTTGCTCCTCTCCGTCCAAGTGTACCTGAAGAAGGGCACAGCTACTGGCTACTGTCCCAAAATATGGGAAGTACAGGAGGAGGATGCAAATGAAAAGCTGGGGGAAGTTTTTAAAGATTCCTCTATTTCCACTAATGGCGGGACAGGAGCAGGTCAGTTTTAGGGTTTGTGCATGTGTGTCTGTGTGTATGTTTCAGGTGGGGTAGGGAGGATGGGGAGGAGTGCCTCAGGGAGAGAACATGGGTAATGACAGTCAGTAGGTGTCATTACAGTAGTAAGCGACTTACAGTAGGTGTCATTACAGTAGTAAGCGACTTCACAAAAAAACAAAACAGAAACAAAAACAAAACAGGAAGTAAGCACAGGACTTCATAGACATTATACAGTTCATATCCATGTGCACTTCTATGTTTGTCCCTAAAATATGAGATGACCTATATGTGTGCCACAACTGTCCTTTGTATTTCAATCTTCTATAATACACAGATGGACATTCTGCCTCCAGCACGGAATTGACTGTATCTCCTAGGTCCACTGTCTCCTAATTTTTGCCCCATCTCTTTAACCCATTAATACCTTCTGCCACTCTTTTGTTGAGATAAAGACCAGCTTAGTGTGGGACACCTTTTCAAGAATACCTGAGGTTCAGTTGTAGTGACTTTGTATGTTCTGAAGACCTTAAGTGACTGAATCACTTCTGGGATAACTTTAAATTTGAAACCACCAAACCAGAGAGACTCCAGACCATTATGGGTCCCAGAGCCAGGGTAGTGTCAAAGAGGGAGAATAGGCTTTAGTATCTGCACAATGTTCATTAGCACCGCAGTCATTGAATAGACAATTAGTATTTTCTCAATTTCTGTAAAGTGTTATGTAAATGCAGCTTCGAGACCTGTTCCCTCACCCTACCTTCCCCCCCCTAGAAAGCTGCCTGTCCCAGGCCCCTGCCATGTAGGAATCCTAAATCCATCACTAGTTCCTTATCTGCAATGACCCAACAACATTTGGCTTCCTGACTTGGCTTGATGATTACAGTCTCATCTTCGGTTTTCGAGTGGGTGCAATTGAGAGTCTTTGAACTTTGCTAAACTTCAAGTCTCATACAACCAATGTAACTGCAGTGTTTACATTGGAATAACAGGTTCTGATCAGCATTAGTATGGGTACTTAAGTGTAGTTTTAACTTCTTTGCTTTTAGTTCACTGTGCATACTTTGGCCATTTAATCATGGAAGTAATCATTAAAACATGGTGTTATCCCAGTCATAGTGAAGTAAGGCCCAGTCCAAAAAAAAAAAGTCTAAAATGGCTCTTGGCTTTATTTTTTTTTCATTTTTATTTTATATTAGAACATAGTTGATTAACAATATTGTGTTAGTTTCAGATGTATAAAATGGCTCTTTGGTTTAAAACCACAAGTATAAGAATAATTTTTCATCTGCCAAAAGTATAAAATTAACATGACTTTCTAGACAGAAGACTTAAAATTTTGCTGTTACCATTACTTGACACATTTGTTAATGAATCATAAGTCCTTTTTCCCAGAACAAAGTAAGTTTTTTCTCTAGAACAGAGTAGATAACTTTTTTTTTTCCTACCAGAATTCTTCGCAAAGAGAGCACTTGAGAAGAAAATACTTGGTTAAGGTGCTGGTGTGAAGAGTGAGATCCCAAGGACATGTTCAAGCGTAAAGCTTGCTAAATTGCTATGCAGAAAGCCAGGTGAAGAATTTGCTTTGCTTCTGGAAGGGAGTAGGGTAGGTGAGAGAGAATGGAAAGCAAAGAGAGAAAAGTGAAGCTTTCTATGGATTGACCTCTCACCATGATCCCACATATCTTCAGTGAAGTCTACTAAAATTCACAAAATGTTGGTGGAAGTGAATTTCTTGTGAAAGCTCATGAAGGGCTGAGTTCTGGGAAGGCATTAATGAAAGAGGAACAAAAACAGCAAGGCCCAAAATATGAGCTAAAGGCAGAGATGGCCATGAAATCAGAAGCCACTGGGAAGTAACAGAAACCTTGATTAGGACATTGTATGTTACAGATCTCAGAAACTGAGGGATTGAGCTCTCTGAGAGGAAAGGAGGTTTCCCAGCTGAATCTGAATTAATCCTCGAAGAGAATATTTTATGGAAGGTAGAGGACTGCCTAACACGGAGTGTCAAACCTGACAGTTCCTGTCAAAAGGAAGGGTAATTGTTGCCTAACTTCATAATTTGGAAATTTAAACCCATGTAATAAGAATTGGCTTTTTAAAAAAATAAATTTATTTACTTATTTATCTTTGGCTGCATTGGGTCTTCCTTGCTGCACACGGGCTTTCTCTAGTTGCGGTGAGCAAGGGCT
The DNA here is from genome assembly GCF_039906515.1 of Pseudorca crassidens. Lineage (NCBI taxonomy): Eukaryota > Metazoa > Chordata > Mammalia > Artiodactyla > Delphinidae > Pseudorca > Pseudorca crassidens. Next base: position 81,261,486 of record NC_090297.1, on the reverse strand, counting down.
GGTGGCTTCTCTTGTTGCTGAGCATGGGCTCTAGGCACACGGGCTTCATTAGTTGTGGCACGTGGGCTCAGTAGTTGTGGCTCGTGGGCTCTAGAACACAGGCTCAGTAGTTGTGGCACACAGGCGTAGTCGTTCTGTAGCATGTGGGATCTTCCCAGACCAGGGCTCGAACCCGTGTCCCCTGCATTGGCAGGTAGATTCTTAACCACTGTGCCACCAGAGAAGTCCCAAGAATTGGCTTTTTTGTATTACCTTAAATAATCTACTAACTGTGTTTTTTAAAATTTTCTCTTCCATCTCCAAAATTTTGGAGAAATATATCTCATTTTTAAGCAGTTAACTGGGGCTTAAGAATGGAATTCTGATATGCCCAAGTATCAACTTTGGTAAATCTCCCCAGAACTGATTTATGTTCTGCTCCATTATAATTTACTCTATTCCTCTGCACCTTGTTTCTCTGGGATGAATGTTAAGCTGTACCTGTGAAAGCCTGGGTTTTAGGGTGAGCAGCTTCTAGATTTCAGCATGGCTCCACCACTTATTATCTCTCTGAGCCCCACATTCTTTTCTTTTTTAAAAAACATCTTTATTAGAGTATAATTGCTTTACAGTGGTGTGTTAGTTTCTGCTTTATATCAAAGTGAATCAGCTATACATACACATATATCCCCATATCTCCTCCCTCTTGTGTCTCCCTCCCACCCTCCCTATCCCACCCCTCTAGGTGGTCACAAAGCACGGAGCTGATTTCCCTGTGCTATGCGGCTGCTTCCCACTAGCTATCTATTTTACATTTGGTAGTGTATATATGTCCATGCCACTCTCTCACTTCGTCCCAGCTTATCCTTCCCCCTCCCCATGTCCTCAAGTCCATTCCCTATGTCTGCATCTTTATTCCTGTCCTGCCCATAGGTCCTTCAAAACCATTTTTTTTTTTTAGATTCCATATATATGTGTCAGCATACAGAATTTGTTTTTCTCTTTCTGACTTACTTCACTCTGAGCCCCAAATTCTTTATCTGAGAAATGACAATAATAATAGTACCTACCTCCCAGAGTTACTGTGAGAATTAAATAGATACTCAATGTTCATTCTTATTAGCAGTATTGATGGAAATATTAATGGAAATACATACAAACCCAGTTTCTATGCTGATGTTTCATAATCTTCTTAGTGTTCAGGTTTATCTCTTGAAATGGATAGGAGGAAAGTGTCAGTGTACCTGAACACAAAAGGAGTTTCTCCTGAATAGAGCTAGACATAGACAAGGCAGGCGCAGGCAAATGATAACAAGGGATTATTCAGAACACCACAGCCTGAAGGCTCCATAACTACCAAATGCCTCCTCAGCTCTTGCCTAATATTCTGGGATCAGAAATCTAATCATTCGGGCTTCCACAACTACTGAAGCCCACGTGCCTAGAACCCTTGCTCTGCAACAAGAGAGGCCACCGAAATGAGAAGCCTGCGCACCGCAACGAAGAGTAGCCCCTATTCGCTGCAACTAGAGAAAGCCCGCGTCAGCAACAAAGACCCAATGCAGCCAAAAGTAAAATAAATAAAATAAATAAATTAACCCCACCCGCACACACACACACACACAAGAGATCTAGTCATTTAAGTAAAGGCTTGAATTCCCTGATGGTCCAGTGGTTAGGACTCCGCACTTCCACTGCTGGGCCCCAGGGTTCGATCCCTGGTCAGGGAATTAAGATATCACAAGTGGCGTGGCGGGGAGCAAAAATTAAATAAATAAAGGTTTTATTCAAATGTAAATACAAATACTGCTGGTAAAGATAACCATGGAGTGAATAATTTAAAACCTTCCTTTCTTAAGAAGAGGTTTTGAATGAGATTATGAAGGAGAAAATATGGGGGCAATGAACAGACTTCTGATAGCCATAAAAAGAGAGAAAAAGTTAGAAAATTGAGAAGAGGTAGGCCTCAAAGACAAACTTGAAGGATTTAGTGGTTCAAATGTTAATAGTTAAGAGAGTCTGTTTGCAAAATCCTGAGAGTGTAGCAGATTATGAATGTGGGCAGTGTTAGACAAGCCAACATGGAGAGTGGATATTTCAGTCTGTGGGTGTTGTCTTCGAAACCAGAGTGAGTGGTTAGGTTTGCTTTCCTCTCACTCTTAAATTGCTTAACCTCACCACCAGAATTTATCTGGGCTAATTTCTCTGGAAAATCATGTGGTCTTGGAAATTGAGAGCTAGAACTGAGGGTAACAGTGAGTGCGCTGGCCACTCTCAGACCTGGGGCTCTTGGCTTTGAGATAGTTTCCGTGATTTCACCAGAGACTTGGGGACTAAGCATACACAGGAGATCTATTTGAGACCAAAAAGATTCCCTAGAACACGGACTTGTCAGGAGTCAGACAAGCCTAGGTTTGCATCCTGACTCAACGGCTTACTCATTGTGTGACTTTAAGCAAATTACTTAACTGCTCTAAACCTCAGTATCATCATCTGTAAAACAGGATTAATAATACTTACCTCATAGAGTTGTGAATATTTTTTTAACATCTTTATTGGAGTATAATTACTTTACAATGGTGTGTTAGTTTCTGCTTACAACAAAATGAATCAGTTATATATATACATATGTTCCCATATCTCTTCCCTCTCCCTCCCTCCCACCCTCCCTATCCCACCCCTCCAGCCGGTCACAAAGCACCGAGCTGATCTCCCTGTGCTATGCGGCTGCTTCCCACTAGCTATCTACCTTACGTTTGGTAGTGTATATATGTCCATGACTCTCTCTCGCTTTGTCACAGCTTACCCTTCCCCCTCCCCATAGCCTCAAGTCCATTCTCTAGTAGGTCTGTGTCTTTATTCCTGTTTTACCCCTAGGTTCTTCATGACATTTTTTTTCTTAAATTCCATATATATGTGTTGGCATATGGTATTTGTCTCTCTCTTTCTGACTTACTTCACTCTGTATGACAAACTCTAGGTCTATCCACCTCATTACAAATAGCTCAATTTCGTTTCTTTTTATGGCTGAGTAATATTCCATTGTATATATGTGCCACATCTTCTTTATCCATTCATCCGATGATGGACACTTAGGTTGTTTCCATCTCTGGGCTATTATAAATAGAGCTGCAATGAACATTGTGGCACATGACTCTTTTTGAATTATGGTTTTCTCAGGGTATATGCCCAGTAGTGGGATTGCTGTGTCATATGGTAGTTCTATTTGCAGTCATTTAAGGAACCTCCATACTGTTCTCCACAGTGGCTGTATCAATTTACAATCCCACCAACAGTGCAAGAGTGTTCCCTTTTCTCCACACCCTCTCCAGCATTTATTGTTTCTAGATTTTTTGATGATGGCCATTCTGACTGGTGTGAGAAGATATCTCATTGTAGTTTTGATTTGCATTTCTCTAATGATTAGTGATGTTGAGCATTCTTTCATGTGTTTGTTGGCAGTCTGTATATCTTCTTTGGAGAAATGTCTATTTAGGTCTTCTGCCCATTTTTGGATTGGGTTGTTTGTTTTTTTGTTATTAAGCTGCATGCGCTGCTTATAAATTTTGGAGATTAATCCTTTGTCAGTTGCTTCATTTGCAAATATTTTCTCTCATTCTGTGGGTTGTCTTTTGGTCTTGTTTATGGTTTCCTTTGCTGTGCAAAATTTTTGAAGTTTCATTAGGTCCCATTTGTTTATTTTTGTTTTTATTTCCATTTCTCTAGGAGGTGGGTCAAAAAGGATCTTGCTGTGATTTATGTCATAGAGTGTCCTACCTATGATTTCCTCTAAGAGTTTGACAGTGTCTGGCCTTACATTTAGGTCTTTAATCCATTTTGAGCTTATTTTTGTGTATGGTGTTAGGGAGTGATCTAATCTCATACTTTTACATGTACCTGTCCAGTTTTCCCAGCACCACTTATTGAAGAGGCTGCCCTTTCTCCACTGTACATTCCTGCCTCCTTTATCAAAGATAAGGTGACCATATGTGCGTGGGTTTATCTCTGGGCTTCTTAACCTGTTCCATTGATCTATCTTTCTGTTTTTGTGCCAGTACCATACTGTCTTGATTACTGTAGCTTTGTAGTATAGTCTGAAGTAAGGGAGCCTGATTCCTCCAGTTCTGTTTTTCATTCTCAAGATTGCTTTGGCCTTTTGGGATCTTTTGTGCTTCCATACAAATTGTGAAATTTTTTGTTCTAGTTCTGTGAAAAATGCCAGTGGTAGTTTGATAGGGATTGCATTGAATCTGTAGATTGCTTTGGGTAGTAGAGTCATTTTCACAATGTTGATTCTTCCAATACAAGAACATGGTATATCTCTCCATCTATTTGTATCACTTTTAATTTCTTTCATCAGTGTATTATAGTTTTCTGCATACAGGCCTTTTGTCTCCTTAGGTAGGTTTATTCCTAGATATTTTATTCTTTTTGTTGCAATGGTAAATGGGGGTGTTTTCTTGATTTCACTTTCAGATTTTTCATCATTAGTGTATAGGAACGCCAGAGATTTCTGTGCATTAATTTTGTATCCTTCTACTTTACCAAATTCATTGATTAGCTCTAGTAGTTTTCTGGTAGCATCTTTAGGACTCTCTATGTATTCTCATGTCATCTGCAAACAGTGACAGCTTTACTTCTTCTTTTCCGATTTGGATTCCTTTTATTTCCTTTTCTTCTCTGATTGCTGTGGCTAAAACTTCCAAAACTATGCTGAATAAGAGTGGTGAGAGTGGGCAACCTTGTCTTGTTCCTGATCTTAGTGGAAATGCTTTCAGTTTTTCACCATTGAGGACGATGTTGGCTGTGGGTTTGTCATATATGGCCTTTATTATGTTGAGGAAAGTTCCTCTATGCCTACTTTCTGCAGGGTTTTTATCATAAATGGGTGTTGAATTTTGTCAAAAGCTTTCTCTGCATCTATTGAGATGATCATATGGTTTTTCTCCTTCAATTTCTTAATATGGTGTATCGTGTTGATTGATTTGCGTATATTGAAGAATCCTTGCATTCCTGGAATAAACCCCACTTGATCATGGTGTATGATCCGTTTAATGTGCTGTTTGATTCTGTTTGCTAGTATTTTGTTGAGGATATTTGCATCTATGTTCTTCAGTGATATTGGCCTGTAGTTTTCTTTCTTTGTGACATCCTTGTCTGGTTTTGGTATCAGGGTGATGGTGGCCTTGTAGAATGAGTTTGGGAGTGTTCCTCCCTCTGCTATATTTTGGAAGAGTTTGAGAAGGATAGGTGTTAGCTCTTCTCGAAATGTTTGATAGAATTCACCTGTGAAGCCATCTGGTCCTGGGCTTTTGTTTGTTGGAAGACTTTTAATCACAGTTTCAATTTCAGTGCTTGTGATTGGTCTGTTCATATTTTCTATTTCTTCCTGATTCAGTCTTGGCAGCTTGTGCCTTTCTAAGAATTTGCCCATTTCTTCCAGGTTGTCCAATTTATTGGCATAGAGTTGCTTGTAGTAATCTCTCATGATCTTTTGTATTTCTGCAGTGTCAGTTGTTACTTCTCCTTTTTCATTTCTAATTCTATTGATCTGAGTCTTCTCCCTTTTTTTCTGGATGAGTCTGGCTAATGGTTTATCAATTTTGTTTATCTTCTCAAAGAACCACTTTTAGTTTTATTGATCTTTGCTATCGTTTCCTTCATTTCTTTTTCATTTATTTCTGATCTGATTTTTATGATTTCTTTCCTTCTGCTAACTTTGGGGGTTTTTTGTTCTTCTTTCTCTAATTGCTTTAGGTGCAAGGTTAGGTTGTTTATTTGAGATGTTTCCTGTTTCTTAAGGTAGGATTGCATTGCTATAAACTTCCCTCTTAGAACTGCTTTTGCTGCATTCCATAGATTTTGGGTCATTGTGTCTCCATTGTCATTTGTTTCTAGGTATTTTTTTATTTCCTCTTTGATTTCTTCACTGATCACTTCGTTATTAAGTAGTGTATTGTTTAGCCTCCATGTGTTTGTATTTTTTACAGATTTTTTCCTGTAACTGATATCTAGTCTCATAGCATTGTGGTCGGAAAAGACACTTGACACAATTTCAATTTTCTTAAATTTACCAAGGCTTGATTTGTGACCCAAGATATGATCTATCCTGGAGAATGTTCCATGAGCACTAGAGAAAAATGTGTATTCTGTTGTTTTTGGATGGAATGTCCTATAAATATCAATTAAGTCCATCTTCTTTAATGTATCATTTAAAGCTTGTGTTTCCTTATTTATTTTTATTTTGGATGATCTGTCCATTGGTGACAGTGGGGTGTTAAAGTCCCCTACTATGAATGTGTTACTGTCAATTTCCCCTTTTATGGCTGTTAGTATTTGCCTTATGTATTGAGGTGCTCCTATGTTGGGTGTATAAATATTTACAATTGTTATATCTTCTTGGATTGATCCCTTGATCATTATATAGTGTCCTTCTTTGTCTCTTCTAATAGTCTTTATTTTAAAGTCTATTTTGTCTGATATGAGAATTGCTACTCCAGCTTTCTTTTGGTTTCCATTTGCATGAAATATCTTTTTCCATCCCCTTACTTTCAGTCTGTATGTGTCTCTAGGTCTGAAGTGGGTCTCTTGTAGACAGCAAATATATGGGTCTTGTTTTTGTATCCATTCAGCCAATCTGTGTCTTTTGGTGGCAATATTTAGCCCATCTACATTTAAGGTAATTATAGATATGTATGTTCCTATTCCCAATTTCTTAATTGTTTTGGGTTCATTATTGTAGGTCTTTTCCTTCTCTTGTGTTTCTTACCTTGAGAAGTTCCTTTAGCAGTTGTTTTAGAGCTAGTTTGGTGGTGCTGAAGTCTCTCAGCTTTTGCTTGTCTGTAAAGGTTTTAATTTCTCCATCAAATCTGAATGAGATCCTTGCTGGGTAGAGTAATCTTGGTTGCAGGTTTTTCTCCTTCATCACTTTCAATATGTCCTGCCAGTCCCTTCTGGCTTGCAGAGTTTCTGCTGAAAGATCAGCTGTTAACCTTATGGGGATTCTCTTGTGTGTTATTTGTTGTTTTTCCCTTGCTGCTTTTAATATGTTTTCTTTGTATTTAATTTTTGACAGTTTGATTAATATGTGTCTTGGCGTATTTCTCCTTGGATTTATCCTGTATGGGACTCTCTGTGCTTCCTGGACTTGATTAACTATTTCCTTTCCCATATTAGGGAAGTTTTCAACTATAATCTCTTCAAATATTTTCTCAGTCCCTTTCTTTTTCTCTTCTTCTTCTGGAACCCCTATAATTCGAATGTTGGTGTGTTTAATGTTGTCCCAGAGGTCTCTGAGACTGTCCTCAGTTCTCTTCATTCTTTTTTCTTTATTCTGCTCTGCAGTAGTTATTTCCACTATTTTATCTTCCAGGTCACTTATCCGTTCTTCTGCCTCAGTTATTCTGCTCTTGATCCCATCTAGAGTATTTTTCATTTCATTTATTGTGTTGTTCATCATTGCTTGTTTCACCTTTAGTTCTTCTAGGTCCTTGTTAAATGTTTCTTGCATTTTGTCTATTCTATTTCCAAGATTTTGGATCAACCTTACTATCATTATTCTGAATTCTTTTTCAGGTAGACTGCCTATTTCCTCTTCATTTGTTAGGTCTGGTGGGTTTTTATCTTGCTCCTTCATCTGCTGTGTGTTTTTCTGTCTTCTCATTTTGCTTATCTTACTGTGTTTGTGGTCTCCTTTGTGCAGGCTGCAGGTTCGTAGTTCCCGTTGTTTTTGGTGTCTGTCCCCAGTGGCTAAGGTTGGTTCAGTGGGTTGTGTAGGCTTCCTGGTGGAGGGGACTAGTGCCTGTGTTCTGGTGGATGAGGCTGGATCTTGTCTTTCTGGTGGGCAGGTCCACGTCTGGTGGTGTGTTTTGGGGTGTCTGTGGCCTTATTATGATTTTAGGCAACTTCTCTGCTAACGGGTGGGGTTGTGTTCCTGTCTTGCTAGTTGTTTGGCATAGGATGTCCAGCACTGTAGTTTGCTGGTTGTTGAGTGAAGCTGGGTGCTGGTGTTGAGATGGAGATCTCTGGGAGATTTTCGTCGTTTGATATTATGTGGAGCTGGGAGGTCTCTTGTGGACCAGTGTCCTGAAGTTGACTCTCCCACCTCAGAGGCACAGCACTAACTCCTGGCTGCAGCACCAAGAGCCTTTCATCCACACAGTTCAGAAGAAAAGGGAGAAAAAGTAGAAAGAAAGAATTAGTAGAAGTAGAAAGAAAGAAAGGAGGGAGGGAGGAAGGAAGGAGGGAAGGAAGGAAAAAAAGAAAGAAAGAAGATAAAGTAAAATAAAATAAGATAAAATATAATAAAGTTATTAAAATAAAAAATAATTATTACGAGAAAAAAAAACGGACGGATAGAACCCTGGGACAAATGGTGGAAGCAAAGCTATACAGACAAAATCTCACACAGACGCATACACATACACACTCACAAAAAGAGGAAAAGGGGAAAAAATCATAAATCTTGCTCTCAAAGTCCACCTCCTCAAAATGGGATGATTCGTTGTCTATTCATGTATTCCACAGATGCAGGGTACATCAAATTGATTGTGGAGCTTTAATCCGCTGCTTCTGAGGCTGCTGGGAGAGATTTCCCTTTCTCTTCTTTGTTCTCACAGCTCCCAGGGGCTCAGCTTCGGATTTGGCCCCGCCTGTGCGTGTAGGTCGCTGGAGGGCGTCTGTTCTTCGCTCAGACAGGACGGGGTTAAAGGAGCCGCTGATTCGGGGGCTCTGGCTCACTCAGGCCGGGGGTAGGGAGGGGCACAGAGTGCAGGGCGAGCCTGCGGCGGCAGGGGCCAGTGTGACGTTGCACCAGCCTGAGGCGCGCCGTGCGTTCTTCCAGGGGAGTTGTCCCTGGATCCCGGAACCCTGGCAGTGGCGGGCTGCACAGGCTCCCCGGAAGGGGGGTGTGGATAGTGACCGGTGCTCGCACACAGGCTTCTTGGTGGCGGCAGCAGCAGCCTTAGCGTCTCATGCCTGTCTCTGGGGTCTGCGCTTTTAGACGCGGCTTGCGCCCATCTCTGGAGCTCATTTAAGCAGCGTTCTTAATCCCCTCTCCTCGCGCACCAGGAAACAAAGAGGGAAGAAAAAGTCTCTTGCCTCTTCAGCAGGTCCAGACATTTCCCTGGACTCCCTCCCGGCCAGCCGTGGCGCACTAACCCCCTCAGGCTGTGTTCACGCTGCCAACCCCAGTCCTCTCCCTGCGCTCCGACCGAAGCCCAAGCCTCAACTCCCAGCCCCGCCCCCCCTCCCCCCCCCCCCCCCGGCGGGTGAGCAGACAAGCCTCTCGGGCTGGTGAGTGCTGGTCGGCCCCGATCCTCTGTGCGGGAATCTCTCCGCTTTGCCCCCCCGCACCCCTGTTGCTGTGCTCTCCTCCGCGGCTCCGAAGCTTTCCCCCTCCGCCACCTGCAGTCTCCGCCCGCGAAGGGGCTTCTAGTGTGTGGAAACCTTTCCTCCTTCACAGCTCCCTCCCACTGGTGTAGGTCTCGTCCCTATCCTTTTGTCTGTGTTTTTTCTTTTTTCTTTTGCCCTACCCAGTTACGTGGGGGGTTTCTTGCCTTTTGGGAGGTCTGAGGTCTTCTGCCAGCGTTCAGTAGGTGTTCTGTAGGAGTTGTTCCACGTGTAGATGTATTTCTGGTGTATCTGTGGGGAGGAACGTGATCTCCACGTCTTACTCTTCCGCCATCTTCCCGGAAGTCGGGTTGTGAATATTAAATAATACAGTTCATGTTAAGTGCCTAGCATTATATTTGGTGCATAGTAAATGCCCAAAAAAGTTTAGGATTTTTGTAATCACTTTTATATGGAGGTATGATGGTTTGTCTTACTTGGCTAGGCTATGCTATTTATTCAGTCAAACATTAATGTAAGTATTGCTGCAGTGGTATTTTATAGATGTGGTTAACATCTACAATCAGTTGGCTTTAAGTAAAGGAGATGATCTTGATAATGTGAATAGCCCTCATCTAATAAGTTGAAGAACTTAATAGCAAAAACTGAGATTTCTTGGAGAAGAAATTGTCTCAAGTATGTAGCATAAAATCATGCTTGAGTTTTTAGTCTTCCAGTCTGCCCTGCCAGATTTCACATTAGCCAATCCCCACAATCACATGAGCCAATTCCTTAAAATAAAGGAATTGTGTGTGTGTGTGTATTCTATTGGTTCTGTTTCTCTGGAGGACACTGACTGATACATGGGTTATACTATGGGCACAGATCAACACAAGAGGCTTAGAAAATCCAGTTGAGAGAGTGGAAAGAAGGAGAGAGGGCAAGAGAGGTTACAAGAAAAATAGTATCCTCTAAACAGCTCCATAAACCCAATTAGAATTTCCACAGGAAGTGGGAGTCCCTCAACTAGTGTGCAACCCAAAGTGGCTGCACAAAGCTGGGCCTGGTCCCCCCAGAGGAACTGCTACTCGCTCTTACTGAGGATCTTCTTCCACTCTGAGTTGCTTGCTCAACCACACCCCTTCCTCTGTGGTCCTGTGGGATTCACTGGGAGGAGCGGTCAGAGGTGCTTCTTTCCTCCTGGCTCAGGGACTGAGGACTGAAAGATGCTGTACCACAGTCATTGCAGGAACACTGGCCCTCTCAGCCTCCTATTCCTTAGTGGCTCTGGAGAAAGTCAGATGGGAACAAAAATCTCCTCCAACCCCTAAGGATTCCAAGGATGGACTCTCTCCTGCTGTGTGTCACTTACTGTTATATGTTTCCAAAAATACTACAGATATAACATAGTGATTGGAATCAGAGTTGGAAATTCCTCTCTTAGAGTCCCAAAGGGCACCCAGCTATTAATTAGAACTCAGATAAAATAACTGCTGCTTCTGGGCAATGAAGCAGTTAATTAAGCAGAATTTGTTTAGATAATACTCATATTAAAGATTCAGATTTTTAAAATTCAACTTGTCAAATGACTCAAGAACCACTCACTTTATACTCTGCTTAAAATTACTTAAAAATCAAGGCATTACTATGCTTTGAAGACCATCTGAATAAAGGGAAACCTAAGAGGCACAGTACCAGTGTGGACTGTCTCAGTGAGAAGCTTTTCTTTGTATTACAAACATCAAATGCTTAGCTGATCAAACATGGCCAATTATACACACTCTTTTGTCTCGCTTAAGTTTCTTGCACCATGGGTAACTTTCTAACTTATCATTAGCATCTTCTACCTCCATCTATTCTCCCTACTTCCATTGTTTCACCTTTCTGAAATTCCAGCTTTATCAGATCATGATTAATAATGAGCTTCCTCTGATTTAAACCTGGGTACATAAAACAGTAATATCTATATTTTCTAATTAAAATTCTATAAGACTTTCTTCCCTTGTAAAAAGTGTTTCCAAAGATAGATCAAGATCATTACAATATCAGTGGATGTTTATTGGAAATTATGTCATTGTTTGGACAAACTAATTTTGAAAAAGTTTGAGCTGAGTTAGGAACTAATTACGTCCCATCAGGTGTTCATATGTTTCCCAGGTCCTACTCAAGGGTAGGGAAAAAGGGTCTGTGGACAAGATTAAGCATGGAAAGATGTGATCCTTAGGATACTCAAGAATTTTCTAAGCCAAAAAGCACAAAAGAAAGTGATAAGGAAGGAGAAATTAATCAACGTGAAAACTGTTGATAAAATCTTGGGTGACTAACCTGAGGAATCAAATTGAAGGGCCAGAATGGGTAGACAGTGAAACTGATGTCCATGAAACTGAAAGACCAGAATGAAGAGGCAAGTATTGAGTAGATATTGATAAAATTTTGTATTGGTAGAAATATGTTTCATCCTATTTTCCATGAAAGAAATAATTTGAGGAAGAATGAAGCTGTAAAATCATAGAGAAAATGCTGTTCATTTGACCAAAATCTGAGTTTTGATTTCATTTGTATCTCTGTCTACTCTGTGTCTACATCCAGGTGGCTCAGTGTGTTTGAGGTAAAAGCACAACCATACTGACTGCTCTCATTTTAAATTTGTGACTATGCACATCAAGTGGGCCATTGATGATGCCTGGCAATCATATTATATTTCTCTAGTGAATTTATTTTTTCACTCTCCTAGACAACTATTTCATACTTTCCTATTAGCTACATCTTCCACTTCTTCTTCTCCTTCTTCTTCCCCTTCTTCTTCTTCTCCTCCTCCTCTTTCTTCTTCTTCTCTTTCCCCTTCCCCTTCTTCTTCTTCTTCTTCTCCTTCCCGTTTTAATGGATGCTTCACAAATTTGCATATAATCCTTGCACAGGGGCTATGCTAATCCTCTCTGTATTGTTCCAATTTTAGTATATGTGCTGCCAAAGCAAGCATTCTCTTAGCTTAGAGAAGATGACTTCTCCTCTTGTTTCACTGAGAAATAAGCACAATCAGAAAAGAATGTCCATAAATTCCCAGCATCTCTACCCAACTAAACACTTTTGTGTACAGATACCCTGCCTTTTCTCTTGTAACAATGGATGAACTGCCCATGATTCCATCTGAGGCTAACTCTTCCACGCCAGCACCTTACTCTGTGTTATTGTTTCAGTAATTCTCTCCTTTCTCTCCTGCACCCTCAATTTCCCCTTTCTGATAGATCTTTCCCATTAGCATCCAAACAAGATGTTATTTATCTCACTTTAAAAGCAAACAAAAAACACTTTCTTACAACTACTCCTCCATTCTTCACCTTTCCTTTACAGCAAAGGTCTTTCAAAGGTTTGTCTGTTTCTCTGATTCCATTTTCTTTCCTCTTATTTTTTTCTTGGTCCCACTCCAGTCAGGCTTTTGCCTACACTGTTCCATGGAAACATCTCATGGTCACCAATCATTTCCATTTTGCTAAATCAAATGGTCATTTCTCTTTACCCATCAATAGCAATTGACTAAGTATTCTTTAAATACTTTTTTCTCTTGGCTTCCCAGAGACTATACACTCTCCTTGTTTCCCTTCCACTTCACTGGCTGCTCTATCCCAGTCTCTTTGGTTAGTTCCTCTTCTCTTCAACCTTTCTAATTGTGCCCTAGGTAAGACTCAGTCTTTGAACCTCTTCTTTTTTCCATCTATACTCACTCAGTTCAATCTTATGGCTTTCCACGTATCGTATCAGTAACTATGATCCCATTTTTATAAATTAACCAACTATAGGTATTCATTTACTCAGAAATGAGACAGAAAGGAAAGAGACCAAAAAAGTCAAGGATGATTATCATTCGATGATGAGATTACAAGTGATTTTAATCTCTGTAATCACATTTTATACAATTAACATGTTTCTGTAATCAGATTTTAAAAAAAGAAGGAGGGATGCAGAAAGATTTACCCCAAAAAACTTTCAAACATTCTTTTCCCAACCTAAGCATCAGAACGCTTTGGAAATAATGAGAGGCATGCAGATTTGAAGCAATTCTTTAAGAGTGGGAGAAAAGAAGCCTTGGTCAGCAAAAACTATGCCAACTTGCTTGCATTGTCCAGGACGGGACCTGTTTATATTTCCCAAGCTCTGAATGACTGAGAGTCACAGTCATTTTCCTGGGGAAGGACAATGGGAAAGTCTGAAGGCTTGAGGATCCCAGTCCTTGAGTACTTAGGCTCCAGAATTTTCTCTGATGTAGAAAAAAAAATTCACTGAATATTTTGTTCCCTACAAATAGAATTTTAATAGTATTACTTCTTGTTTACTAAATCAGAGTTTTCCTCTTTAAAATTGTTTTGGTATGTAATATTTCCTCAAAAAAAGGATATCTGTGTGTAATGAAACTCAGCAACAAAACAGATGGCCTTGAACAACCCAGAAATTTACCTGGTCCCTATACATCACCAATACCTTTGCATGTACCTGGGCCACTCCTTTCCTATCCTATTCCCCTACCTCTCTCCCCAGAAGAAAATACCACTAACCTGATGTCGTTGCCATTTTCATATCTATTTTAATAGTTTTTTTGGGTATGTATACTTTCTTAAACAATGTATTATTTAGTTCTTTTTAGAACTTCCTAAAAATAGTATCATATCTTATGAGGCTTTCTGCAAGGTGCTTTTGCAACTTAATATTATGTTTCTAAAGTTCATCTACACTGTTGTGTGGAGCTGTAGTTCATTCATTTTCACTGTTACATAATATCCCATTGTGTTAATATTCCATACACATTCACCTGTCAATGGATATTTGGTTTGTTTTTAATTTTTTCTATTACTAGCAATGCTGCTATGAACTTTCTTGAAACTAATATACATGTGTAAGCGTTTTTCTAGGCCAATAGCTTTCAGGCGTTTTTCACTGCAACCCAAGCAATAAGTATATTTTACTTTGCAGTTCAGTACACCTATATGGCACAGATGATTAGGGGTTCATACATTTCCATAGTGTAGAGTTATTGCTGGAAAACAGAAGTTATTTAGAAGTGTATTTTCAAATATTGAGATCTCTAGGGATTAAAATTGATTTATCTGGGCTTCCCTGGTGGTGCAGTGGTTGAGAGTCCGCCTGCCGATGCAGGGGACATGAGTTTGTGCCCCGGTCTGGGATGATCCCACATGCTGCGGAGCGGCTGGGCCCGTGAGCCATGCCGCTGAGCCTGCGCGTTCGGAGCCTGTGCTCCGCAACGGCAGAGGCCACAACAGTGAGAGGCCCGCGTACCACAAAAAAAAAAAAAAAAAAAAAAAAAAAAATTGATTTATCTATCTTCTTATCTTTAAGATAGAAAGGTAAATAGATAAAGTTTTTGCTGGTGACTTCTAATTTAGTTGCATTTTGGTCAGAGAAAATATTCCATATGATACCAGTTGCTTGAAATTTGTTGAGACTTGCTTTATTGTCTGAAAAGTGGTCAATGTTTAGAAATGTTCCATGTCAATTTTTAGAAATGTTCAGTGTGTGCTTGAGACAGATGAGTATTCTCAAATTATTGGAGACAGGTTTCTATTTTTCCATAATAAGTCAAGGTTAATTACTTTTTAAAAAATTTTAATTTATTTTTTTTGGTGGCGCCTTGAGGCATGTGGGATCTTAGTTCCCCGACCAGGGATGGAACCTGCGCCCCCTGCAGTGCAAGTGCGGAGTCTGAACCACTGCACTGCCAAGGTTAAGATTTTTTAAGACTGTTTAAAACAATGTTTACAGATGAAATGATTTGCTGCAAGAATTTGCTTTAGGGGCTTTTCTGGTAGTCCAGTGGTTAAGAATCCACCTTCCAATGCAGGGGACGCGAGTTCCATCCCTGGTTGGGGAACTAAGATCCCACATGCCATGGGGCAACTAAGCCTGTGCCACAACTACTGAGCATGTGGGCCACAACTAGAGAGCCCACATGCTGCAACTAAGACCCGATGTAGCCTAAAATAAATATTTTAATTGCACACAATACAAAGTTAAAAAAAGTTTGTTTTAAAATACTCCAGTTCCTCTTACTCCCTCAGAAAAAAATTGCAGAGATATCTTAAACAAGATCCCCAAAATGGGGAATTCCCTGGTGATCCAGTGGTTAGGACCCAGCGCTTTCACTGCGGTGGCCCCTGCAAGCCGCGCAGTGCGGGCAAAAAAAAAAAAAAATTGCCCAAATGGTTTAGTACTTAGAGGTTCATTACATCATACCAAGGTTCCACAAAGCGTGGTCTTCCAGCCAGTAGCATCAACACTACCTGGAAACCTGCTATAAATTGGTCTCACCCTTTACCTACCGAATTAGAAACTGGGGATGGAACACAGCAATCTGTCTCCAGGTGCTTCTGATGCACACTAAAGTTTGAGATTTTACCACAGCTGCCTTTAGTTGATATTTGCCTGACTTCTTTTTCTAGTTGAAATTCTATTAAGATAATTGTCCATTTATACACAGTTGTAAGAAATAATACACGGAAAGTTCTTGTATAGTTTGCCCAGTTTCTCCTACATTTTGCAAAACTATGGTATATCATCACCAGGTTACAGATACTGATGATTTGTCTTTTTTCTATCTCTTTAAACCTTTCTATATTCTTATGTTTTAGGTATGTCTCTTGTAAATAGTTGGGTTTCATTTATTCTTTAATCCAATCTACTTTAACAGGCTAGTTCATTCCATTTACATTTATTAAATTACTAACATTTCTACTTGTTTCCACTTTCTATTTATTCTTTTTTCCTGTTTTTTTCTTCATGAGCCTTTGTTTTTTCATATTAAGGTTTAAAAATTATTGTTATCTAGTATGTTATCATATTCTATTTTCTCCCTTCTACTAACTTGGAAATTGCATATTCTATTTTTGTTCTTTTAGTGGTCACCCTTGAAGCATTCGTAACAATATCCCAAGTTAATTCTTCCCTCCGAAACAATATAAGGACCTTTGAACTCTTTAACTTTGGTCATCCACCTTACCAACCTAAATGCTATTTTTTCCAGTTTTTGTTTTACCCTTTTCTTTAATCTTTCAAATTAGCAATATTTATTGTTATACAGATATTTGTTTAGATTTGACTACCTGCTTACCTATATCTTTGCTCAGTAGTTCATCTCCCACCTTTTAGCTAGGATTATTTTCCTTCTTTCTTTTCCTACTCCTGGTCTGAGACCAGCAACATTGGCATCACCTGGGCAATTATGAGAAATGCAGACTCTTAGGCTCCTCCTCAAGATCTACTGAATCAGTATCTGCATTTAATACAATCCCTGGGTGATTTGTATACATGTTAAAGTTTGAGAAGCATTGTCCCAAAGAATTCCCTTTCAAAATTCTGTTAGTGCAAGTCTCTTATGGTAAACATTCTCAGTTCCTATTTATCCAAAAAGATCTTCATTTCACCATTCTTCTTGAATGGGAGCACAATTCTTCATTAACAATTATTTTCTCTTAGCATTTTTAATGACCTCATTTCTCTGTCTTCTAAATTATTTGCTTTTAAACTTGCTGTTTATCTAATTACCATTCATTTCTCTCTGGCCGCTACTGAGATATTTTCTTTGACACTATTCTGTTTCACTACAATGTTTTCAGCTTTGGATAGATTAGGAGTTTTCCTTGTGGTATAGATTTGGGAATATCTAAGATAAAAATCTAGAGTGAACAGTTATATTAAAAAAAAAATAAGTGGATAGAGCTCATGGAGTAACAGGTGATAGTTTTACAAATGATTGATAATTTCTTGGCTACATATAGATGGTAATAAATCAGACCTGATTGTCATTCAGGCAAAATACACAATAGAAGTGAATTACATTGTGTTTTTCTTATTGCTGAATTAGATATTATTTGAGACTCACAGAGCTACAGTTTTGCCTTTTTTATACTTAAGTATACTTAATTATTACAAAAACTTTATGGATCATAACTAAACGGGAGTTAAGCCCTTTAAAAGAAAATATGATGGAGAAAATAGAATTCTGTGCCATTGTTTCAGGTCTACCTCAAGAGATTAAAGTCTTAAAATTTGAACTCAGCTATAAAAAAAAGAAATATTGCCATTTGCAGCAACATGGATGGACCTAGAGAATACCGTACTAAGTGAAGTAAGTCAGACAGAGAAATATAAATGTTATATGACATCACATATGTGGAATCTAAAAAATAATACAAATGAATTTATATATGAAACAGAAACAGACTCACAGACATAGAAAACAAACTTATGTTTACCAAAGGGGAAAGGCAGGGGGAGAGGGATAAATTAGGAATATGGCATTAACAAATACAAACTACTATACATAAAATAGATAAGCAACAGTAAATAAGGATTTATTGTGTAGCACAGGGAACTATAGCCAACATCTTGTAATAACCTATAATGTAAAACAATCTGAAAAAAATATATGTATATATAATTGAATCACTTTGCTGTATGCCTGAAACTAACACAATATTGCAAATCAACTATATTTCAATAAAAGAAAAAAATATTAAATGCTGAAATGAGCACAAGTTAGGATCCAAGACTAGTAAATTGTATGTTGCCCATAACTTATACTTAATTACAAACAAAGATAAAATATTCTTTTTCATCCTCCCCAGTTTTTACAGAATGAGTAGTGTTGGGGCAGGGAAACCACTTTCAGCTTTCCGGGAAACAATAAATAAGTAAGGTTCACAAATTGAATAGATTTTAGTTCTAATTTTTATTATTATCTTTAAAATTTAAAAAAAAATTATTTTTGGCCTCACAGCTTGTGGGATCTTAGTTCCCTGACCAGGGATTGAACCCTAGCCCTGGGCAGTGAAAGCGTGGAGTCCTAACCACTGGATCACTGGGGAATTCCCAGTTCTAATTTTTTTTTTTTTGTTTTTTTTGCGGTACGCGGGCCTCTCACTGCTGTGGCCTCTCCTGCCGCGGAGCACAGGCTCCGGATGCACAGGCCCAGCGGCCGTGGCTCACGGGCCCAGCTGCCTCGCGGCATGTGGGATCTTCCCGGGCCAGGGCACAAACCTGCGTCCCTTGCATCTGCAGGCGGACTCCCAACCACTGCGCCACCAGGGAAGCCCTCTAATTATGTTTATATTGGTCTAATTTAAATGAGGTACTTACAGCTTTTATTTGTGAATACAATATTTATTATAGTTATTTCATGTGTGTTTAATTGCTCATTTTCAATATGTGTTCCAAAATATCTAGGGTTTTGTCTATTTTGTTCATTATTGTATTCCTAGTACTTAACCTTGCCTGGCATGAAACAGGTGTTGAATAAACATTTGCTGATTGAATGAATGAGTGAACATAGTGATGCCATACAACAATTCTCCAAGTATTACATGTCACCATCTAAAAGATAAAATGAAGCTGGTGTGGAGCAGAGCCTGCCATGGAAGGAAACGTAAGTGGAAAATAAATCTCTGTTGGTGTAAGTTGCCAAAATTTGGGGGACTTTTGTTACTCAAGATTTGGAGGTTTTTGTTACTGCATAACTCAGCAAAAGCCTGATGATACAGCATATACAATAATATGCACATATAGAATACAGCCCAATAGATGAGATTCCAAAGAAAGTGAGCTCAATAAGCATTGACTAAATACATCTACACCCTCTTCAGTTACCTAACAGAACAGCACTTTTGTTCACTAAGATCTGCCTCAAATATCACTTACTTTGTGGAAACTTTTCAGACTACCTCAGTATTAGTCAGGACTCTTGACTGCACATGACAAAAACCCGACTCTAACTTATTCTCCACCACCACTCACGCTGCTCATCCTTCAGTCTTCCCTGTCTTGTAAATGGCAACTCCATCCTTCTGTTGCCCGGCCCCCAAATCTTGGAGTCATCTTTGATTTCTCTCTCTTTTTTCCCATAGCCAATCTGAAGACAAATCATGTTGACTGAAAATACATCCACGTTGATCACTCCTCACCCTCTTGCACTTCCTACTCTGGTCCAAGCACTCACTTTTCTCAATAGCTTCTGACTCGTCTCCCCGTTTCTACCTTTCCCTAGAGTCAATTCACTGCACAGCAGCCAGCTGATGATTTTAAACGTAAAAAATGGATCAGATCACGTCACTCTGCATATCCATCCCACTTAGAGTAAAAGCCAAAGTCCTAAAGATGTCAGGGTCCCCTATGTATTCTGGTTCCATTTTCTCTCTGATTTCATATCCTAGCATCTTCTATATTGCTCTTCCCATTCTAACTACACCAAAGCCTCCTTGCTGTTCCTTGGATATACCAGGCACATTCCTGCCTCAGAGCCTTTGTACTTGCTTTTCTCTCTGCCTGAAATGCTCTTTGCCAGACCTCTTGCTCTCTTACCACCTTATTTGTGAGGTCTTCCCTGACTATTCTATTTAAAATTGTAATAACCCTCCCCCACACCCCTTCGCTTCTGTTTGTTTTCTCCATATACTTACACCATCTCATATACTATATATTTTGGGGGGTGGTTATTTATGTGTTCAATTTATTATTTCAACTAAGTCAAATCAAGATTCTCTTTCTCGGGCTTCCCTGGTGGTGCAGTGGTTAAGAATCCACCCGCCAATGCAGGGGACACAGGTTCGAGCCCTGGTCCGGGAAGATCCCACATGCCGCGGAGCAACTAAGCCCGTGCTCCACAACTACTGAGCCTGCGCTCTAGAGCCTGCAAGCCACAACTACTGAGCCCACGTGCCATAACTACTGAAGCCTGCGTGCCTAGAGCCTGTGCTCCGCAACCACAGAAGCCACTGCAATGAGAAGCCCGAGCACTGCAACAAAGAGCAGCCCTCGCTCACCACAACAAGAGGAAGCCCACGCACAGCAAAGAAGACCCAATGCAGCTAAATTAATTAATTAATTAAATTAAATCAAAAAAGAAAGAAAGGAAGTATGTGTACATTATTTTTTAAAAAATAAAGAAACTCTGTACCCATTTTGCACTAACTCTCCATGTCCCCCTCCCCTGGACACTAGTAACCTCTATTCTACTTTCTGTCTCTGTGAGTACCTAGATATCTCATACAAGTGAAATCAAACAATATTTGTTCTTTTTGTATCTGGCTTATTTCACTTAGCATAATATTTTCAAGCTTTATCCATCTTGTATGTATCAGAACTTCATTGCCTTTTACAGCTGAATAATATTCCATTGTATGGATATACCATATTTTGTTTATCCATTCATTTGTTGATAGACACTTGGGTTGTTTCCCTTTTTGGCTATTGTAGATAATGCTGCTATGAACATTGGTGTATATGTTTGAATTCTTGTTTTGAATTCCTTTAAATAGCTTGATGTAGAATTGCAGGGTCATATGGTGATTCCATTTAACTTTCTGAGGAACTGCCAATTGTTTTCCACAGTGGCTGCATCAGTTTACATTTCCATCAGCAATGTATAAGGGTTCCAATTTCTCCAATGTCCTCAGCAACATTTGTAATTTTCTGTTTTTTTCTTGATAGCCATCATAGTGAGTGTGAAGTGGTATTTCATTGTGGTTTTCATTTGCGTTTTCCTAATGACTAATAATATTATACATCATTTTGTGTGCTATTGTATATCTTTTTTGGGGAAATGTCTGATCAAGTTCTTTTCCCATTTTTTTATTGGCTTATTTGTGTTTTGTTTTTAAATTGTAGCAGTTCTTTATATAGTTTAGATATTATTCTTGATCAAATATATGGTTTGAAAATATTTTCTCTCATTCCATGAGTTATTTTTTAACTCTTTTGTTAGTGTCCTTTGATGCAGACACATTTTTAAAAATACATTTATTTATTTATTTATTTTTGGCTGCGTTGGGTCTTCGTTGCTGTGCGTGGGCTTTTCTCTAGTTGCAGTGAGCAGGGGCTACTCTTCCTTGTGGTGCATGTGCTTCTCATTGAGGTGGCTTCTCTTGTTGAAGAGCATGGGCTCTAGGTGCACGGGCCTCAGCAGTTGTGGCTCACGGTCTCCAGAGCGCAGGCTCAGCCGTTGTGGCACATGGGCCCAGCTGCTCTGCGGCATGTGGAATCCTCCCGAACCAGGGCTTGAACCCGTGTCCCCTGCAGTGGCAGACAGACTCCTAACCACTGTGCCAGTAGGGAAGTCCAGACACATTTTTAATTTTGATGAAATCCAATTTATGTATTTTTTCTTTTGTTGCCTGTGTTTTTGGTGTCATATTTAAGAAATCCAATGTCATAAACATTTTCCCGTTTTTAAAAATTATTTATTTATTTATTTATTTTGGCTGATCTGGGTCTTAGTTGCGGCATGCATGTGAGATCTAGTTCCCCCACCAGGGATCGAATGTGGGCCCCCTGCAATGGGAGCGCAGTCTTACCCACTGGACTACCGGGGAAATCCTATATTTGTTCTTAATAGAGCTGCTCACACATAGTAGCTGGCTTCCCCCAAAGCATGCAATCTAACAGAAAAGGGGAAAACTACAGTGTCCTAATGACTTAGTCTCAGAGGTTATACTCTATCATTTTTGCCATATTTTATAGATCACACAGTCCAGCCCTTACTCAGTGTGGAAGGGACTATACAAGGACATGAAGAACAGGCAGCAAGGATCACTGGGGGTCAAATTAGAGGACGGCTACCATGTGTATCTATCCCCAGTACCTAGAACAGTGCCTAGAATAATAACCTGGTAAAATAAGTAGTATATTATATATAAGCAGTATACTATATATAAGCAGAAAATACTTGATGATGAATGAGTCACTTGGAGGTTCTTGGTGAGGTCACAGCATTAAAGAAAAATCAGAGTGACAATCATCGACAGAAAGACATTGTAACTCACTATAAAAGATACCCCACATCCAAAGACAAAGAAGAAGCCACAATGAGACGGTAGGAGGGGTGCAATCACAATAAAATCAAATCCCATAACTGCTGCGTGGGTGACTCACAAACTGGAGAACACTTGTACCACAGAAGTCTACCCACTGGAGTGAAGGTTCTGAGCCCCACGTCAGGCTTCCAAACCTGGGAGTCCAGCAATGGGAGGAGGAATTCCTAGAGAATCAGACTTTGAAGGCTAGCGGGATTTGATTGCAGGACTTCGACAGGACTGGGGGAAACAGAGACTCCACTCTTGGAGGGCACAAACAAAGTAGTATGCTCATCGGGACCCAGAGGAAGGAGCAGTGACCCCACAGAGACTGAACCAGACTGAACTAGACTGAACCTGCTAGTGTTGGAGGGTCTCCTGCAGAGGCGGGGCTGGCTGTGTCTCACCGTGAGGACAAGGACACTGGCAGCAGAAGTTCTGGGAAGTACTCCTTGGCATGAGCCCTCCCAGAGTCGTCCATTAGCCCCACCAAAGAGCCCAGGTAGGCTCCAGTGTTGGGTCGCCTCAGGCCAAACAACCAACAGGGCGGAGACCCAGCCCCACTCATCAGCAGACAAGCAGATTAAAGTTTTACTGAGCTATGCCCACCAGAGCAACAGCCAGCTCTACCCACCACAAGTCCCTCCCATCAGGAAACTTCTACAAGCCTCTTAGATAGCCTCATCCACCAGAGGGCAGACAGCAGAAGCAAGAAGAACTACACTCCTGCAGCCTGTGGAACAAAAACCACATTCACAGAAAGATAGACAAGATGAAAAGGCAGAGGGCTATGTACCAGATGAAGGTACAAGATAAAACCCCAGAAAAACAACTAAATGAAGGGAGAGAGGCAACCTTCCAGAAAAAGAATTCAGAATAATGATAGTGAAGATGATCCAGGACCTCAGAAAAAGGATGGAGGCAAAGATTGAGAAGATGCAAGAAATGTTCAACAAAGATCTAGAAGAATTAAAGAACAAACAAACAGAGATGAACAATACAATAACTTAAATGAAAAATATACTAGAAGGAATCAATAGCAGAATAACTGAGGCAGAAGAATGGATAAGTGACCTGGAAGACGGAATAGTGGAATTCACTGCTGCGGAAAAGAATAAAGACCAAAGAATGAAAAAAAATGAAGACAGCCTAAGAGACTTCTGGGACAGCATTAAATGCAACAACATTCACATTATAGGGGTCCCAGAGGGAGAAGAGAGAGAGAAAGGACCCGAGAAAATATTTGAAGAGATTATAGCCGAAAACTTCCCTAACATGGGAAAGGAAATAGCCACCCAAGTCCAGGAAGCACAGAGAGTCCCATACAGGATAAACCCAAGGAGAAACACACTGAGACACATAGTAATCAAATTGGCAAAAATTAAAGACAAAGAAAAATTATTCAAAGCAGCAAGGAAAAAATGACAACATACAAGGGAACTCCCATAAGGTTAACAGCTGATTTCTCAGCAGAAACTCTACAAGCCAGAAGGGAGTGGCATGATATATTTAAAGTGATGAAAGGGACGAACCTACAACCATGACTGCTCTACCCAGCAGGGATCTGATTCAGATTCCATGGAGAAATCAAAAACTTTGCAGACAAGCAAAAGCTAAGACAATTCAGCACCACCAAACCAGCTCTACAACAAATGCTAAAGGAACTTCTCTAAGTGGGACACACAAGAAAAGAAAAGGACCTACAAAAACAAACCCAAAGGGACTTCCCTGGTGGTGCAGTGGTTAAGAATCTGCCTGCCAACACAGGGGACACGGGTTTGATCCCTTGTCCGGGAAGATCCCACATGCTGTGGAGCAACTAAGCCCATGCTCCACAACTACTGAGCCTGTGCTCTAGAGCCCACGAGCCACAACTACTGAGCCCGCATGCTACAACTACAGAAGCCTGCTCACTTAGAGCCCATGCTCCACAACAAGAAAAGCTACCACAACCAGAAGCCCATGCACAGCAATGAAGAGTAGTCCCTGCTCCCCGAAACTAGAGAAACTACGTGCGCAGCAAAAAAGACCCAACACAGCAAAAATAAATAAATTTACTAAAAAACAAAAAAAAGAACAATTAAGAAAATGATAATAGGAACATACATATCAATAATTACCTTAAACATGAATGGATTAAATGCTCCAACCAAAAGACACAGGCTTGCTGAATGGATACAAAAATAAGACCCATCTATATGCTGTCTACAAGAGACCCACTTCAGGCCTAGGGACACATACAGACTGAAAGTGAGGGGATGGAAAAACATATTCCATGCAAATGGAAATCAAAAGAAAGCTGGAGTAGTAATACTCATATCAGATAAAATAGACTTTAAAATAAAGAATGTTACAAGAGACAAAGAAGGACACTACATAATGATCAAGGGATCAATCCAAGAAGAAGATATAACAATTATAAATATATATGCACCCAACATAGGAGCACCTCAATACATAAGGCAACTGCTAACAGCTATAAAAGACGAAATTGACAGTAACACAATAATAGTGGGGGACTTTAACACCTCACTTACACCAATGGACAGGTAATCCAAACAGAAAATTAATAAGGAAACACAAGCTTTAGATGACACAATAGACCAGATAGATTTAGTTGATATTTACAGGACATTCCATCCAAAAAATAGCAGATTACACTTTCTTCTCAAGTGCGCATGGAACATTCTCCAGGATAGATCACATCTTGGGTCACAAATCAAGCCTCAGTAAATTTAGAAAAATTGAAATCAAATTAAGCATCTTTTCTGACCACAATGCTATGAGATTAGAAATCAATTACAGGAAAAAAACTGTAAAAAACACAAACACATAGAGGCTAAACAATACATTACTAAATAACAAAGAGATCACTGAAGAAATCAAAGAGGAAATCAAAAAATACCTAGAGACAATTGACAATGAAAACACGATGATCCAAAACCTATGGGATGCAGCACAAGGAGTTCTAAGAGGGAAGTTTATAGCTATACAAGCCTACATCAAGAAACAAGAAAAATCTCAAATAAACAATCTAACCTTACACCTAAAGGAACTAGAGAAAGAAGAGCAAACAAAACCTAAAGTTAGCAGAAGGAAAGAAATCATAAAAATCAGATCAGAAATAAATGAAATAGAAACAAAGAAAACAATAGCAAAGATCAATAAAACTAAAACCTGGTTCTTTGAGAAGATAAACAAAATTAATAAACCATTAGCCAGACTCATCAAGAAAAAGAGGGAAAGGACTCAAATCAATAAAGTTAGAAATGAAAAAGGAGAAGTTACAACAGACACTGCAGAAATACAAAGCATCCTTAAGAGACTACTATAAGCAACTCTATGCCAATAAAATGGACAACCTGGAAGAAATGGACAAATTCTTAGAAAAGTATAACCTTCCAAGACTGAACCAGGAAGAAATAGAAAATATGAACAGACCAATCACAAGTAATGAAATTGAAACTGTGATTAAAAATCTTCCAACAAATATAAGTCCAGGACCAGATGGCTTCACAGGTGAATTCTATCAAACATTTAGGAAGAGCTAACACCCATCCTTCTCAAACTCTGTCAAAAAAATTGCAGAGGAAGGAACACTCCCAAACTCATTCTATGAGGCCACCATCACCCTGATACCAAAACCAGACAAAGATACTACAAAAAAAGAAAATTACAGACCAATATCACTGATGAATATAGATGCAAAAATCCTCAACAAAATAC
The DNA here is from genome assembly GCF_039906515.1 of Pseudorca crassidens. Lineage (NCBI taxonomy): Eukaryota > Metazoa > Chordata > Mammalia > Artiodactyla > Delphinidae > Pseudorca > Pseudorca crassidens. Next base: position 81,235,600 of record NC_090297.1, on the reverse strand, counting down.
TAGCAAACAGAAACCAACAACACATTAAAAGGATCATACACCATGATCAGGTGGGATTTATCCCAGGGATGCAAGAGTTCTTCAATATATGCAAATCAATCAGTGTGATACACCGTATTAACTAATTGAAGAACAAAAACCATATGACCATCTCAATAGATGCAGAAAAAGCTTTTGACAAAATTCAACACCCATTTATGATAAAAACTCTCCAGAAAGTGGGCATAGAGTGAAACTACCTCAACATAATAAAGGCCATATATGACAAACCCACAGCAAACATCATTCTCAATGGTGAAAAACTGAAAACATTTCCTCTAAGATTAGGAACAAGACAAGGATGCCCACTCTCACCACTATTATTCAAAATAGTTTTGGAAGTCCTAGCCATGGCAATCAGAGAAGAAAAAGAAATAAAAGGAATACAAATTGGAAAAGGAGAAGTAATACTGTCACTGTTTGCAGATGACATGATACTATACATAGAGAATCCTAAAGATGTCACCAGAAAACTACTAGAGCTAATCAATGAATTTGGTAAAGTAGCAGGATACAAAATTAATGCACAGAAATCTCTTACATTCCTATACACTAATGATGAAAAATCTGAAAGAGAAATTAAGGAAATACTCCCATTTACCACTGCAAGAAAAAGAATAATATACCTAGGAATAAACCTACCTAGGGAGACAAAAGACCTGTATGCAGAAAACTATAAGATACTGATGAAAGAAATTAAGGATGATACCAACAGATGGAGAGATATACCATGTTCTTGGATTGGAAGAATCAATATTGTGAAAATGACTATACTACCAAAAGCAATCTACAGATTCTATTGAATCCCTATCAAATTACTAATGGCATTTTTTACAGAACTAGAACAAAAAATCTTAAAATTTGTATGGAGACACAAAAGACCCTGAATAGCCAAAGCGGTCTTGTGGGAAAAACACAGAGCTGGAGGAATCAGACTCCCTGACTTCAGACTATACTACAAAGCTACAGGAATCAAGACAATATGGCACAAAAACAGAAATATAGATCAATGGAACAGGATAGAAAGCCCAGAGATAAACCCATGCACTTATGGTCAACTAGTCTATGACAAAGGAGGCAAGGATATACAATGGAGAAAAGATAGTCTCTTCTATAAGTGGCGCTGGGAAAACTGGACAGCTACATGTAAAAGAATGAAATTAGAACACGCCCTAACACCATACACAATAATAAACTCAAAATGGATTCGAGACCTAAATGTAAGACCAGACACTATAAAACCCTTAGAGGAAAACATAGGAAGAACACTCTTTGACATAAATCACAGCAAGATCTTTTTTGATCCACTTCCTAGAGTAATGGAAATAAAAACAAAAATAAACAAATGGGACCTAATGAAACTTAAAAGCTTTTGCACAGTAAAGGAAACCATAAACAAGACGAAAAGGCAACCCTCAAAATGGGAGAAAATATTTGCAAACGAATCAATGGACAAAGGATTAATCTCCAAAATATGTAAACAGCTCATGCAACTCAATATTAAAAAAACAAACAACCCAATCCAAAAATGGGCAGAAGACCTGAATAGACATTTCTCCAAAGAAGACATACAGATGGCCAAGAAGCATACGAAAAGCTGCTCAATATCACTAATTATTAGAGAAATGCAAATCAAAACTACAATGAGGTATCACCTCACACCAGTTAGAATGGGCATCATCAGAAAATCTACAAACAACAAATACTGGAGAGGGTGTAGAGAAAAGGGAATCCTCTTGCACTGTTGGTGGGAATGTAAATTGATACAGCCACTATGGAGAACAGTATGGAGGGTCCTTAAAAAACTAAAAATAGAACTACCATATGACCCAGCAATCCCACTACTGGGCATATACCCTGAGAAAACCATAATTCAAAAAGAGTCATGTACCACAATGTTCATTGCAGCACTATTTACAATAGCCAGGTCATGGAAGCAACATAAATGCCCATCGACAGATGAATGGATAAAGAAGATGTGGTACATATATACAATGGAATATTACTCAGCCATAAAAAGAAACGAAATTGGGTCATTTGTGGAGACATGGATGGATCTAGAGACTGTCATACAGAGTGAAGTAAGTCAGAAAGAGAAAAACAAATATCGTATATTGACGCATATATGTGGAACCTAGGAAAATAATACAGATGAACCGGTTTGCAGGGCAGAAATTGAGACACAGATGCAGAGAACAAACCTATGGACACCAAGGGGGGAAAGCGGTGGGGGGGTGGTGTTGTGATGAATTGGGAGATTAGGATTGACATGTATACACTGACGTGTATAAAATGGATGACTAATAAGAACCTGCTGTATAAAAAAGTAAATAAAATAAAATTCAAAAAGAAAACCCAAAACAGGCCAGGCATTAAAGCAAAAAAGATTTAGAAGGGGGAAAAAAAGAAAAAGAAAAATCAGAGCAATAGAGGCTTAGGAAAGGCAGGATTGACTGGAGCCAGGGATTGTATATCTTCAGGATGCTCTCCATTTCATTTTTAGTTTTCTGAGAATAGCCAGGATCTCTGGGTTCAAATCCCTAGAGCTTCATAATGAGAGGGCAAAGGGACTTTACTTTTGCAGCTCTGGTTTGAAAAATTCTAGGTGAGGACTCTCCCAGTCTTACCTCCTTGACCCAGTTGCTATGGTCAGAGGGTTAAGGTAATGTGATTGGTTTAGCTTGTGTCAGGTGCCTATAATTGTTCATAGAAGATGGAAGGGGATGTGGACAAATAAAAATTGTACAACTCCCTGGCCAGGTTAGGTAACCCCCATACCGTATGTTCCCGCCATACTATATGTCCATATAATAGAACATATCAGTATTGTCCATTTATTTGTTCACATGTCTATCTTCTACTTCAGACCATACATTCTTAAACTAAAGTCTGAACACAGGTACTACATTTTGTAACTCCAGATGACACAGGTTTTGTAGTGAAGACAGAGTTATGCTTGTATTTTTGCTTTTCATTTTTCTGTCACTGTGACTTTGGACCAGCCAGAGCTTCCTCAACTTTTAAATGGGTCTAATGATGGCTGCCTCATTTAGAAGCACATTATATTATTGCTGACATGTTGTAGGAGCTGAGAATGTTAGTTATTATCCTTCCTGTTAGGGAAGTGCCTGACACAATTGTATGTCCTTAATACCTTTATGAATGAATGATTGAATGAATAAATAAATGAAGCATTCTTAGTGATTTGCTTGGGTTCACTTGTAAATGAGGACAATAATAGGGTTATGGTGAAGATTAAGTGAGATGATAGATAAAAAGTGCTTCCATAGCCCAGTTCACGGAGAATGGAGTATCTGCATTTAGATTTCTCTCACAAAGTGCATCACTTGCCTTTGTATTTCATAGAAACTCTCAATTAATAGTCCTGAATAACACAAATGCAATACCCATTAATAGAACACAAAAGCCTGCAGTATTCCAAAACCTCAGTTAAAGAGTTAAAAAAAAACCCAAAAGGGTAAGTTCTACCAAGTTAGTAATTTTGTCTAATGTCAAATTCAAGTGCTGAAACCACCTAATATATAGAAGCTTCTAACTAATGCCTCAGACTGGGCACCCCCAAACACAGTAACAATTAGTATACAATTGTCATTCTGAGACCAATCAATTCATTGAAGGAAGGAAAGTGAAAGAAAGAAAAGGGAGGGATGGAGGAATAAAAGAAGGAAAGGTGGAAGAAAAACAAAATCAATTAGCACTCATGCCCAGAAAGCTTTGTTTATTGCATTCCTAGTCCTCCACATTCTCAGCTTCCCCTAAGGATACTACCTAGCAAATGTACAGGGTGGAACTGAAAGGGTGTTAAGTGGGTGGATCCCCGTGGCAATGTCTTGTAAACACTCCCTATGAGTCAGCTATAAATTCAATTCAAATCCCCAGTCTCCCTGTCTTTGCTTATCATGGTTACCACCAAAATGACTTCTGCCTTTAGAAACCCTAGTAGGAAACAGGTAAATGTCTAACAATGTTCGATTTTACATTAAAACTTATAAAAATGTAGTTACTGTGCAGAAGATATTTTGTTACCGAGTTAGGGTTAATATACCTTCCTTAATCTTCAAATCACAGGAACAGCTGTGAACATTTCAGTTTTATTTTGAGAATGTTATCTCATTGTATTGCGGCCATTTGAGTGAGGAACAAAAATTTATGAAGGGTTAGGTTTAATTCCACACCTGTAAGAAAGATTATTTTAGTAAGTGCCTTTTGTAATTCAATACCATTTCTCTCCTTGCTGTAATTGGCAGCTGGTTATCTTTTTTGAATGTGCTTTCTCAGAGGAGACAATGTGTCTGTGTGGGTTTCAAATTTCTCACGTGGAGAAAAAGATTAGCTGAGGAAAATGCTGGTTACCAGCATTTGGTCCTAATGTTGATGGCTGTATGGCCTTTCAGTAATGACTTCAGCAGTGGTTGTTTCCCAGTCCTGTTTAGGAGCACAGGACATAATAAAAACTAAATTAATTTTACCATAAAGTAACACCTTCCTAATGTAGTTTCCCAATTTCCTTTTGGGTACAGGTGGGGACAGAGTACTAATTAAATTAGCTAAAGTTTGTACTTTACTGTTATTAGACAATTTTCACATGAAATAACACATCTATTGTTGGCAACTCTTATCCTTATTTGTCTGATGAAGAAACTGAAGCTTACAGAGGTCAAAGGCCAAACAATTAGCAGGTGGTAGAGTCAGGAGTTTTCTACTTAAGAGTCTCTTTAAAATCTATTTAAAATTTTTTGCATGTTGGTGCTTTGTGGCTTTGGATAATAGCAATTACCATTCGTTGAATGCTTATTTTGTGCCTTGCATATATTATTTCATTTAATTCAACAGTTACATAGATACTTTTATTATATCCAGTTTATAGACAAGAAGATTGGAGCTCAGTGAGGTTAAACACACTTTTGGCAAGCACACTTGAAATTTTAGGTCACAATCTAGTCACATGCATTAATTTGGAGGTTACTAGTTCCCAGATAATTGGATAGATTAGAATTGCTACTATACTTGCACTAAATTTTGTCTTGTGGTAAAACAGATATTTCAGACAGTCAAGAAAAGAATAGACTTCTCCTCTGGTGGGTGAGGTGGAAATTAGCACTCTACTGATGTCCCATTTTGGTGGCACAATTTCAAAAGCTGTTGTTGGGTCGATAATGTGAATGTCTGATATCACACGTAGAAATGATGTCCAACCTCTAGAGCCCGAGAGCAGGTTCTTTACCACAACTGTGGCAGATATTGTCCCTACCTGCGCACAAACGCCAAGAGATGGTAATAGAGTTGTGTTCCTCTTAACAAACAATGTTCTTTCCTAAGATAATGTGTCTTGCAAACAACAGAATGCAGTGGAGGTGAAGTGGTGACGTTAAAGCCATTCTTATAAACTCGGTATAAGGAGAGGCCACAGTTTTTGCACTTGAGTGGCTTTTGGATTTGTGCTGTGGAAAGCATTGAGCCGAGTGAAATAAGCTTTCACTATTTCGTTGTGAGCCTTCAGTTTTCAAGGCAAAAAAAATCTGAATATTAGCTGGAGGTCACAATGGAGTGTTGTTTCTCCTTTTCCTAGAATAGTTCTGCCAAGAGAACTTTCTGATGGATGGACATGGTCTAGGTGTGCTGCCCTAGTAACAAGCAGCCACATGTGGCTATTATTAAGCACTTGAAAGGTGTGAGCGCGACTGAGAAACTGAAATTTTAATTTAAGTTTAAATGTAAATAGTCACATGTGACCAGTGGCTGATGTATTGGACAGTGCAATCCTAGAATGTAACTGAGATGCCCTGGTTCTCTCTGGAAGCTCCAGATGCCAGCTGCTCAAAGTGAGAGTGGGCAGTGAGTTTGACTCCACTGGTGAGTTCCTTTTCTGTACTCTGGGTAGTTTTTGCCTCTCAGGGGAATGCCTCCCTTGCCTTTCCTTTCTGTGAGCAATGAGGCTCACATGGCTGACTTATAAAACACTTCTGGCAGTTGAGAGCACTGTGTTCTGATACTTAACCCTTGCCTGGTTTAGAGGGGATTAGAGCTCGGACCCTCCTTCTGTTCCCCTCCTGGACAGTGAAACAAATCAATGATAAGAGTGTGTGGTATTAGAACATAGGGAATCTTGAATTGCTAACTGAATTTGCCTCATACTCAACTGTCTCTGAGGAGGGTGCCCCTGCCCACTGCCCCCATACTTCCTCTATCTTCTACTCTAGTTTCAGGGTGTGAACAGCCGAGGGCAGAAAGCTGGAGCAGAGGCAGTGTTGGTGTGGAATTCACACAGTGGGATTTCACTTACGCGAGTGCTCAAGCACTTGGGAGAAGTTAGAATTAGCTATTTCTCTAGTTAGAATTAGCTTTAATGTTAATTTTATTATTTATTTATACAAATTTTATTTATTAAAAATAAAAATATTGATTTTAATTTTTCAGTAAAATAAATGTGCAAGCTCTTTCATCAAATAAATTGGAAAGTCAGAGCTAATGGTAGAAGCTTCTCTCCTCAGGCCCATGACCTCATTAGAGATAGTACATCTCAGGCACTTAGCACAATGGTACTGATTATTTAGAATATTTTTTGTATATATGTACAATTTGTACGAATTAAAAATGTGTAATTTGTACCAATAAAATTAACACCAAGCTTGTTCTTTATCATTCATTCAAAATACATTGAACAGCTACTATGCAAAGTGCTGGGGCAACTGAATAGTCTAAGACAAAATATGATTTCAGTTATTGCAAAGCTCTTTATCTAGTGGGTAAGTAATATAAACCACTTCTGACATTAGACGGACTGATTTCAAAGGCCTGCCCCACCATTTTCCATTTGTATAAATGGGGGTAAGTTACATGGTATTTACTAAGTGTCAATTTTCTCATATGCAAGGGGGTTATAATGATATCTGCCTCATGAGGATAGAATGAGGCTTAAAAGAAATTATGTATGTATAGCCCTTAGCCAATACTCACACAGAGAGTGCTCAACCGTGTGTTAGCTTATTTGTTTTAAAATGAAGTATAATTGACTCAGGATATTATATTAGTTTCAGGTGTACAGCATAGCGATTTGATATTTTTATACGTTATGAAATGATCACCACAATAAGTCTAGTTACAGTCTGTCACCAAAGTTATCACAACATTATTGACTATATTCTCTACATTACATTCCCATGACTTATCTATTTTATAACTGGACATTTTTACCTCTTAATCCCCTTAACCTATTTTACCCAATCCTCCACCCCCTTGGTGACCACCAGTTTGTTCTCTGTATCTTTGAGTCTGTTTCTATTTTGTTATTTGTTTGTTTTGTTTTTCAGAGTCCACATGTAAGAGAAAACATATGATATTTGTTTTTCTCTGCCTGACTTATTTTACTTAGCATACATACCCTCTAGGTACTTCCATGTTGTTGCAAATGGCAAGATTTCATTCTTTTTTATGCCTAATATTCCATTGTGTATATATACACCATATCTTTATCCGTTCACCTTCTGATGAACTCTTAGGTTGCTTCCGTATCTTGGCTATTATAAATAATCCTGCAGTGAACTTTGGGGTACACATATCTTTTTTACCTTTTTTTTTTTTGGCCGTGCCGCAAGGCTTGCAGGATCTTAGTTCCCCGACCAGGGATCGAACCCATGCTCCCTGCAGTGGAAGCACGGAGTCCTAACCACTGGACCGCCAGGGAATTCCCTGCACATATCTTTTAAAATTAGTGTTTTCATTTTCTTCAGATAAATACCCAGAAGTGAAATTGCTAGGTTGTATGTAGTTCTATTTTCAATTTTTTGAGGAATCTCCATACGATTTTCCATATGGCTGCACCAATTTACATTCCCACCAATAGTGTGCTACTGATTTGAGTACTTGAACTCTCTAATCAATAGAAATTGATAAGAGGCCAGACAAGAAATTCAGGCAAGTTACTGGGGCTCCTGGTGCAGCATGAGGGAGCAAAAACAAGTAACAGGTGCTCTTACTCACTCCTAGGGGTCAGGGGGCAAGCTGGTTCCCTTGGGCAGGAGGCATAACTTAGGTGGTCTGTCCACCCACTTGGTGGTGCTATGTGCAGGGGTCCTGCATAGTACCCTGCTTCTGCTCCTGGCATCTCAGAAACAGCAGTTCGTTTGTGGCCTTTTTGTATTGTGTCCTAACTGCCCCAACTGCACATGTGCACAGTTATTTTTAGTCCCTTATAGTTTCTTTGTATTCTGTTGCTCAAGGAAACATTTGTGCAGGTGCAAGCACTTTAGTAAAGGGTCCCAGGTCCCAGCCTAGCTCAAGTGCGGGAGGGTTTTATGACCCAGAAATTTCTCTCATACACCTTCCCAGCCAATTTCTGGCCAGAGGCAACCAGTTACAATTTTTTTTTCGTAGAATTTCAAATAAATAGAATCATAGAGTATGCACTCTTTCGTGTCATTTATTTATTTTCAAGTAGGTAATACATTCACATGGCTTTAAGTTAAGAAGATATACAAAAGGGCAGGCAGTCTCCTTCCCAGCCCTGACTCCCAATCATTCAATCTTCCTCCCTTGAAGCAAAAATTATTATTAGATTCATGTGGGCCCATCCCATAGCTATCATTATTAATTCAGGGCTTTACACAGGTACTTTGAGAACTCAGTTTTAAAGGTTACCCAAAGGATCTTCTGACAGCCCAGCTAAAACAATATAAAATCAGTTTAAAAATAACTGGAGTTCTTTTTAGACTCTGATTCCGAATGTCAGATTGTGACATTTTACCTATCTATGACTTAGGTAACCTTCAAGCCATATCTAGTTCAAGTTCTGGCATCCTATAATTCTCATTTATTGATGAAACAAAAAAATATTGAACAAATATGGAAATACAACCATGAACCAAAGAAAACCAAGCTCCAGGCCTTATTGATCTAATTAGTCCAGTGGGGGAGGGGAAACAAAAATTCACCAAAATAATCATATAATTACAGTCTCAGTGTCATGTGATAGGAATGGACCAAGATAGGGAAGTGTGAAGATGCTTCTCAGAGGTAGAGACTAGAGGTATGGTTAGAAGGATGAGGATTGGAAGAGCCTTCCAGGCACAAAGGAAAGCATATGCAGGTCTGTGGAGGGAGAAAACTGAGGAATTGGAAGAGGCCAGTCTGGCTGGAACAGAGAAAGGATGGAATGTGGTCTGAGCAGTGAGAAGAGGTGGAGAGGTGGGCAGGCCACCAGACCATGCAGGTTAGTTAAGAGGTTTTGTCTAAGGAAGTGGGAGGCCATTGAAGTGGTACATGCTGGGAAGATAAAAGATCACACAGCCATTTGTGTGGAGAAGAGATTAGAGAGGGGCTAGAGGACATGAGGGTAAACCAATTAGAGACTAAATTTGTAGCCCTCCCAGGCCCCTGGCCCTCCCAGACAAAGGGAGTTTGGACTAGGGTGGTGATGCAGGAGATGGTAGAGGACAGATTCAAGGAAATTTTGGGACGTAAAATCTATAGAATTTGCTGATAGATGGAATATAGGAAGGAAAGGTAGATTAACAAAATGTCTCTTAGCTTCCTATACAAGATGGATTCGGTTGCAATGAAACTGATAGTTGAAATTACTTTAAATAATGGCATAATCTGAAGTTATGCAAAATTTTGCCTCAGATGCAATTTCAAGTTTTTAGCTGGGTGGAGAGCATGGCTCTACTTCCTATTTTCTGGTATTTCTTAATCTTGTTTTTTAAAAAAATAGAGGATTTTTCTTTTTCTGAAATACTTATTACAGTGGAACCCCTTCTGGAGATTATAAATTTAAATTAGGTAATAACCAGGACTATCTAATTTCTAGGCAATTTTTTTTGTGCTAATTACTATCATTTTGTCACTTCTAAATGTATAATGAAAGTAATTTACATTGCCTTTGTTATTATTATTGTTATTTTTTGCCTGTTTTTCCTGGGATTAGACCGGAATTAGTAGGTTGTTTCTGTTCTTAAGTACTTTCCTTCTAAGAATTTCTTCGTTGATATTGGATGACTGCCCGGCTGGACCTCACATATTTGTGCCCATGTCCCTGCCGGACTCCGCATAAATCCAATGTGTCGAGACGACTGATGGTAGAGTGATTTGCAATCACAAGTGCCATTTACACGTTAATTATTGTTTTTGGGAGTGACCAGGTCACCTCTCGAGGAAGCACGGACGGCCTTTCGAAGGTTGCGCGTCTGCATCCCGTGGCCGCGACCTGGCGACATGCGCATAAGCAGTGCAGCAATGCGAGGCCCGCAGCCTTAAGCGCGGGGTCGCTTCGGGGCGGGGGTAGTGTCTGGTGCAGCTCTTACAGGCAAGGGGCGGTTCCAGAGACTGGGGAAGTCAGCAATTTGTGGGTCCGACCGCTGGAACTTTGAAAGAGAGGCGGAGGAACAAGCGGGAGTTCCCCGCCCCCGTTCCCCACGGTCCAATCCCTTAGGCTTGTTTTCTCAGCCGGCCCGCCCGTCCCCTAACCTGCTCGAACCCATTAAGCGCTAGGGCGGCCCGGTCTCTTTAAGGCCCTGCCGCGCCTGCGCCTTGAGCCTTCCTGACGCGGCCGGGCCGGACCCGGGAGGAGCCGGCGGCGAGCACAGTAGGGGTTGGGTGGTAGTTGAAACCGCGGCGGTGCGGGGGGAGTGGGTCAGCGTCTGAGGCGGCCCCGAGCTCCTGAGTGAGCGCGGCGCTCAAGAGGGGGCGCGGACGGCGGACGGCGGAGCCGGGAGAGAGGCCGAGGCGCTGAGACGCGGCGGCGCGGCTGCCGGCTGGATGGGAAGTTAATGTTTACGGCGGAGTCCACCCAGCGTTTCCAAGGTGAGGGGCGCCGCGCCAGGCCGGGCGGGCCGCGAGCCCGGGTTCCGCGGGGCGCACAGCCGGGCCGAGGCGCGGCGAGTGGGGGCCGCCAACCAAACTTGCGGCGCGAGCGGGGCGGGCGCGCCCAGACCCCCGGGGCCTAAGTTCCCTGTGGTCGCTGCGACCCTCCTGCCGTGGGCGCTGGGGAAGAAACTCTTCCGCGGGACTTCCAGTGGAGTCCCGGGGAGGTGGAGGGACTAGGCAGCTTCGGGAGCGCTTCCTCGTAAATTCTGTGGGGGAATACTGACTCTTCACCCCCGCCCTCGAGGCCAGGAGTCTGTTCCTTCTGGGTGACCTGATGGGGCGAGACCGTCCGCGCCTCTTGCAAAGTTGGCGTCTTTATTTGGCCTCTGGGATTCTGCGCAAAGCCGTGTCTCCAGGCAGGTGATGGGCGAGCCAGGTGTGCTAGATGACGCCCAAGGATGCACTTGGGGAGCGTTTGTAGCCATCACTGAATCACCTTATGACTAGCGGGGCAAGCCTCAAATTAACCACAGCATTTCCGGTAGGTTGGATTGTGGTGTTGGTGTTTGCTTTAGAGTTGCTGTGATTTCTTTGTGGCTTCATTTTTGTCTTTTGGGCTACACAAATCAACTCAGCTGGCATTCTCTCACCGAAGAGTTAACCAAAACTTTTGGAATGGTTTCTTCACTTTCCTATCTGTTGTTGTTAGAGGTGATTTCAAAAAGTAGCATTTTCTTGCAAAGATTTCTTTGGGTTACAGTGTAGAATAACAGACTCCTTTTATTGCTGAAAGATATCCGGTGCTTCGTGAAGATCAAGAAAAGTTATCTGTTCATAGTTTTTACCTTTGTTCTGGGTTGAAATGTGTTAGCAGCTTTTTTTGTTTTGTTTTTGAAAAAAGTTTTATTAATAAACTTTCGGCTGTTTACCAGAAGCTCCTTTTCTATTCTAAAATGCTAGTGTTAATGTCTCTGAGAAATTTGTGTCAAAGAAATCTTAGAAAACTTATTGTAGTATAATATATTTTAAAAAGTGCACAATCTTGAGTATGCAGGTAAAGAATTTTTACTAAGTATACTATCACAGATCAAGAAACAGAACATTGCTAGGTTGAGGTTTATGTCTAGGAGTGGAACTCTTGGTTTATGAGGTATGTAAATGATAAAACTTTAGCATTAGATACAGTTGAACATTTTCCCAGTGTTCTACCAATTATCAGGGAATGGTATTCCATTTACCTCATATCCTTGCTAATGCTTGTCAGTTTTAAAAATTTTTGCTATTTTGGTAAAAGTGTAGTAATATATGTGTGGTCTTATTTACATTTTTCTGATGATTGTGGTTGGGTATCTTTTGTTGGCCATTTATATGTCGTCTTTTGTGAAGTGCCTGTTAAGTCTCACTATTATTTTTTTTAATTGGTCTGTAATTCTTTATTCCGGATATGAGTTCTGTGTGTGTGTGTGTGTGTGTGTGTGTGTGTATACACATCTGTCTTCCATGAGTCCTTTCTGGACTTAATCTTTTTCCACTCTGTATGTTGCCTTTTCACTCTTTTAATGGCCTTTTTTTGATGAATGGAAATTGTTATTTTTTTCTTTTTTTTTTGCGGTACGTGGGCCTCTCACTGTTGTGGCCTCTCCCGTTGCGGAGCACAGGCTCCAGACGCGCAGGCTCAGCGGCCATGGCTCACGGGCCCAGCCGCTCCGCGGCACGTGGGATCTTCCCCGACCGGGGCACGAACCCATGGCCCTGCATCGGCAGGCGGACTCTCAACCACTGCGCCACCAGGGAAGCCCGGAAATTGTTAATTGTAATGAAATATACTTAATCCTTCCCTTTATGATTACTGCTTTTTGTGCCCTTATTTAAGAAATCTTTGCCTAGCCTAAGAATATGGAGATATTTCCCCATGTTACTGTACAGAAGTTTTATTTTGTTTTACTTTTCGTATTTAAGATGTACAATTTACAGTAAATTCCAGATGGATTGTAGGGGTCCAGCTTCACTTTATACCATATGGGTATCTATTTGACCCAGCACCATTTACTGAATATACCATCGTTGCCCTTCTGCACTGTGTGACACTTTTTCATAAATCAGGTGACTGTATAAGTGTGGATCTGTTTCTGGACAGTATTCTGTTTCATTGGTCTATTTGTTATCCTTGCACCAATATCACTATCAACTGATGTAACTTTATAATAAGCTCTGATATCTGTTGTTCGTATATATATATATATATATTTTTTTGGCTATGCTGGGTGTTAGTTTCCTCACGCGGGCTCCTCGCTGTGGGCTTCTCTCTAGGTGCGGCGCGTGGGTTTAGTTGCCCTGTGGCCATGTGGGATCTTAGTTCCCCCATCAGGGATCGAACCCGCATCCCCTGCATCGGAAGGTGGATTCTTAACCACTGGACCACCAGGGAAGTCCCGATGGTTGTTCCTATTTTGTTCTTTAAGATTGTCTGGGCAGTTCTTGGTTCTTAGAGTTTCCACATAAATTTCAGAATCTTGTCCATTGCTACAAATTTTGGAAATAGAGAATTGACATCTTAACAATATTGAGTTTTCCAGTTTATGAACATGGTATATTTCTCCACTTATTTATGTCTTTTAAAATTTCTCTAATATTTTGTAGTTTTCTGTATAAAAGTCTTCCACATCTTTTTTTAAAATTATTTATTTTTGGCTGTGTTGGGTCTTCATTGCTGCACATGGGCTTTCACTAGTTGCTGTGAGCAGGGGCTACTCTACGTTGCGGTGTGCAGTCTTCTCATTGAGGTGGCTTCTCTTGTTGCGGAGCACAGGCTCTAGGCGTGCGGGCTCAGTAGTTGTGGCTCATGGGCTCTAGAGCGCAGGCTCAGTAGTTGTGCGCACGGGCTTAGTTGCTCCGCAGCATGAGTGATCTTCCCGGACCAGGGCTCGAACCCGTGTCCCCTGCGTTGGCAGGTGGATTCTTAAGCACTGTGCCACCAGGGAAGTCCCACATCTTTTCTTATTTATTCTTAGGTATTTGTTTTTTTAAATATTATTGTAAGTGATATTTTAAAACATTTGTGGCCAGTATATAGAAATACAGCTGATTTTGGGGGGTGGGGAGAGTGGCTCTGGGATTATTTTAAAACAAATCCCAGACGTCATTTCATCAATAAATCCTAAATCTTTAATGTCCCTTCAAGACCTAGTCCAAATTACACCTTGTATGCTCTAGTTTTCCAAGGTTTTAAAATCTCTTGTATGTTATCTCCAGTGTCTGGGACCAATTAAAGACTTATAGAGTGTTTAACATGGAGTGTAACTGTGTTAGGCTCTGGGGATATGAAGCTGATTAAGATGCTGCCCCTGCCTTTAAGAAGTTGAGAGTCTAAGAGGAGTTGTAGAAATTCAGAAGACCTTTATCCTCCACTAGGAGAAGTGCTGTGATGAAAATTGGTTTGGCTGCATGCAAAAGGGGCATTTAAATCCAAGTGTGGGGCACGTACTGTGCCTGGCTCCCAGTGTTCTGAGAGCTGCACGGAGGAATTGGGCTGTGGGTGAGGGCTGCTATTACCGCGCATACTTCTGCATTATTCCTTGGCTTTCAGCCGTGAGCCTCGCTCCACTCTTCTTGAGTCTGGAGTCTCTCCAAGTCGCTGTTTCCAGAGAATAAATTTATGAGAGGATGTGAATAGTGGAGGAGGGAAACTGGAGGTCCATGTACAGACTTTACCAGACTTTAAACCACTGACCTGCTCTTCAGCCCCATACTTCTTCCCCACTGACGATATCCCTCGAGACTCTCAAGGGCTGAGCCTTCTGGGGCTCTGTGAGCGAGGCACATCAGCCCGTTGACCATATTCCCTTGTGCAGGCCTGTAGGTTTAGTTTCCCATCCTCTACTCAGTTACTTATTCCTCAGTTACTTACGGCATCTATGAAACAAGAAAAAGTCTCTTTTCTTGTTTCATAGATGCCATATCTCTCTTACCTACCTGAGATTGTTAAAGGCAGTTTCTTTAAGCTTTCTTTTTCCTTGCATAGCTTGTTTCCTCCAAGTTACTTTTTTTCTGTTTGGTATAGTCTCAGCAGTAGAGGCCCTCTTCAGAGGTCTGATAATCCTCCTTGGTTGTTTGCTTGTGACTGAGGGACCAAATACGTCAGGTAGCAGTACTTTTTAAAAATTTAAGTGTGATTGCACACAGTAAAATATATAGATTTTAAGTGTATAGTTTGATGATTTTGCTGTGTGTACACCTGTGTAATGAACACAAGGTACAGAGCATTGTGAAACCCCTAGAAAATTCCTTCATATCCCTTCTATCTTCCCCACTCCTTGCCCAGAGGCAACCACTATTCTGATTTCTGTCTGCATAGATTAGCACCAGTATTTTCTAAAGTTGCCCAGGTGATTCCAGTGTGTGGTCAGGATTGAAATCATTGGTTTGGGTGGGCTGTTTGAGGCTCTCTCCAGTGTCTGTCTTTCCATTTGGCCTGGTCAGATTTCCCAGAGAGTATCCCAGTTTTCTGCTTGGAGGCCAGAGGTCTAGTTGCCGGTGGTCTGGGAACTCAGGAAAAGAGGGCTGGGTAATGAGCCATAGAGCATTTAATATGAAGGGACATACAATTTGCCTCTTTATGTTAGGATACCTTCATCCTCCACCATGTGTGATTTACTCTTTTTAGAGAATAAATCTCTAACCTGCTGCCTCATTGAGCTTGGGTCACTCAGCAACTCGGGAGAGGCATGGGCTCTAGGTTTCTAACTGTTCAAACAGCTTTCACCTGATCCTTTCTTTCTTTAGTCTCCCTTCCCCCTCTGTGTTCTGGCAGTTCCTGAACCCTTTGAGGATTCTGTAGCGCAAAGTGGGTTTGTTCTTCGTTGTCAGCACTGCTGTCTTATAATTTGTCTTTGACCAAATCAGTTATCACTCATCCATCTTTCCAGCTTCCAAAATTTTGTTGCTGTTGTTTCTTCCATTCTCTCAATGCTTATGGTTTGTGTCCTAAAAACAGAACAAAACAACAGCAACATTTTCTTTATCTTGTTTTAGTAGGGTTTCGTGAGAGAGCAAAATTAGATGTGTGGGTTCAGTCTGCAGTCTTAACGTGCAAGTCCCTCATCTGCTTTCCATTCATCATACAAAAATGTGCTGCCATCTGCCCACCACTGTTTTCTCCTCCCTGTGGGGTTGTAGCTGTTAAAATTTCTTTACTGTTATCTACATAGAATGTTAGGAGGGAGAGCACTTAAATGTTGGATCAAACTGTAATTTCTCTAGAAACCTCTAAATTCTTTTGAGAAGTTTACATTGTCCCAGAATCTTATAATCTCAGGATTGGAAATGATTTTAAAGATAAGCCAGCTTAGTGAGCTATTTGATACTTTCTGTAGTGGGAAACTTGCTATAAAGAGAGAAATGACTGGAGAAACAGAGTGGGCTGTGGATCTCTGCAGTGGGTCTGGAAATCAATATGTGCGTTAAACATTTAATATTGAAAGAACAAATAATAGATCTTGCATATTTGTAACATACAGGAATTATCAAAAAGTCGTGGTGGTTTTGTTATTTTAATCAATAATTCTTAAATCCAGCTACTGTCATGGGTGGGAGGTAATACTTAGAATTTTTTTTGTTTTTTGTTTTTAGCTGAGTTCTCTGAATACTTATTACAACGGGTCATCAGCAGTAATAGGGGTACGGGAGAGAGATAGGAGATGCATTTGCCCCTCAGGTAGATCTTGGGGGTCTGCCAGCCTGTGGGGGTTTCC
The DNA here is from genome assembly GCF_039906515.1 of Pseudorca crassidens. Lineage (NCBI taxonomy): Eukaryota > Metazoa > Chordata > Mammalia > Artiodactyla > Delphinidae > Pseudorca > Pseudorca crassidens. The sequence continues at coordinate 81,218,990 of NC_090297.1, read as the reverse complement.
TTCAGGCCCGCCTTCCACCAGATGCGCTTCAGGTCTCTCTTGAACTTGATTTGCTGCCGTTTCAGGCGTCCTTCCTTGACTTTCCGCAGTAGGTACTGGGTCCTCTTGACCAGCTTGCGGTACTTGCGATGATTCATCTTGTACTGGCAGATCTTGAGTGTGTTTTTGCACTGCATCTGGGGTGCATCCCAGACCTCCTTACCCCACTGCTCGACCCATTCCCCCACCTGGCTGGGTGGACACTCAGAGTTGGGCTGGAGACACAGTCCCTGGGACCCCAGCATCCAGTCTGGGCAGGAGGTAGCCAGCTCTCAAGGTCAGCCAGCTCTCCAGGTCAGCCAGCTCTCCAGGGGGCTGATGGATATATTCCTGCACAGCAGCATCTCCTCAAGCTCCAGATGGACCCGTCTGCCAGGGAGGGAGGCAGCACCACTTGGGCCTGTTGGTTGCGTGCTGTAGCGAGGCCTGCAGGCATGCCTGCCCAGCACCCCTGAGACAGGCCAGGACCCACTGCAGCCTACCCGGGAACAGCCCTGAGCAGCTGGGAAGTGAGGCGCACCAGGAACAAGGTCTGTGTGTGGCGGCGGCCCCAGGTGCTCAGTGGAGCCTCCGTGAGCCTCAGCTTCACCCCGAGGTGCCCACTGCGTGGGTGGTGTGGACTCTCAAGTCCCAGGTCCCCAGCCCAGCCGGCAGCAGCCGCCTCCGCTGTCCCTGGAGCCCGCGGCCTCATGCTGACCCTACCCAGACACTGCTGGGAGACTGACCATTCTGCTGCCCAGTATTTTTTGTTTTGAGAAAAAGATTATATTCCAGAAAAAATTGAAAAGTATTGCTAAAGTTGTAGAAATCTTATAGTTAACGTAAACTGGTAAATTAATTAGAACCACCCATTAAAGCCTCTCTGTTAAGCTCCTCTGATAACTTTGTTATGCTTTGCACTCCTTTTTTCTTTAAAACACTAAGTATGTTTCCAAATGCTCTTTGAGATAAGAGTTTTTTATCATAAAGTTCATGATGAAATGAAAATATTATTCTCAATATAATTTGTTTTTTCTTAGGCTAAATTTATAAAATTTTATGTGTTTAACTTTATATTGTGTCCATCCTTTTCTGTGTTACAGTATCCTTTTACATTTGAGATTTATGCTAGATAGTGGTGGGTTTTTTTGTTATTTTCTGTAATGCCCTTATTTAGCCCTTTGTTTCTCTTCAAATTAATTTTGGACAAGTTACATAAAATATAAAAGTCTGCTTATCACTGCACACAGTTTTATATGTTTGCATATAAAATTCAAGCTATCAATTAAAGATAACATTGGCAATTATTACTATCTGTTTTGGCGGTATGATAGTCCTTCCTCATTGGAAACATGTAGGTTAATTAATGTGTGTTTTGTGGCTAGAAGCTGTTGACTGTGGCCTCATATGTTTGCTCAGAAAGGGTCATCCAATTTCTCATAATTGTAAGTTGCCTGGCGTGTTTATTTGTTGCCATTCCCAGATGTTTATTACTGTCTCTGTACTTCATGAGAGCATTCCCTGCCTGTGCTGTTGGCAGTTTATTGTTTAAGTGGCCAGACAATGTGGGTTTAGTGCTTGTTAATTGTTCTTTGTACTAATCCAACTGCTCACAATTGTACTTTGAAAAATGTTCCCTAAAGCTGGTTAAACTGGCTATTATCTGGGTCTTCATTGTTGGTTTTGCTATTCATTGTCTTTTGGGTTCATGATTAGGGCTCTCTCCTTAAGGAACTACTAGCTCCTGTGTTCTTGGAAGGAACATTGATAGAGAGAGGAGCAGAATGGTTTTATTATGGATCATTGCTCTTTTTGTTTTTCATAAGAAAGTGTAAGCACTGATAGGGAAGTGAAGATGGGGATTTTGTCTTACCTTTGAATTGGTATTCAAATGATTAGTTGCTGTATTTGGCTTGATACAGATCTTTTGCTATGTTAAAAATGAATCCGGCATTCTCATAAATTATGCTAGTAAGTTTGTTAGAACAATGTTAACAGATACTGGATAGGAACTTCCCTGGTGGTCCAGAGGTTAAGACTCTATGCTCCCAGTGCAGGGGCCTGGGTTTGATCCCTGGTCAGGAAACTAGATCCCACATGCCACAACTAAAGATCCCGCACATGGCAATGAAGATCCTGCGTGCTGCAGCTAAGACCCGACGCAGCCAAATAAATAAATAAATATTAGAAAAAAAGATACTGGATAAAAGTTTCACTTGAATGAACCACTGTATAATATGATATTTGAATGAGGTACATAAGAGAAAGAAGAAAAATTTAATATCTTCAAGTATACCAGAATCAGGATAGTTTAGAAGACTGAGCCAGAATTTGCTGGTGAGGAGGTAGACCTTGAAGTAAATTGAGAACGAATCTTAGGGAATAATCTCATGAAAAGTGTAATGCCTTTAAACATTTAATTTAAAATACATGTAAGAGAGGAGCACAAAGACTCAACTTGGCTGCGTTTTTGAAAATGTGGAGAAGCTTCTTTTCTGCTGCTGGATGAACAAGGTTATAAATGTTGTCAAGCATTTAACACACGAGATCAGAAAACTGAGTCAGTAAATGATCTAGAAATTTAATGAAGTTATGAACATTGTCAGTAAGTCAGTAAGAACCACCAAAGGTAACACATATATAGCATCTCCTATGTGTCAAGCATAATGATAGGTACTGGGAAGACAACGGTGATCAATACTACATAGACAAAAATCTTTGCTTTCACAAAATTTATAAACCAGGGGAACACACAGTTGGTATAGTCTTGTTTCTTTACTTTTTTTTTTTCTGGCCATGCTGTGCAGCTTGTGGGATCTAAGTTCCCTGACCAGGGATTGAACCTGGCTCCGGCAGTGAAAGCACTGAGTCCTAACCACTGGACCACCAGGGACTACTGCAGACCAGGGTAGTTAAGTGATTAATTTGTCTTAAATCTTGAGGTTTTTTTTTTTTTTTGTTTAAATTGAAGTATAATTGATTTTCAATGTGTCAGTTTCAGGTGTACAGCGAAGTGATTCAGTTATGCTGAATCTATTCTTTTTCTTTATAGGTTATTACAAGATATTGAATATAGTCCCCTGTGCTCTACAGTAGGTCTTTATTGTTTATCTGTTTTATATACAGTAGTGTGTATCTGTTAATCCCAAACTCCTATTTATCACTCCCCCCACTTCCCTCTATGTCTGTAAGTCTGTTTCTGTTTTGTAAATAAGTTCATTTGTATCATTTTTTTGATTCCACATGTAAGTGATATTATATGATATTTGTCTTTCCTTGTCTGATTTTACTTCACTTATTATGATTATCTCTAGGTCCATCCATGTTGCTGCAAGTTATTTTATTCTTTTTTATGGCTAATATTCCTTTGTATGTGTGTATACCACATCTTTATCCATCCATTTGTTGATGGACATTTAGTTTGCTTCCATATCTTGGTTATTGTAAATAGTGCTGCTGTGAACATTGGGGTGCATGTATCTTTTCAAATTAGAGTTTTCGTCTTGTCTGAATATATGCCCAGAAGTGGGATTGCTGGATCATATGGTAATTTTTTTTTAAATTAAATTTTTATTTATTCATTTGGTTGTGCCGGGTCTTAGTTGCAGCTCGCTGGCTCCTTAGTTGTGGCTTGCCAGCTCCTTAGTTGTGGCATGCAAACTCTTATTTGTGGCATACATATGGGATTTAGTTCCCTGACCAGGGATGGAACCTGGGCCCTCTGCATAGGGAGCATGGAGTCTTAACCACTGTGCCACCACGGAAGTCCCTCATATGATAATTCTATTTCAGTTTTTTAAGGAACCTCCATACTGTTCTCCATAGTGGCTGTACCAATTTACATTCCCACCAACAGTATAGGAGTGTTCTCTTTTCTCCACACCCTCTCCAGCATGTTATTTGTAGACTTTTTGGTGATGGCCATTCTGACAGGTGTGAGGCTTTTTAAATAATTAGTATGGAAAAATGCTGAGTGAAGTAAGAGTTTTAAATTTTAATATTTGCTTTAAAAAATTTTGAGGTAAAGATTACGTATAGTGAAATGAACTTAACTCTACAATTGAATGAATTTTGTCGAATGTGTACTCCTGTGTTAATCTCTCCCTCCCCAGTAATCCCACATGGTTCCTTTAGTCAGTTCCTGTTCTGCTGTCTTTTACCACAGATTCGTTTTTCATGTTCTTGAACTTCACCTAATAGAATAGAATTAGTGTGTATTCTTTTCTGGCTGGCTTCTTTTGTTCAACATAATGTTTTGAAATTCATCCATGTTAATGCTCCTTTCAGTAGTTCTTTTTAACTGGTGTATAGTAATAACATTGTATGACAATAACAGTTTGTTTATCCCTTTTCCCATTAGGCTATTATGAAAGCTGTTATGAACACATAGCTATTAGTCTTCTTATAGACATACATTTTTGTTTCTCTTGGATAAATAACTAGTGGTGGACTTACTGGTTCATAGAGCGGATGTATGTTTAACTTTAGAAGACATTGCCAAACAGTTTTCCCAAGGGAATATATCATGTTACATTGCAACCAGCAGTCTGTGAAAGGTCTGCTTGAGTGACAAATCAGAATTGAGTTTCAGAAAGACTGTGCTGGTACAGTGGGGTATGAGACTTGAGATAGGGAACACACACAGTTAAGTAATACAATTGAAAATTGATGTATTCTTGTTCTAAGGAATTGATAGGGAGGGAGAGACTTACAGATTCTGGAGCCTGTGGTATGTGGGGTGAGGATAGGGCAGGGGTCAGGTGATCCCCATGCATCTGCCATAGGCTGTTGGATATTGGTGTGTCAGTCATTAACAGAGAGAATACAGTGGAGGAGTAGATTTTAGAGGGAAGAGGGAGAAGTAAATCTGTTATGTTTGTAAGTAGTAATAAAAGGAAGTAGATTAAATAACTGTGTATAGTGAGGAGAAGGCCCAGGATGGAATTGGAATTTTGGGGAACATTGACATATAAGAAATGAGCTGATGACGAGAAGTCTGCAAAGGAGCAGAAGGAGTGAGTAGCCACCACAGAAGGGAAACCAGGGAAGTGATTTAACAAACTGAAAGAACAGAACTTCGAAAAAGGAGGGAGGGGCTTGAATGTTGTTAATGTGAGTAAAAAATAAGTGTAGCCTTTCTGGAGGTTAACTTTTTTTTATTATTTGACCCAATAGTTGCACTTTGTGGAATAACTTCTAGAGAAACAGACAAATGTGGAAAGGTATCACACACACATACACAGAGTATTATATAGTTTTCTATTGCTGCTGTAACAAATTAGTACAAACTTAGTGGCTTAAAACAAAAATATAGTCTCTTACAGTTATGCAGGCCAGAAGTCTCAAATGTTTCACTGGGCTAAAGTCAAGGTATTGACCCAGCTGGTTCCTGGGGTAGAATCTATTTCCTTGCCTTTTCCAGTTGCATTCCTTGTATTCCTTGCATTGCATTCCTTGATCCCTTCCTCCATTTTCAAAGTCAACTACATAGCATCTTCCGATGGGCCCAAACCAGATAGTTCAGGATAATCTCCTCATCACAAAATCCTTCCCTTAATCACCTCTGCCAAGTCCCTTTTACAATTTAAGGTAACATTCACAGGTTCTGTGTTTTATGATGTGCTCTTTAGGAGGCCGTTAATTAGTCTACCACATAATACTAACAAGGACAGAAGATCAAAGTACATTGAATTAAATTCTCAAAAATGTATAGTATGATCTGATTTTTTTTGGCTGCACCAGGCAGGGCATGCGGGATCTTAATTCCCTGACCGGGGATTGAACCTGTGCCCCCTGCTGTGGAAGCATGGAGTCTTAACTGCTGGACCACCAGGAAAGTCCCCAAGTATGATCTAATTTTTGTGAACTTAAATACATATACTTGTATATTACCATATGTATAGAAATCTTAATATATACTGTACAGCTAACAGTGGCTGTCTTTGAGAGTGGGATTACAGAGTACTCAAACTTTTCCATTTTTTTCTGTGGTATTTCAATTCTTAACATGTATTTGCTAATCAGAAAAATAAAAAATAAATAACAGGAAAAGTACTGTATGGGTCACATGTTACAGAGAGGTCTGTAAGTAAGATAAGGACTATGAAGCATTTACTGGATTTAGCACAAAGAGGCTGTTGGTGAGTGACCTTGGTAAGTGTGGTTTTAGTAAAATGGTATGGTAGAAGCCACATTGCAGTGAAAAAGTGGGAGGTGAAGAAGGGAAGAATGAAAGCTAAAGCTATCTGTCCAGTTGCTTAGCTATGGGGGAGGGACGATACTGTGAGACAGGGGGTACTTAGTGGGATGTAAGGTCCAGCGAGAGCGCTAAATATGGCAGAGCAGCCTGTTTAAAAGTTGAGAGCAGAAACTGGGAAGAAGAGAGAGACCACCTGAGTTCCAGGATAATTCACAGAGCGTGAGGCCTGTCTTCTGACTTCAGACCCACTTACCTGTGGCAGGTGAGACTAGAGAGGTGTGGATATGGGCAGTAGTTAAGTTTATAACATTTTCGTTTTCTTTAATATTATCAGATTAAAAAAAAAAAACACAAACTCTTGTAGTCCTAAATGCTTCTTTGGCATTTTGTTAAAGTCCAAAGTTATTGTGTACCTGTGTTAATTTAGTCTTGCTAATGTACTCTCATTTTGTTGGTTTCTGATTATTGCTGTAGCCTCATAGTATATGAGTATATGAGGTTCAGGGAATGAGACCTTAGTTTTCTAGTGCAACGTTTTGCGGACTCCTCCCCCCCCTGTTATTATTGAAACTAATCATTGTATAAAAATCTGCTTATATGAGTTTATCAATTTTCTCTTGACTCTACAGTGTCACAACAGGAAAACATTAGAGGTACCATTCACTCCAACCTTTTATTAAGTTCCTGACAAGGAAACAAGGTTTAAAAAATTTAAATAACTTGTGAAGGCCTTACGCACCCTGTCAAAAGAACATGGTACTTTACCTTGCTGAGATGCTGAGGACCTTTCAAAAAATTATTATTTCATTGATACTATATTTCTGCCAGGATTTCCTGAGTTTTCATGTGTCCTTCTATCCAATTCCAATTAACATACATTTTCCACCTCTTAATTTCATCACTCTTCTTTCACCAGTATCAGTGTAATTAAATTAATTAAAATGACAATTTAAAATACAGTTTTTAAGGCCTTGCCATGATCTGTGCATTATTTACCTATTTGGAGAATTATGTTGAAGATTCCTATTGACATTTTAGGATTTTTCAGAACTGTGGCAGTTCATTTTGTTTGTTTGTTTGTTTTTGTTTTTGTTTTTGCAGTACGCGGGCCTCTCACTGTTGTGGCCTCTCCCGTTGCGGAGCACAGGCTCCGGACACGCAAGCTCAGCAGCCATGGCTCACGGGCCCAGCCGCTCCGCGGCATGTGGGATCTTCCCAGACCGGGGCACGAACCTGTGTCCCCTGTATCGGCAGGCGGGACTCTCAACCACTGCGCCACCAGGGAAGCCTGGCAGTTCATTTTTATTTCACACTGGGTATGGGTTGATGGTGCTTAACACACTTCTTGACACAGTGCTTGATGTATTATGTGTATTAAATAAAAAATTTGCATAATATGTGATATATTTTAAGAGGTACTTGTTCAGAATTTGTGCTTTTTTTGGACTAGATTAAGACCTAAGGAAACAGGTATTTTAGTACTCTTGCTGCTGCCAGGAAAAAAATTGTGTAGATATGCCTTTTTTTTTTTAAAAAATAATTTTGTCTTTGTAACAGTGGAAGGTTGACGTCAGGGGACAGGCTTATTAGCTCCTTATTCATGAACTTGAACACCTTGGCTATAGCAATTTTAGGTGCAGCTCAAATTATCAAATTTTTTAATAAATTTATTTATTTACTTATTTTTGGCTGTGTTGGGTCTTCGTTGCTGCATGGGGGCTTTCTTTAGTTGCGGCGAGCGGGGGCTACTCTTCTTTGTGGTGCGTGGGTTTCTCATTGCAGTGGCTTCTCCTGTGGTGGAGCACGGGCTATAGGCGTGTGGGCTTCAGTAGTTGTGGCTCTTGGGCTCAAGAGCTCAGGCTCAGTAGTTGTGGCGCACGGGCTTAGTTGCTCCACGGCATGTAGGATCTTCCTGGACCAGGGATCGAACTCGTGTCCCCTGCATTGGCAGTTAGATTCTTAACCACTGCGTCACCAGGGAAGTCCTTCATTTTCAAATATGATTTTCATCTCATTATTTTAGTTAATTGAATTGCTTAAGTAGGTAATCAGATTGGTTTCTGTCAGAATCCTTAGAGTCATGACATGTTCTGACGTTCTGTGTTTTTACTTTTGTGTTCTTCTGTTTTAGCTCACCTTCCTATCAATGATTTATACTTGTCAGGATGTTTTTGTTTTAGGGCTTAATGTTTAGTATCCTGGTTCCATCGTTTATTAGCTAATGGATTCTTGGGCAAGTTGTTTAACCTCTATAAACTTCAGTAAAATCTGTCTCAGGATTATTGTGAGGATTAAATAAGGTAATGAATGTAAGTGTTGTCGAAGTGCCTGGTACATAGGAAAACTTACAGTAGATGATGGTGGTAGCAGCAGCAATAGTATATCACTGTGTACAAAGTTTTCCTTTTCTTTCTTTTTTTTTTTAAAATTAAAGTGTAGTTTATTTACAATGTTGTGTTAGTTGCAAGTTTTCCTTTTCTGAAATTTTGTTCTAGAATTTTGTTCTAGGAAGGATCAGAGAGAGATGAATATATGCTGTATGCCTACAGAAAATAAATTAACTCAGAGAAATTTGTTGTATAGACATCTAAAGGAAGAAGACTTGTCAGCAGTGTTACCCTTATTTCCTGTTTTTTTCCCTTTCAGTGTAATTCCTGTTTGCTGTTTTTTCTGTTCCTGTTGAAGCCAGTGCTCTGTATCTTTCTCTTCTTCCATCTGACAACTGTTAACTTAAAAAGTGAAAGACAGGGCTTCCCTGGTGGCGCAGTGGTTGAGAGTGGTTGAGTGGCAGGCGGCACGGGTTCATGCCCCGGTCCAGGAGGATCCCACATGCCGCGGAGTGGCTAGGCCTGTGAACCATGGCCGCTGAGCCTGCGCGTCCAGAGCCTGTGCTCCGCAACGGGAGAGGCCACAACAGTGAGAGGCCTGTGTAACGGAAAAAAAAAAAAAAAAAAAAAAGTGAAAGACATAATTTGCAGTTCTTCTTTGAGGATATTTATAGACTGTATTTTAAAATCTGTACTCCATATTTATTGATAATACTCAAAACATGCAAGACACTGCTATTTATATAATAATGTTGTTTATTCCCATGTTTGCAGAGTTGGAATAACACTTCCTTATAACCTGCTTAAAAGATTGAAGATAGATATTACATTTGCCCCAAGCTTAAATCCTACTGGGACAACGTTGAGTATAAATAATTTTTTTTTTTTTTTTTGCTTTCTACATATTTATTCAGTTGTATACCAAGATTTTTATGGGTTCAAAATTTCCAACACCTTGAAGAATGTTGAAGTAATGGTGTGTACAGATAATTATTTTTTATATTTATATTGGCATAGACCATTTTGAAATTTGATCATATATTTTAGATATACTTCTAAGTTTGATACGTTTGCTATTTATTTTGGAAGCAAATAAGAAAAGATCTCTCTGGACCCATTTGGCATTACAAACACTTAGGCAAATAGCCACTAAAAAAGTATGATGCTGTAAGTTGGTGAGTTTTCTGGGCTTGTAATCTTGTGTAATCAGTCAGAGTTTTAGTTTAAATAATGGTACCAGAGATACAATTTCCTGTCACTCATCTACTGGCCAATTTCCCCATAAATTTATGGGTTCATATAAAATTCCTGTGAAACTTGAGATGCTCCTAATAATCTGTTTCAGACTAAGTATAAACAGTTAAAAAAAACATGATGTAGTTGTAAGAACTCAGATACCTATAGAATTATCCATCTGTTTTTTTCAGCCAACTTTTGTTGTTGAGTTTCTAGAATACACTGGGTTCTGTGCTAGGCATTAAGGAGGGCAAAGTAATACCTTCTCTTTGGTCAGAACAAAAAGAAGATGCTGTTTGAGGCTATAACTCTGCTCCCTTCTCAGTATTGCTCCTAACCTGCAATCCTGACCTTAGTAATGATTTGTTAATATGTTACTTAAGCATTGTTGCTTTCTCCCTTTTATTTCCTTCTTGTATATTTTTCAGATTAGAACATATGAAGTCTGTCATGATGAAGGACTCCAAAATTTGGAAAAATCAGAAGTATAAATAATTTAAAAAACCATAAAGTTGGGACTTCCCCGGCAGTCCGGTGGTTAAGACTCTGTGCTTCCACTGCAGGGGGCATGGGTTTGATCCCTGGTGGGGGAACCAAGATCCCACATGCTGCGTGGAAAACCCATGAAGTTAATGTCTTATATTCTGTTCTATTGTGGTAATTGCTGTTGGCAGCTTCTGTTGCTGTTTTTTTTTATAGTCCTTTTCTGGCTTTCCAGCCAGAGCAAACTATTAAAAGTCTATTTGGCATTTGTATGCCGGTGTTCATAGCAGCATTATTCACAGCCAAAAGTTGGAAACAACCCAAAATGTCCATCAACAGATGAATGGATAAACATCAGATGAGTAGAGTTCTTCCTTCCTTCTTTTTTTCCTTTCTGTCTTCCAGCCTTAAATATACCAAGTTTTTCATGGGCTCAGAGTTTCTAGCACCTTGAAGAATGTGAGAAGTATATGTATATAATAGAATCTTATTTAGCCTTAAAAAGGAGTGAAGTTCTGATACATGGTGCAGTGTGGATGAACATTGAAAACATTATGCTGAATGAAATAAGCCATGACACAAAAAGACAAATATTGTATGTATGATTCTACTTATAAATCTAGAATAGGTAAGTTCATAAAAATCAGAAAGTAGTTTAGAGGTTACCTGAGGCTGTGGAGAAAGGAATGGATACAAAGTTTCTGTTTGGGGTGATGAAAATGTTTTGGAAATAGACAGTGGTGATGGTTGTACATCACTGTGAATGTAATTAATTCCAACGAATTGTACACTTAAAAATTGTTACAATGGCATGTTTTTATGTTCTATATATTTTACCCCAATTAGGAAACAGGCTGTTTGGAACCTGCAAGAGGCTTGTGGCTAGTTCACAGTTTTACTTCTAAGTGAGGCTGAGGTCTTGCTCATTCATGCTTCCCTTGTTCATGCTCCATTGTTTATGAAAAAAAAAGACCAGCACTGATTGAGTGGTGTTTCTGGATGATTCATTTTTCTTCATGATTTTCTTTTTTCTTTCCTTTTTTCCATAAATATGGATCACTTATAAGGAAAATATCCATAAATAAGACTTATTTTAAGAACAAAATCAGGGGACTTCCCTGGTGGCACAGTGGTTAAGGATCCTCCTGCCAGTGCAGGGGACACAGATTCGATCCGTTGTCTGGGAAGATCCCACATGGTGTGGAGCAGCTAAGCCCGTGCGCCACAACTACTGAGCCTGCGCTCCAGAGCCCGTGAACCACAACTACTGAAGCCTGCGCGCCTAGAGCCTGTGCTCCGCCACAAGAGAAGCCACTGCAATGAGAAGCACGTGCACTGCTACGAAGAGTAGCCCTTGCTTGCCACAACTAGAGAAAGCCTGCATGCAGCAGCGAAGACCCAATGCAGCCAATAAATGAATGAATGAATGAATGAATAAATAAAAACAAAATCAAGTCAGAAAATACTTATCTTCTTTGGCTCACTATATAGTATTCTTTTCTTTCTCTTATCCTTTATCTCTTCTTGATCATCTTTCACTTTTTTTGCATGTATGTATCATTCCTTAATTTTACAGTTTTTAATATAACCAAATTGGAGATAATTGGAAAAAGAAGGGATTCTTCCCATCCCCAAATTCACTACTATAACACTGAGTTTCTTGGTTTTTAATTTTAATGTATTTTTTCTATTCTCTTCTTGCTTATATCTTTGTTCTAATAAGAATTTATATATAATTTGAGTTTTTTTCATTTTTTGCTGCATTAGCCTTCTGCATGTGGTCTGCCTTATTATCTTCCTAACCATCTTTTTAAAACAAAGTTACAACTTCCAGTTTCTAGTCCAACATGGAAGTTGCCACTTCCTGTTAACAACAGGTAAAAAAGCTGAACAAACTGAAAAACAACAGTTCTTAGATTCAGCAGGGAGGTGAGGTCACAGGACAAAGCACCGCCCCCTGAATTGGAAAGACAGTCGGCAGATACAGAGAATTACAACTTAGTGGAGAGAAACCTGTGAGTTGAAACCGCTGTGGGAACCAGTGGTAGGGAAGGGAAACCTGAACTACTGATGAATTGCTGCAGGCTCAGTGTGGACAAGTCAGAAATAAAAACTCCAGGGGGACCCAGTCATTGGGTGCCCGCACACTTCTGTGAATTTTGCCTCCAGGAACTTGGCCACGTTCTCATAATGAATATCAGAGAAAAATCCCCTCTTGCGTCCAGCTGCGGGAAGGAAAAGGAAGTATTTTGAAATACTCCAGAGTATTCTGTTCTTAACAAGGTCTGCCCTTAGGAGAAACTACTTAACCAGAGCCTCACCTGCTGGGGTTTGATCAGAGCCTAACTGACCTGGGGGAAATAAGCAATTCTGGCCTAGTATAGGCATTTTGTGCCACAGAAGGGGAGTGGAGTGATGGGAGAGGCCGATGACTGAGAAGCACATGTAAAGTTCAGAGTTTAGAGATACAGGCTCACTGAAAGACTAAGATCTAATCATAGGACTATAAAATGCTTCCCTGCCCTCCACACCTTACTACCACATTATTAAAGGCCTATTTACAGTAGTTCCTTTACACAGTACATCATAACTATCAAAAAAAAATTACAAGACATACTCAAAGACAAAAAACAGTTTGAAGAGAGAGTGCAAGCATCAGAACCAGACAGAGATATGGTAGGGACGTTGGAATTATCGGACAAAAGAAGAATTTTATTTATTTATTTTTTGCGGTATGCGGGCCTCTCACTGTTGTGGCCTCTTCCCTTGCGGAGCACAGGCTCCGGACACGCAAGCTCAGTGGCCATGGCTCACGGGCCCAGCCGCTCCGCGGCATGTGGGATCTTCCTGGACCGGGGCACGACCCCATGTCCCTTGCATCGGCAGGCAGACTCTCAACCACTGTGCCACCAGGGAAGCCCCAAAAGAAGAATTTAAAGCAATTATGATTAAGATGCTAAGGGCTCTAATGGATAAAATAGGTAGCTGACAAGAACAGATGGGCAATGTTAGCAGAGGGTGGAAATTCTAAGAAAGAACCAAAAAGAAATGCTAGAGATCAAAAACGTTGTAACAGAAATGAAGAATGACTTTGGCTGGGCTTATTAGTAGACTGGATATGCCTCAGGAAAGAATCTCTGAGCTTAAGAATAGCTAGATAGAAACCACCAAAACTGAAAGGCAAAGAGGAAAAAAGACTGAAAAAACAGAACAGAATATCCAAAAACTGTGGGACAACTACAAAAGGTGTAATACATGAGTAATGGGAATTCCCGAAGGAGAAGAAAGAAAAGAACAGAAGAAATAGTTGAAATATTAATGACTGAGAATTGCCCCAAATTAATGTCAGATACCAAATCATAGATCCAGGAAGCTCAGAGAGAACCAAGCAGAGTAAGTGCCCAAAAGACTGCACCTAAGCACACCATTTTCAAACTACAGAAAATCAAAGATTAAAAAAAAAATCCTGAAAGAAGCCAGAGGGGAAAAACACCTTACCTATAGAGAAGCAATTATAAGAGTTACACCCAACTTCTCAGAAGCCATGTGAGCAAGCAGAGAGTAGAGTGAAATACTTAAAGTGCTGAGAAGAGGAAAAAACACCAGCCTAGAAATCTGTGCCTTGCAGTATTATCCTTCAAAAGTGAGGGAGAAATAAAGACTTTCTCAGTCAAACAAAAATTAAGAGAATTTGTTGCCAGTAGACCTGCCTTGCAAGAAAAGTTAAAATAAATTCTTTAGAGAGAAGGGTTGTAATATAGGTCAGAAACTCATACCTTACTTCCTTACATAAAGTAAGGAAGAGTAAGGAAATGGGAAAAAGGAATAAGTGATGGTAAAATAAGAACTTTAGTGTTTTTGTTCTCATTGATCTAATAGATAAGTTTGTTCAAGATAGTAATGTCAACTGTGATTTCATTATGTATACTTATGTATATATGTGTGCTATGCATAAGTTCAATGAATAACACCAGTGAAACAAGGGCACAGGGGGGAGGATATATGATTATTTTGTTACTATAAGGTACTTACACTACCCATGAAGTGGTGTAGTGTTATTTGAAAGTGGAATTGGATTACCTGTAATTGTATATTGCAGACTCTAAGGCAACCACTAGGAAAAGTGTAAAAAAAAGAAAAAGTATAACCAATATATAAGAAAGGAGAGAAAATAGAATCATGTAAAATCTCTTAAAACCATGGAAGGCAGAAAAAGAGTGGAAGACAAAAATAGGAACAAAGAACAAGGAAGGGCAACAAATAGGTAACAGTAACAAATTTGGTAGATGTTAGTCCAACTATGTCAGTAGTCACTTTGAACATCAGTGGTCTAAATGCACAAATTAAAAGACAAAGACTGGTAGAGTGGATCAAAAAACAAGATTCAACTATGTTGTCTACAGGAAATCCCCTTAAAATATAAAGACACATATAGATAGGGGATTAAGAGGTACAGACTACTATGTGTACAGTAAATAAGCTACAGGCATATATTATACAGCACAGTGGATGACTACAGCCAATATTTTATAATAACTAAGTGGAGTATAACCTTTAAAAATTGTGAATCACTGTTGTATACCTGGAACTCATATAATATTGTAAATCAACTATACCTCAATTAAAAAAACATAGATTAAAAGGAAATGGATGGAGTGGGCTTCCCTGGTGGCACAGTGGTTAAGAATCTGCCTGCCAATGCACGGGACACAGGTTCGAGCCCTGGTCCGGGAAGATCCCACATGCTGTGGAGCAACTAAGTCTGTGCACCACAACTACTGAGCCTGCACTCTAGAACCCGTGAGCCACAGCTACTGAAGCCTGCGCACCTAGAGCCCGTGCTCCGCAACAAGAGAAGCCACCGCAATGAGAAGCCCGTGCACCACAACGAAGAGTAGTCCCCACTCACTGCAACTAGAGAAAGCCCGCGCCTGGCAACGAAGACCCAACGCCAAAAAAAAAAAAAAAAAAAAAAGTAAATGGATGGAGAAATATATAAAAGGTACAACATTGCTAACACTAATTAAAGCAGGAATAGCTATATTAATTTCAAACAGCAGATTTCAGACCAAGGAATATTTTCAGGGATAAAGAGCGAGGGGAATTACATAATGATAGAGGGATCAGTTCATTAAGAAGACATACCAATCCTTAATATGTATGCACCTAAAACAGGGTATCAGACTATGTGAGGCAGAAACTGATAGAATGCAGGGAGAAGTAGATGAATCCATTATCACAGCTGGAGACTTTAATACCCCTCTATCAGAAATGGACACATTCAGCAGACGGTGAGGACACAATTGAACTCAATAGCACCATCAAATCAACTAACTAGAATGGACATCTTATACTACTTCATCCAACAACAGAGTGCATAGTCTACTGAAGGTCACATGGAACATTCATCAAGACAGACTACATTCTACATTCTAGATCATAAAACCAATTTTTTTCTTTATTGTTTTTTTGGCTGCGTCGGGTCTTTGTTGCTGCGTGTGGGCTTCCTCTAGTTGTGGCAAGCGGGGGCTACTCTTTGTTGTGGTGCGTGAGCTTCTTAATGCGGTGGCTTCTCCTGTTGCTGAGCACGGGCTCTAGGTGTGCGGGCTTCAGTAGTTGCAGCATGCAGGCTCAGTAGTTGCAGCACGTGGGCCCTAGAGTGCAGGTTTCAGTAGTTGTGGTGCGTGGGCTCAGTAGCGGTGCGCAGGCTCTAGGGTGCATGGGCTTCAGTAGTTGTGGTGTGCAGGCTTAGTAGTTGTGGCTCACAGGCTCTAGAGTGCAGGCTCAGTAGTTGTGGCGCACGGGCTTAGTTGCTCTGTGGCATGTGGGATCTTCCTGGACCAGGGTTCGAACCCGTGTCCCCTACATTGGCAGGCGAATTCTTAACCACTGTGTCGCCAGGGAAGTCCCCAATTTCTTAAAAGACATGATCTGCCCAAACTCACACAAGAATAGACAATTTCTTTTTTATTATTATTTATCATTTTTTACTTTTTTGGCCGTGCCACGCGGCATGCGGGATCTTAGTTTAGTTCTCTGACCAGGGATTGAACCCGTGCCCCTTGCAGTGGAAGCATGGAGTCTTAACCACTGGACTGCCATGGAAGTCCCAAGAATAGACAATTTCTATTAAAGAAATTGAATCGATAATTAATAACTTTCCAGAACAGAAAGCACTAGGCCCAGACAGGTTCACTGGTGAATTCTACCAAACTCAGTATTTTAAGAAGGTCAGCTCTTCCCAACTTGATCTGTAGATTCAGTGCAATCCCAATCAAAATCCCAGCAAATTATCTTGTTGATATTGACAGACTGATTCTAAAATTTATAGGGAGAGGCAAAAGATCCAGAATAGTCAACACTGCTGAAGGAGAAGAAGAAAGCTGGAAGACTAACACTACTCAACTTCAAGATATACTATAAAGCTACAGTAATCAAGACAGTATGGTGGAGGGGGGAGGGATAAATTGGGAGATTGGGATTGACATATACACTCTACTATATATAAAATAGATAACTAATAAGGACCTACCGTATAGCACAGGGAACTCTACTCAGTACTCTGTAGTGACCTTATATGGGTAAAGAATCTAAAAAAGAGTGGATATATGTATGTGTATAACTGATTCACTTTGCTCTACAGCAGAAACTGACACATATTATAAATCAACTATACTCCAATAAAAATTTTAAAAATTTGTTTTTTCTAAAGGGAGAAAGGAAGGAGGTGATGAGGTCATACAGACAAACTCTAAATGATGACTGGGGGGAGAAAAAAAAGACAGTATGATGGATAAACAACAAGGTCCTACTGTATAGCCCAGGAAACTATATTCAATATCCTGTGATAAACCATAATGGAAAAGAATATGAAAAAGAGTGTATATCTGTATGTATGATTGAATCATTTTGCTGTATAGGAGAAATTAACACAACATTGTAAATCATTTATACTTCAATTAAAAAAAAGTATGATATTGATTAAAGAATAGATATATAGCTCAATGGAATGAAATAGAGAGCCCAGAAGTAGTCACACATAAATATAGTCAATAGTCAACGATTTTTGACAAGGGAACAAAGGCAATACAATGGGAAAAGATAGTCATTTCAACAAAAGGTGTTGGAGCACCTAGGCATCCACATGCAAAAAATAAATAAACAAATAAAAAAGACTTAGGTACAGACCTTACATCCTTCACAAAAATTAATTCGAAACGGATCACAGACTTAAATGTAAAAGGCAAAACTATAAAACTCCTAGAGGATAATATGGTAGAAAATAGGTCACCCAAGTAGGTGACCTTGGGTTTGGTGACTTTTTAGATGCAACACCAAAGGCACAATCCATGAAAAAAAGAATTCATACCTGAATTTCATTAAAATTAAAAATTTCTGCTTGTGAAAGACACTGTAAAGAGAATGAAAAGGCAAGACACAGACTGGGAGAAAATATTTTCTAAAGACATATCCGATAGTGAAACCACACTCCTACTCAGATGGGACTCAAACCTAGCCAAAACTCAAATTGGAACTTGAACCCATGGGCTGGCACTCGAACCCACTGTCTTTTAATTAAAACTGCTCACCTGGTGTCAGGACTTTCTGAAGCTCAGGTTCTTTTGTCTCTATGCAGAGAGAATTTGGCGAGAGGCAAAGTGATAGTAGAGTGAGTTTATTAGCACAGGACGCTTTTGCAAGCAAGGGAGTGCAGTCTGGAGAACAAAGAGGCCTACGTTTTTATAGTCAAAGAAAAAGTGGGGAGGGGAGAAGACCACCTTCTTCCTTATTCTTGGGTAAGGAATTACATCAAGGCTTATATCATTAGTTCCTCCTTTGACCCTATATGGTCTAACCAACACAGTCATGGCGCTATTTAAATCATATGTATATTAGCAGAAGGGTAGTAACATATACTAAAATATGGTAATTCATCTCAGGTTTCATTATAATGTCCCCTTTCACCTATATTCTTGTCCTGGCTACATGCAGAGATGCTACTCTTCAAGGACCATTAACTCTGACTTCATGTAACGAGATTTAGACCCCTTATCTATTGTGTTTTGTTTTAACCATCAGGATTTGTGGCTTGAATGTGCCTGGTCTTCTTTCAAGGTAGTGTAGATTGTTGCTAGGTTACTGGATTCTTGAGTGGTCATTAGCTTACATGAGTCTCCCAAAACTCCCTTAAAATTCCCTGTCTTTAATCCCCTAGTGGGATTTTTATTTTTAAAAATTTATTTATTTATTTATTTTTGGATGCACTGGGTCTTCGTTGTTGGCTCTTCGTTGCTGTGCGCAGGCTTTCTCTAGTTGCGGCGAGTGGGGGCTACTCTTCGTTGAGGTGCGTGGGCTTCTCATTGCGGTGGCTTCTCTTGTTCTGGAGCACAGGCTCTAGATGTGCAGGCTTCATTAGTTGTGGCACGTGGGCTCTAGAGCACAGGCTCAGCAGTTGTGGCCCACGGGCTTAGTTGCTCTGTGGCATGTGGGATCTTCCCCGACCAGGGCTCGAACCCGTGTACCCTGCACTGGCAGGCAGATTCTCAACCACTGCGCCACCAGGGAAGCCCCGCCTAGCAGGATTTTTAAATGAGCTATTTAATTATCCTACTTTATCCCTATCACTAATGGACTGTTACCCCAAATATTCAGAGGATTCTTAAAACTCAACAATAAGAATACAACACGATTAAAAAAAGGACCAAAGACCTTATCAGACACCTCACCATATGTACAGATGGCAAAAAGCATATGAAAAAAAAAACACATATGAAAAGATGCTCCACATCATATGTCATCTGGGAAATGCAAATTAAAACAGCTATAAAATATTACCATATTCCTATTGGACTAGCCAAAAATCTAGAACACTGACAACATCAAATGCTGTCAAGGATATGGAGCAACAGGAACTCTCATTCATTAATTGTGGGAATGCAAAATGGTACAGCCACTTTGGAATACAGTTTGTCCAGTTTTTACAAAACTTAAACATTCTCTTACCACACAATCCAGAAGTTATGCTCCTTAGTGTTTACCCAAAGGATTTGAAAAGTTGAAAAATGTCCACACAAAACCTGCACGCAGATGTTTATAGCACCTTTATTCATAATTGCTAAAACTTGCAAAGAACCAAGATACCCTTAGTAGGTGAATGGATAAGTAAACTGTGGTACATCCAGACAATGGAATATTATTCAGCATTAAAAAGAAATGAGCTATCAAGCCATGCAAAGACATGGAGGAAACTTAAATACCTATTACTGAGTAAAAGAAGCCAGTCTGAAAAGGCTACACACAGTAGGAGTCCAACTATATGACATTCTAGAAAAGGCAAAACTATGGAGACAGTAAAAGGATCAGAGGTTGCCAGGCATTGGGAGGAGGGATGAGATGAAGAGGCAGAGCACAGAGGACTTTTAGGGCAGTGCAACCACTCTGTATAATACAGTTGGACTTCTTTATCCTTGGATTTCTCATTCATGGATTTGGCCAACTACAGATCAAAAATATTCGAAAAAAATTCCAGGAAGTTCCAAAAAGCAAAACTCGAATTTGCCTCAGCTCAGCAACTGTTTACATAGAATTTACATTGTATTAGGTATTATAAATAATGTAAAGATGGTAAAGTATACGGGAGGATATGTGTAGGTTATATCCAAATAGTATGCCATTTTATATAAGGGAATTGAGCATCCACGGATTTTGGTTTCCATGCGGGGTTCCTGGAACCAATTCACTGTGGATACCGAACGTTATCTTTATGCATTTGTCCAAACCCATAGAGTGTACAACACCAAGAGTGTACCCTAATGTAAATGATGAGAATGACAAGAATGGGAATAATGGAGTGGGAGGAATACAGATCAGCTAGGATCTTCTGTCTGTGTGACCAAAGCCATTCAAAAATACCTTTGAACTCTTTACTTCTCCCCAAAGCTGCAGAATTAGTTGCCCCTCTTACTTGTTTCTGTGTTATCTTATATATACTTTTCTGTGGCCTTTGTCACATTGTGTTATAGTTGTTTCCATGTTTGTCTCCTCACACTCCATGGATGGTGCTACTTGAGGACAGGGCAAGACAGGACCCATATGTCATATTCCTCTCCCCCTCAGTGCCTAGCCCTATACCTATGCTTAGTAAATATTTGTTGAGTGAAATTGATAGGGTTTTTGTGGAGGTAAAGAAGTTAGAAGGAATATTAAATTCCTGAAGCTGAGATAGCCAGGTTTTTGAGTCATTGTTAACTTGTATAGAACACCCTGTTTCTTCTGAAGAGTAGTCACAGTAAGCTTCTGAACTACTGTTACTTTGGCTGTAGGAGTTTGGCACTGATTTTGAAGTCTTGGCATTTGTCTTCTATTTTGTTATTGTTCTCTGGGGCTTGGGTTAGGAGAAAATGTTTTCTGTAGAAGATTTTGATTTCAGACTCCTTCTGGGCGTATTAACTGAAGGTAAATTTTTTCTTTTCATTTTTCAAAATATGAAAGAATTATAAAAGACCCAAAGGGGCCTTTCAGTTGAGGATTTTGCTGATGGTGTCACAGGAGGCAGTTCTTAGCTACATCCTAATGGAGTATTTTTATTTATAGATTTTGGAGACACAGTATATTACCACAGAGGGTAATATACCTAATTTTAGGACATCTGGGTTTGAGTTTCACTTTTAGTATTTATTTGTAAGTGTGAGCCTCTCTGAACTTATCTTCTTATTTGGAAAAATTCTTGATTTCATTTTCATGAACTCTAGCACCCCCTGCCAAATAACAACAAAATGCCAATTTCTCTGGTTTCAGTAAATGGTACAATCAATTGCTCAAGTCAGGATAGAATGTACTCTTGATTCTTCTTTCGCCCTCATTCTCTCTATCCACTTCATCAGGAAGTCATTTTGTTTCCACCTCCACAAAATTATTTTGCATACATCTATTTTCTTTGTCTCTGCTATCCCATAATAACTTAAATCTTAATTCTTACCTAGATTTCTGTAACAGTTTCCTGCCTAGTCTCCCTACTTCTGCTCTTGCTTCTCTATAATTTGTTTACATAGGAGAATACTTTTTTTTTTTTTTTCCGTCCATGCTGTGTGGCATGAGGGATCTTAGTTCCCTGACCAGGGATAGAACCTGTGCCCCCTGCATTGGGTGCGTGGAGTGTTAACCACTTGACCGCCAGGGAAGTCCCAGGAGAGTACTTTTTTATAAAATAGAAAAGACCATATTATTCTTCACATGTTTAAAATCTTAAGTGACTCTCAGTCATACTCCAGATAGAGTCCAAATTCCTTTCTTATAAGATCCTTACCGACTGGGCCCTGGTTGACTTTTCTAATTTCATCTTTCTGCACTTCCCGTTAAACTACTATGCATTAGCCATAATGATCTCCTCTTAGTTCTAACCTGTGCTATTCAGTATGGAGGCCACTAGCCATGTGTAACTGTTGAGCACTTGAACTGTGACTAGTCTGAATTGAGATGTGCTATATAAAGTACACACTGAATTTCAGACTTAGTATTAAAGAAAGAATGTAAAATATTTCATTAAATGTTCATTTTCTGTTGAAATAATGTTTTAGATATATTTGGGTTAAATAAAAGATATAATTTCACTTGCTTTTACTTTTTAAAGTGTAGCTACTAGAAAATTTTAAATAACTAATGTGGCTTGCATTTGGCTCACCTTATATTTCTGTTGATATTTCTGTTGATAGATATCCCTTATCTAACCCACTGAGTTTTTAAATTACTCAGGGCCTTTGTACATGTCGTTGCTTTCTTTGCCTAGCCCGCTGTGTAGCTGGCTGCTTCTTGCTCATCTAGAAGATCTTAACTTAAATATTGCCTCCTAAGAAAGGCAGTCTTTAAATGCCCTATCAAATTAAGTTCTAGTTTGTTGCTCTCATGCCATATATCCTTCCCTGCATTTGTTTGTTCACTATTTGTCTGACTTCTTAACTAGTTCCATCAGGGTAAAGAACATGTCTCTTTTGTTTATGACTACATATTCATGTATATTCATCAACCAGTAAAGTGCTTTTTCAGAGTAGGTTCTAAATAATTACTTGTCAAAGGAGTAATACTGGAATACCTTCTTCTCAGATCTGTTGTAAGATCAAATATGTGAAAATATCTTGTAAAGGGCTGTACCAGTGTTATATGTAGAGAAGCGGAAGAAATTGGTCCTTAAATGTGCCGAGATTATCAGAATACAACTCAGTATTCTAGTCAGTATACAGGTATCACTTTTGCTAACTTAAGAATAAAATTCTTTAAGAAATTACTTCCAAAGGAAGAATTCTTGTCAAAAAGAAAATTTAATTTGATTTTGTTCTTCAGTAATTTCACAGCTATGTATTTGTATTTAAGAAAATAAAGGTTAACTAACGTAGTTTGTAACATATTGATTATAAGCCCATGAATAGCAGCAGAGATCTGGAGAAGAATGATAATTCTTACTTTTTAAACTCTTAGAGATGGGGAAAGGAAACGAGCAAGATTTAAGTATAATTTCAATATAGGTATTAGTTTAAACCTCTGTAAAAGCTTAGGATATAGGTGGGGAGGCCATCACGAGCCTTTTAAATAGCAGTAATAGCAGTGGTAGCAGCAGCAGCAGAGGCAGTAGAGGTAGCACTAATGTAGTAATAGTGGCAAAACTTCGAGTGCCTACTATGCGAGGTAGCCTTCTAAGTCTATAAAAACATAACGAAAACCATAGGAGATATGCTTATTAACCCAGTTTTTCAGATGAGGGTTTGAGGCATCAAGTGGTGAAACAAATTGCCCAAGGTCACACAGCAACACCTGGGTACAGAGTTTGTATTTGATCTAGCATAGAGTAAAAAGAGAAGTGGCCAAAGATGGATTTGTAGAGGACAACATCGGATAAAGCATAAAAAGGATCCAGGAAAAAAGATACCTGAGAAGTAGAAGGAAAAACCCAAGGACATGCCGTCATAAAAGCTATGGGAAGAGAGAGAAGAAAAAAGAAAGATTATTAGTATGAAAATAGCTGCATTTATTGAGTGCTAGGTATATGCCAAGTGCTTTGTTTACATTTTATTTATTACTATTATCCCTATTTATAGATAAGAAGCTGAGGCTTATGTCAGTATTAAGTAGAGGAGCTGGTGTTGAACTCAGGCCTTTAACTTCAAAACCCAGGTGCCCAATCTCTAAGCCGTCCTGCTTTGCAACAATATGAGGGTTTGTAAAAAGTAGTGATTAAATTGGGAGGAAAGGTAAAATTAGAAAGCCAGCCCAAGAAGTACAATAACTGAATAATAAGAGTTTAAGAAAGATATTGTCAAAGAAACAAATTAGGAAAACTTCCCAGAACGAAGGATATGAATTTCTAAATTAAAAGGGCCCATCTGGGACTTCCCTGGTGGTCCAGTGGTAAAGAATCCGCCTTGCAATGCAGGGGACGCGGGTTCGATCCCTGCTCAGGGAACTAAGATTCTACATGCTGCAGGGCAACTAAGCCTGCGTGCCACAACTACTGAGCTTGCACGCCTCAATAGAGCCCACAAGCCGCAAACTACAGAGCCCACATGCTCTGGAGCCTGTGCGTCACAACTAGAGAAGAGAAAACCCTCACACCACAACTAGAGAGAAGCCCACGCACCACAATGAAGATCCCGCATGCCTCAACAAAGATCCCGCGTGCCGCAACTAAGACCCGACGCAGACAAAAATAAATAAATAGATTAAAAAAATAAATCTTTAAAAAAAAATTGAAAGGACCCATCATAGTGCTAAGCACAATGGATGGAAAAAAGATTTGTGTCAAGGCATTTCATTGCAAACTTTTACAACTAAGGAGCCAAAGAAGAGTTGGAGAAGTTCCCAGAGATGAAGGGAAAATGGGTTATTAATAAAATTAGAGTGATTACAGACTCTTCAATAAGAATAGTGAAAGGTAAAAGGCAACTGAGGGCAATATCTTCAAAAATCTCGAAAAATTATTTCTAATGTAGTTTGCAGTGCAGCCAGATTTTGAAGTGTGAGAGTAGAATATATTTTTTTCATGTATGCAGTGTCTCAAATTTACCTCTCGCTCAATCCCTCTCAGGAAGCTTTTGAAGGCGTTAACCCACCAAAATGAGAGTATATACCAAGAAAAAGGAAGACAGGATTTAGGAAACAGATTATCCAAGCCAAGTGCAAGGTGGATCACACTGAAGGGAAGTCCCTGGAGGACAATTGTATACCAGGTGTGAGAGCGAACAGTCCAGAATGGAGCAGGTCAGGTTTCAGAATGGACATGTTCAAAAATTGATAACACGTGATAAATGTGTTGTGGAGGCTTATAAAATTGGATGAATTGGGGAACAAATTAGGCATGAATTAATAATATGTACATATGAAGCTAAATAAAATTAAAGCATTTGTTAACTCAAGGGAATGTAAAAAGTTGGGCTAAGAAAGTAAAACTAATCACAGCACACTTCATAGAATAGCTGTGACTTAAGTTACATAGTCATGGTAATGTATACACAGAATCTTGATCCAACCGAAAGTATGTTTTAATTATATAGGGATGGTGAGATGTAAGGAGTGTATGTGTGTTATGGTGGGCAAGGAATGGATGGTATGGGTGATGTGGAAGAGAACTAAAATGTCCTTTTTTCATAGAGGTCAATAGATAAATTATTTAAAAGTTTCTTTTTGGTCATAGGCCTCATATAACTGGTAAAAAATTTTAAGTAAGGGGAAAAAACAGTGATGAAGTAGACATTAGCTGAAGGAAGACCCGGTATTCTTATTACTGCATCTGTGGATTACGTGAACCTTAAAGCTATTTGCAAAATTTTGTCTATATGAGCATGAAGTTCTCAAAGGGATTTGTGACCCTAAAATGTCCAAACTTATGCCTTAGTAAGAGAGGTGTAGGGGATGATACGGTGATGGTGTTATTTTTCAGCATGCTCATAAGATGTGGTTGTTTTGGTGTTGATTCTGTTTTTGAGCCGGGGCTACTCTTCGTTGCGGTGCTGTGAACTTATTTCCATCTGGGTCGACTTTGGTGGCTTGACTGAGCATTTTTTTAAAAAAATTATTTTTATTTATTTGCTTGTGGCTGCATTGGGTCTTCATTGCTGAGTGTGGGCTTTCTCTACTTGCGGCGAGCAGGGGCTACTCATCGTTGCGGTGCGCGGGCTTCTTGTTGTGGTGGCTTCTCTTGTTGCAGAGCACGGGCTCTAGGCACGTGGGCTTCAGTAGTTGTGGCACGTGGGCTCAGTAGTTGTGGCTTGCGGGCTCTAGAGCGCAGGCTCAGTAGCTGTGGTGCCCGGGCTTAGTTGCTCCGCGGCATGTGACATCTTCCCGGACCAGGGCTCAAACCCGTGTTCCCTGCATTGGCAGGCTGATTCTTAACCACTGTGCCACCAGGGAAGTCCCCTTGATTGAGCATTTTAAGTAAAGAGACTTCAAGAGCAGTTATGTGAACCTGAATTGGTATGGGTATTTGGAAATTTGAGGCTGTGGGCCCAGTTTTAGCAGGAGGTATATGGCATATGATAAGTTTGGATATGCATTTTAATGATAATTTGAGTGATTAGCAAACTACTTTATTTCTTAATGCTTTCATGTGCTCTAAATAGGGAGGGAGTTTTCCCCTAGTAGCTGTCTGATGTCAGCATGATTTAGCTAATTAAAATGAATAGTCATTATATGTACTAGTTATTACTCTCCCATTTATTATATATATATAACTTACTCTTTACTGCACAGACATTTCTTGAATATCTTCTTTATGATAGACACAGTCTTTGGTACTAGGGATATAGAGATATTCAAGACACAGTCTCTATTTTGGGGGAAGTCAAGTAGCAGATGAAACTGAGAAAAACCTTACTGAGAACTTATGACTGCTCAGGCTTCATTGTTCACATTATAGAATGGTTGCCTTTTAAAAAGTTGGAAATGATCGGGCTTCCCTGGTGGCGCGGTGGTTAAGAATATGCCTGCCAGTGCAGGAGACACGAGTTTGATCTGGCCCAGGAGGATCCCACATGCCACAGAGCAACTAAGCCCGTGCACCACACCTACTGAGCCTGCGCTCTAGAGCCTGTGAGCCACAACTACTGAGCTCACCTGCCACAACCACTGAAGCCTGTGTGCCTAGAGCCCGTGCTCTGCAACAAGAGAAGCCACGACAATGAGAAGCCTGCGCAATGCAACGAAAAGTAGCCCCTGCTTGCTGCAACTAGAGAAAGCCCGCACATAGCAACGAAGACCCAACACAGCCAAAAATAAAAACAAATAAATAAATAAATTTATTTTAAGAAAATGTTAGAAATGATATGGTGTATTGGCAGATAGAAGGGGTACCTTGTTCTGAAGTAAGAGACAAAGATGTTTTGAGGTGAGTAGAGAAGTAAATGAGGAACATAATATTAGACCACTTCTGCTTCATCAAGGTGAGGCCATTTGCTTGGGAATGTCTAAAGAACCAGATGGTGAGGCAAGCTGGGGAAAGACATGAAGATAGGAAGATAGGAGATTTGATTAGAGGTGAGGAAGGTTGTCAAGCATTGTCTGCATCATAATCTGGTCTTTTTTATTTTATGGAGAAATTTGTCTGACCTAAATTTTGTTGTTGTATATACAATATAATACTAATTTTTATTGAAAATACATCAAGTATGGAATAAAATATATCCAGTATTAATAGTACTGACCTGAATTTTTTTTTTGTGGCTGTGCTGCATGGCTTGTGGGATCTTAGTTCCCGAACCAGGGATTGAACCTGGGCCCTTGGCAGTGAGCACACAGAGTCCTAACCACTGGAATTCCAGCACCAGGGAATTCCCTGACCTGAATTTTTAAAACAACTTTCTTCATATGTAATTCACATACTATACAATTCACCCATTTAAAGTGTACAATTCAATGGCTTTTAGTGTATTCACAGGTATGTGCAACCATTGTCATAGTCAATTTTGAAACATTTTCATCACCTCAAAAAGAAACCTTGTGCCCTTTAGCTATCACTCCCTGTCCCTGCATCCTCCTCAGCACTGTGCAATCATTAATCAACTTTCTGTCTATAGGTAATGCCTAGACATCTCATATAAATGGAGTCATTATATGTGGTATTTTGTGACTGGCTTCTTTTACTTAGCATAATGTTTTCAACATTAATTTATGTTATAGACTGTATTAGTACTTCATTCCTTTTTTAGCTGCGACCTATTTTTTTTTAATTAATTAATTTATTTTAGTTTTGGCTGTGTTGGGTCTTCGTTTCTGTGCGAGGGCTTTCTCTAGTTGTGGCGAGCGGGGGCCACTCTTCATCGCAGTGTGCGGGCCTCTCACTGCCTGCGACCTATTTTTTTAAATGTAAATTTAATTGAAATTGCTTATGCCTGGACTTCCTGGTGGTCTAGTGGCTAAGACTCTGTGCTCCCAATGTAGGGGTCTGGGTATGATCCCTGGTCAGGGAACTCGATTCTGCATGCTGCAGCCAAGAGTTCACATGGCGCAAGTAAAAAGATCCCGCATGCCGCAACAAAGATCGCGCACACGCCAATGAAGATCCTGTGCGCTGCAACTGAGACCCGGTGCAGCTAACTGAATGAATGAATGAATAAATAAATAAATCTGCTGATGCCATTGAACTAAGCTCTTTTGGATTTTTTTTTTTTTTGTGGTACGCGGGCCTCTCACTGTTGTGGCCTCTCCCGTTGCGGAGCACAGGCTCCGGACGCACAGGCTCAGCGGCCATGGCTCACGGGCCCAGCCGCTCTGCGGCATGTGGGATCTTCCTGAACTGGGGCACGAACCCGTGTCCCCTGCATTGGCAGGCGGACTCTCAACCACTGCGCCACCAGGGAAGCCCTCTTTTGGATATTTTTACTGAAAGATTTCTCTTCTATTTTAGTCACTTGTTTTAGTTAAAATATAAATATTTACAATTAAATCTTCAAACTAATTATATCCTATATTACTCAAAAAAACAAGATTCCTATTTCAAGAGAATAGCCTACTTGTTAAACAGAAGGCTTCCTTGAATATCTTATTTGTTGGCATTGCTTTAACATACTAATCAAAATGCCATTTTAATAGCAGTGAAAAAGTAATGACATGATTTCAGTGCATTTGACTATGAGGTGCAAATCAATGATACATTTTTCTAACTTAATTAAATGCTGTTCTCTCAGGCCTTTGGAGCATTAATATAATTTTCTGGTTCTACTATTTACTTATATTTTCCTAGTATACTGTCCTTGTACCTACTCACAGCATACTACAGCCATGTAAAAAGATGATTTTTCTCAATTATGTGCGTCCTCCATTCTCTCAAAAACAAAAACAAGTGCAGTAAGAAGTCTTTAATAATATACTATACTGCAACTTCCTGGCTTTATTTTAAGCATTATTAAATATTTTAATTTTATTTTGTGAGTTATAGCTGTGTAACAAGCCCCCATAAAATTAGTGGCTTAGAAACAGTCATCTTAGTATGTCTGTAGATTCTTTGGGTCAGGAATTTGGACAGAGCCTTATGGAGAGGGCTTGTCTCTGCTTCATAATGCTTGTGAAGCTGAGAAGCTGGGACGACCCTTCATCTAGGGCCTTGAATTATTTGATCATGTATCCACACTCATGTCTGGTGGTTGATGATGGGACCTCGGCGGGGCTGTTAGCCAGAATAACTACATATGGTCTTTGTGTGGGCTAGTTTAGGCTTCTCAACAGCATGGTGTCTGGGTTCCAAGACTGAGCCTCAGTAATGACTTCGTTAAATAAATAAATTTTAAAAAACATCTTTATTGGAATATAATTGATTTACAATAGTGTGTTAGTTTCTGCTTTATAACAAAGTGAATCAGCTGTACCTATACATATATCCCCATATCTCCTCCCTCTTGCATCTCCCTCCAACTCCCCCTATCCCACCCCTCTAGGTGGTCACAAAGCACTGAGCTGATCTCCCTGTGCTATGTGGCTGCTTCCCACTAGCTATCTATTTTACATTTGGTAGTGTATGTATGTCCATGCCACTCTCTCACTTCATCCCAGCTTACCCTTGCCCCTTTCCGTGGCCTCAAGTCCATTCTCTACATCTGTGTCTTTATTCCTGTCCTGCTCCTAGGTTCTTCAGAGCCTTTTTTTTTTTTTTTTTTTTTAGATTCCATATATATGTGTTAGCATACAGTGTTTGTTTTTCTCTTTCTGACTTACTTCACTCTGTATGACAGTCTTCCATGTCCTGGCTATTGTAAATAGAGCTGCAATGAACATTGTGGTACATGACTCTTTTTGAATTATGGTTTTCTTAGGGTATACGCCCAGTAGTGAGATTGCTGGGTCGTATGGTAGTTCTGTTTTTAGTTTTTAAGGAACCTCCATACTTTTCTCCATAGTGGCTGTATCAATTTACATTCCCACCAGCAGTGCAAGAGGGTTCCCTTTTCTCCACACCCTCTCCAGCATTTATTGTTTGTAGATTTTTTGATGATGGCCATTCTGACTGGTGTGAGTTGATACCTCATTGTGGGTTTGATTTGCATTTCTCTAATGATTAGTGATGTTGAGCATCCTTTCATGTGTTTGTTGGCAATCTGTATATCTTCTTGGGAGAAATGTCTATTTAAGTCTTCTGCCCATTTTTGGTTTGGGTTGTTTGTTTTTTTGTTATTCAGCTGCATGAGCTGCTTGTAAAGTTTGGAGATTAATCCTTTGTCAGTTGCTTCATTTGCAAATATTTTCTCCCATTCTGAACGTTTTCTTTTTGTCTTGTTTATGGTTTCCTTTGCTGTGCAAAAGCTTTTAAGTTTCATTAAGTTCCATTGGTTTATTTTTGTTTTTATTTCCATTTCTCTAGGAGGGGGGTCAAAGAGGATCTTGCTGTGACTTATGTCATAGAGGGTTCTACCTATGTTTTTCTCTAAGAGTTTTATAGTGTTTGGCCTTACATTTAGGTCTTTAATCTATTTTGAGTTTATTTTTGTGTATGGTGTTAGGGAGTGTTCTAATTTCATTCCTTTACGTGTAGCTGTCCAGTTTTCCCAGCACCACTTATTGAAGAGGCTGTCTTTTCTCCATTGTATATTTTTGCCTCCTTTATCAAAAATAAGGTGACCATATGTGCGTGGATTTATCTCTGCACTTTCTATTCTGTTCCATTGATCTGTATTTCTGTTTTTGTGCCAGTACCATACTGTCTTGATTACTTGATTACTTGATTACCGTAGCTTTGTAGTATAGTCTGAAGTCCAGGAGCCTGATTCCTCCAGCTCCATTTTTCTTTCTCAAGATTGCTTTGGCTGCTCAGTGTCTTTTATGTTTCCATACAAATTACGAATTTTTTTTGTTCTAGTTCTGTGAAAAATGCTGGTGGTAGTTTGATAGGGATTGCATTGAATCTGTAGATTGCTTTGGGTAGTATAGTTATTTTCACAGTGTTGATTCTTCCAATCCAAGAACATGGTATATCTCTCTATCTGTTTGTATCATCTTTAATATCTTTCATCAGTGTATTTATAGTTTTCTGCGTACAGGTCTTTTGTCTCCTTAAGTAGGTTTATTCCTAGATATTTTATTCTTTTTGTTGCAGTGGTAAATGGGAATGTTTCCTTAATTTCTCTTTTAGATTTTTCATCATTAGTGTATAGGAATGTCAGAGATTTCTGTGCATTAATTTTGTATCCTGTTATTTTACCAAATTAATTCATTAGCTCTAGTAGTTTTCTGGTAGCATCTTTAGGATTCTCTATGTATAGTATCATGTCATCTGCAAACCGTGACAGCTTTACTTCTTCTTTTCCAATTTGGATTCCTTTTATTTCTTTTTCTTCTCTGATTGCTGTGGCTAAAACTTCCAACACCATGTTGAATAATAGTGGTGAAAGTGGACAACCTTGTCTTGTTCCTGATCTTAGAGGAAACACTTTCAGTTTTTCACCATTGAGAACGATGTTGGCTGTGGGTTTGTCATCTATGGCCTTTATTATGTTGAGGTAAGTTCCTTCTAGCCTACTTTCTTTAGGGTTTTTATCATAAATAGGTGTTGAATTTTGTCAAAAGCTTTTTCTGCATCTGTTGAGATGATCATATGTTTTTTCTCCTTCAGTTTGTTAATAAGGTTTATCACATTGATTGATTTGCATATATTGAGGAATCCTTGCATTCCTGGGATAAACCCCACTTGATCATGGTGTATGATCCGTTTAATGTGCTGTTGGATTCTGTTTGCTAGTATTTTGTTGAGGAATTTTGCATCTATGTTCATCAGTGATATTGACCTGTAGTTTTCTTTCTTTGTGACGTCGTTGTCTGGTTTTGGTATCAGAGTGAGGGTGGCCTCGTAGAATGAGTTTGGAAGTGTTCCTCCCTCTGCTGTAGTTTGGAAGAGTTTGAGAAGGATAGATGTTAGCTCTTCTCTCAATGTTTGATAGAATGTGGCTGTGAAGCCTTCTGGTCCTGGGCTTTTGTTTTTTGGAAGAATTTTAATCACAGTCTCAATTTAAGTGCTTGTGATTGGTCTGTTTATATTTTCTGTTTCTTCCTGGTTCAGTCTCAGAAGGTTGTGCTTTTCTAAGAATTTGTCCATTTCTTCCAGGTTGTCCATTTTATTGGCGTATAGTTGTTTGTAGTAATCTCTTATGATCCTTTGTATTTTTGCAGTGTCAGCTGTTACTTCTCCTTTTTCATTTCTAATTCTATTGATTTGAGTCCTCTCCCTTTTTTTCTTGATGCATCTGGCTAATGGTTTATCAATTTTGTTTATCTTCTCAAAGAACCAGCTTTCAGTTTTATTGATCTTTGCTGTTGTTTCCTTAATTTCTTCTTCATTTATTTCTGATCTGATCTTTATGATTTCTTTCCTTCTGCCAACTTTGGGGTTTTTTTGTTCTTCTTTCTCTAATTGCTTTAGGTGTAAGGTTAGGTTGCTTATTTGGGATGTTTCTTGTTTCTTGAGGTAGGATTGTATTGCTATAAATTTCCCTCTTAGAACTGCTTTTGCTGCATCCCATAGGTTTTGGGTCACTGTGTTTTCATTGTCATTTGTCTCTAGGTATTTTTTGATTTCCTCTTTGATTTCCTCAGTGATCTTTTGGTTATTTAGTAGTGTATTGTGTAGTCTCCATGTGTTTGTATTTTTTTACAAATTTTTTCCTGTAATTGATATCTAGTCTCAAAGTGTTGTGGTCGGAAAAGATACTTGATAAGATTTTAATTTTCTTAAATTTACCAAGGCTTGATTTGTGACCCAAGGTATGATCTGTCCTGGAGAATGTTCCATGAGCACTTGAGAAGAAGGTATATTCTGTTGTTTGGGGATGGAATGTCCTATAAATATCAGTTAAGTCCATCTTGTTTAATATATCATTTAAAGCTTGTGCTTTCCTTATTTATTTTCATTTTGGATGATCTGTCCATTGGTGACAGTGGGGTGTTAAAGTCCCCTGCTATGATTGTGTTACTGTCAATTTCCCCTTTTATGGCTGTTAGCATTTGCCTCATGTATTGAGGTGCTCCTATGTTGGGTGCATAAATATTTACAATTGTTATATCTTCTTCTTGGATTGATCCCTTGATCATTATGTAGTGTCCTTCTTTGTCTCTTGTAATAGTCTTTATTTTAAAGTTTGTTTTGTCTGATATGAGGATTGGTATTCCAGCTTTCTTTTGATTTCCATTTGCATGGAATATGTTTTTCCATCCCCTCACTTTCAGTCTGTATGTGTCCCTAGGTCTGAAGTGGGTCTCTTGTAGACAGCATATATACAGGTCTTGTTTTTGTATCCATTTAGCCAGTCTGTGTCTTTTGGTTGGAGCATTTTATCCATTTATATTTAAGGTAGTTATTGATATGTATGTTCCTATTACCATTTTCTTAATTGTTTTGGGTTCGTTATTGTAGGTCTTTTCCTTCTCTTGTGTTTCCTGCCTAGAGAAGTTCCTTTAGCATTTGTTGTAAAGCTGGTTTGGTGGTGCTGAATTCTCTTAGCTTTTTGCTTGTCTGTAAAGGTTTCGACTTCTCCATGGAATCTGAATGAGATCCTTGCTGGGTAGAGTAATCTTGCTTGTAGGTTTTTCCCTTTCATCACTTTAAATATGCCCTGCCACTCTCTTCTGGCTTGCAGAGCTTCTGCTGAAAGATCAGCTGTTAAGCTTATGGGGATTCCCTTGTGTATTATTTGTTATTTTACCCTTGCTGCTTTTAATATTTTTCTTTGTATTTAAGTTTTGATAGTTTGATTAGTATGTGTCTTGGTGTGTTTCTCCTTGGATTTATCCTGTATGGGACTCTCTGTGCTTCCTGGACTTGATTGACTATTTCCTTTCCCATATTAGGGAAGTTTTCAACTATAATCTCTTCAAATATTTTCTCAGTCCCTTTCTTTTTCTCTTCTTCTTCTGGGACCCCTATAATTTGAATGTTGGTGCGTTGAACGTTGTCCCAGAGGTCTCTGAGATTGTCCTCAATTCTTTTCATTCTTTTTTCTTTATTCTGCTCTGCGGTAGTTATTTCCACTATCTTATCTTCCAGGTCACTTATCCGTTCTTCTGCCTCAGGTATCTGCTATTGATTTGTTCTGGAGAATTCTTAATTTCATTTATTGTGTTGTTCATCATTGTTTGTTTGCTGTTTAGTTCTTCTGGGTCCTTGTTAAACGTTTCTTGTATTCTCTCCATTCTGTTTCCAAGATTTTGTATCATCTTTACTATCATTACTCTGAATTCTTTTTCAGGTAGACTGCCTGTTTCCTCTTCATTTGTTAGGTCTGGTCGGTTTTTACCTTGCTCCTTCATCTGCTGTGTATTTCTCTGTCTTCTCATTTTGCTTAACTTACTGTGTTTGGGGTCTCCTTTTCGCAGCCTTCAGGTTTGTAGTTCCCGTTGTTTCTGGTGTCTGCTTCCAATGGATAAGGTTGGTTCAGTGGGTTGTGTAGGCTTCCTGTGGGGGGTCTGGTGCCTGTGCCCTGGTGGATGAGGCTGGATCTTGTCTTTCTGGTGGGCAGGACCGTGTCTGTGACCTTATTATGATTTTAGGCAGCCTTTCTGCTAATGGGTGAGGTTGTGTTCCTGTTTTGCTAGTTGTTTGGCATGGGGTCTCCAGCACTGGAGCTTGCTGCTCATTGAGTGGAGCTGGGTCTTAGTGTTGAGATGGAGATCTCGGGGAGATCTTTTGCCATTTGATATTACATGGGGCCAGGAGGTCTCTGGTGGACCAGTGTCCTGAACTCGGCTTGGCTCTCCCACCTCAGGGGCTCAGGCCTGACACCCCAGCCAGAGCACCAAGACCCTGTCAGCCACACGGCTCAGAAGAAGAGTGAGAAAAAGAAGGAAAGAAGAAATAAGTAAATAATATAACATAAGTTATTAAAATGGAAAAAATTGTTAAAATAAAAAAATTAAAAAGTAATTAAAAAAAGAGAGAAAGAAGAGAACCATACCAAAAAACAAATCCACCAATGATAACAAGCGCTAAAATCTATACTAAAAAAACAGAAACAAAAAATGATAGTCAGAACCCTAGGACAAATGGCAAAAGCAAAGCTATACAGACAAAGCCACAGAAAGAAGCAT
Source organism: Pseudorca crassidens (assembly GCF_039906515.1). NCBI lineage: Eukaryota > Metazoa > Chordata > Mammalia > Artiodactyla > Delphinidae > Pseudorca > Pseudorca crassidens. The sequence continues at coordinate 81,184,181 of NC_090297.1, read as the reverse complement.
ACACATAACACACTCACAAAAAGTGAAAAAGGAAAAAAATATATATATATTTAAAAAAAGGCAGAGAGCAACCAAATCAGTAAACAAATATACCAGTGATAATAAGCTCTAAATACTAAACTAAAATAAACATAAAACCAGAAACAAATTATATTCAGAAAGGAAACTGCAAGCCTACAGTTGCTCCCAAAGTCCACTGTCTTAATTTTGGATGATTCATTGTCTATTCAGGTATTCCACAGATGCAGGGTACATCGAGTTGACTGTGGACATTTAATCCACTGCTCTTGAGGTTGCTGGGAGAAATTTCCCTTTCTCTTCTTTGTTTGCTCAGCTCCTGTGGTTCAGCTTTGGATTTGGCCCCGCCTCTGCGTGTAGGTTGCCTGGTGGCATCTGTTCCCCGCCCAGATAGGACGGGGTTAAAGGAGCAGCTGATTAGGGGGCTCTGGCTCACTCAGGCCCCGGGCGAGGTCAGCGGCAGAGGGCAGCATGACGTAGCAACAGCCTGAGGCACACCGTGGATTCTCCTGGGGAAGTTGTCCCTGGATCATGGGACCCTGGCAGTGGCAGGCTGCACCCGCTCCCAGGAGGGGAGGTGTGGATAGTGACCTGTGCTTGCACACAGGCTTCCTGGTGGCTGCAGCAGACCAAGAAGCAGACGGTCTCATGCCCGTCTCTGGTGTCCACGCTGATATCCATGGCTCGCGCCCGTCTCTGGAGCTTGTTTTGGCAGTGCTCTGGATTCCCTCTCCTTGCGCACCCCGAAACGATGGTCTCTTGCCTCTTAGGCAGGTCCAGAGTTTTTCCCGGACTCCCTCCTGGCTAGCTGTGGTGCGCTAACCTCATTCAGGCTGTCTTCACGCAGCCAACCCCAGTTCTCTCCCTGGGATCTGGCCTCTGAAGCCTGAGCCTCAGCTCCCAGCCCCCACCTGCCCTGGCGGGTGAGCAGACAAGCCTCTCAGGCTGGTGAGTGCTGGTCCGCAGCGATCCTCTGTGCAGGAGTCTCTCCACTTTGTCCTTTGCACCCCTCTTGCTGTGCTCTCCTCCGTGGCTCTGAAGCTTCCCCCTTGCCCACCCCCTGTCTCTGCCAGTGAAGGGGCTTCCTAGTGTGTGGAAACTTTTTCTTTTTCACAGCTCCCTCCCCGAGGTGCAGGTCCCATCCCTAATCTTTTGTCCCTGTTTTTCCTTTTTTCTTTTGCCCTACCCAGGTAGGTGGGGAGTTTCTTGACTTTTGGGAAGTCTGAGGTCTTCTGCCAGCATTCAGTAGGTGTTCTATAGGAGTTGTTCCACATGTAGCTGTAGTTTTGATGTATTGTGGGGAGGAAGGTGATCTCCATGTCTTACTCCTCCGCCATCTTGAAGGCGTCCCCCAACTCAACTATTTAACAAAAAATTTTTGTTTTATTTTTTGGCTGTGCTGTGTGGCATGTAGGATCTCAGTTCACAGACCAGGGATCGAACCCGTGCCCCCTGCATCGGACACATGGAGTCTTATCCTCTGGCCCGCCAGGGAAGTCCCTATTTGTAGACTTTTTGATGATGTAATGTCATCGTGGTTTTGATTTGCATGTCTCTAATAATTAGCAATGTTGAGCATCTTTTCATGTGCCTGTTAGCCATCTGTATGACTTCTTTGGAGAAATGTCTAATCAGATCTTCTGCTCATTTTTTGATTGGGTTGGGTTTTTTGTTTTTTCAACTTTGAGTTGTATGAAGCTATTTGTGTATTTTGGATATTAACCTCTTGTCGTTCACATCATTTGCAAATACTTTCTCCCATTCTATAGGTGTTCTTTTTGTTTGGTCAGTGGTTTCCTTTGCTGTGCAAAAGCTTCTAAGTTTAATCAAGTTACATTTGTTTATTTTTGCTTTTATTTCTTTTGCCTTAGGAGAGTGCCACAAGAAAATACTGCTACGATTTATGTCAAAGAATGTTTCTTCTAGGAGTTTTATGGTTTCAGGTCTTATATTTGAGTTTATTTTTGTGTATGGTATGAAGGAATGTTCTAACCTCATTGTTTGACATGTGGCTGTCCAGTTTTCCCGGATCACTGTTGAACAAACTGTCTTTTCTCCATAGTATATTCTTGCCTCCTTTGTCATAGTTTAATTGACCGTAGGTGCATGGGTTTATTTCTGGGCTCTCTATTCTATTCCATTGGTCTATGTGTCTGTTTTTGTGCCAGTACCGTTCTGTTTTGATTACTGTACACATAGCTTTGTTCTTAAGTCATCAAGGATTCATGAAAAGTAGAGAGTAGTCTCTTTGACCTATTATACTCTTTTTGGTGACAATATGAATATATATGAAATATTCTTTTTATTTTGTAAGGAACTAAGAGGCAGCACATCTAAATAGTTAATAATGTAACAATATAAGGACAATATGACACGTATACCATAGGGTTGGAGGTTAAATTAGGTGATATCATCAAGTATCTGAGTATAAGCACTCAGTAAATATTAACTGGTATTACTTTACTAATGAATATCAAAATATTCAGTAAAGTCGTTCTCAGTATCTTCAGGGGATTGATTCCAGGACCCCTGTGGACCAAAATTCTGGGATACTCATTGGCGCAGTATTTGCATAAAACCTATGCACATCTCTGAATACTTTCAATCATATATAGATTATTTATAATACTTAATAAAATGTAAATCCTGTGTACATAGTTGCTAGTGAGGGGCAAATTCAAGTTTTGCTGTTTGAAACTTTCTGGAATTTTTTTTCCCCTCAATATTTTCTATCCATGGTTTGTTGAATTGGTGGATGTGGGACCACCGTTTACAGAGGACTGACTATATAGAGGAAATGTACCATAGAAATGAAGGGAAAGGTGAGAACACGAAGTTACAAATGCCTTAAAGAATGAATACTGTTTGGAAACAGCATTTCTCAGAATATGTTTTGCAGATAATGGTGAAAAAAGGATTTACGGGCAGTTATGTTTGGAAAGTACATTCCTCTACCTTCTATAGTTATGTCTCTGAGAAGTTCTATAATAAAAAAAAAAATTCACCTAATCTATAGGACTTCAGCTTTTAGCAGTACGGTTCACTACATAGCTTAGAAAAACTCTTCCTCTATAAAGCATCTAGAAATGCAAACATCTTTTTAAACGCAAAATTGTATTTCCAGGAAGGTAAGGGAAATAACCCAGGCAAAAACAGCCAGAAACTGGAAACCAGATGGCCTTCAAACCCACCCATGTATTGTATGAATTATTTATTTACTTTTTTGTATAATCTATAGAAAGCTGGAGTAGCTATATTAATTTCAGACAAAGCAGACTTGAGAAGGAAAATGTTCAGACATTATGTATTGATAAAGGGGTCAAGTCTCCTAACAGACATGGTTTATTAGGCAAAAACTGATAGAACTTCAAGGAGAAATAGATACATTCACTGTTATGGTTGGAGACTTCAGCACCTGTCTTTCAGTAATTTATAGATACAGCAGAGGCAGAAAATCAGTAAGGATATAGCTGAACGGTACCATCAGTCAAGTGTATTTAATGATGTTTATCTGACAACCACTGAATATACATTCTTTTCAGGCTCACATGTAACAGTTTTCAAGATGCACTATATTCTGGGTCATAAAACATACCTGAACATGTGCTCTTAGACCACAATGGAATTAAGTTAGAAATAACAGAAAGCTAGTTGGAAAATCTGAAAATATTTGGAGATTAAACAACACACTTTTAAATAACACATGGATCAAAAAAAAAGTCCAAAGAAAAATTTAAAATATTTTGAAATAAAGGAAAATGGAAAGCAGCAAAAGCAGTGCTTAGAGATTAGTTTAGAGCATGGAATGTATATGTTAGAAAAGAAGAAAGATATAAAATGAGTTTCTAATCTTCCAGCTCAGAGCACCAGAGAAAAAGAGCAATATAAGCCTTAAGCAAGTGGAAGAAAGAAATAAAAATTAGAGCATAAATAAATAAAACCAAAAACAGGAAGACAATAACAGAAAATCAACAAAACTAAAAGCTGGTTCTTTGAAAAGATTGATAAAATTGATAGACCTCTAGCCAGTCTAACAAAGACCAAAGGAGAGAAAGACACAGATTACTAATATAAGGAATGAAAGATGTAAATTTCTTTTTTTCATTTAATTATGATAAAATACACTGTTGACCCTTGAATAACACAGGAATTAAGGGCACCGACCCTCCCACAGTTGAAAATCCATGTATGACTTTACAGCTGGAACTCTGTATTCATGGTTCTGCATCGTCGGATTCAAACAACCGCAGATCTTGTAGTACTGTAGTACATATTTATTGCAAAAAATCTGTGTATAAGTGGACCCATGCAGTTCAAATCCATGTTGTTCAAGAACCAACTGTACATAACAAAAAATTTACCATTTTAAGCATTTTTTAAAAAATAAATTTATTTTATTTATTTATTTTTGGCTGCGTTGGGTCTTTGTTGCTGCACGCAGGCTTTCTCTCGTTGTGGCAAGCAGGGGCTACTCTTCGTTGTGGTGCGTGGGCTTCTCTTGTGGAGCACCAGCTCTAAGCGCGCGGACTTCAGTATAGTGGCACGCGGGGTCAGTAGTTGTGGCTCACAGGCTCTAGAGCGCAGGCTCAGTAGTTATGGTGCATGGGCTTAGTTGCTCTGCAGCATGTGGGATGTCCCTGGACCAGGGTTCAAACCTGTGACCCCTGCATTGGAAGGCGGATTCTTAACCACTGCGCCACCAGGGAAGTTCCACATTTTAAGCATTTTTAAGTGTACAGTTCAGTGGCATTAAGTACATTCACATTGTTGTACGACTGTCATCACTCCATCTGCAGAGTACCCATTAAACTCCCCACTCCCCACTTCCCTGGCAGCCAATCTACTTTCTGCCTCTATGAATTTGACTACTCTTGGTACCTCATATAAGTGGAATCATAGAATATTTGTCATTTTGTGACTGGCTTATTTCACTTAAAATAATGCCTTAAGGGTTCATTCATGTAGCATATGTCAGAATTTTCTTCCTTTTTAAGGCCAAATAATACTCCATTACACTTAACAATGTGTATATAATACTTTTTTTTTTTGGATTTGATTTATTTATTTATTTTTGGCTGCGTTGGGTCTTCATTACTGCATGCGGGCTTTCTTAAGTTGCTGCGAGCTGGGGCTACTCTTCCTGGTGGTGTGCGGGCTTCAGTAGTTGTGGCACGTGGGCTCAGTAGTTGTGGCTCATGGGCTCTAGAGTGCAGGCTCAGTAGTGGCGCATGGGCTTAGTTGCTCCGTGGCATGTGGGATCTTCCTGGTCCAGGGCTCGAACCCGTGTCACCTGCATTGGCAGGCGGATTCTTAACCACTGTGCCACCAGGGAAGTCCCTATAGTACATTTAAAAAATCCATTTATTCATTGATGAGCACTTGAGTTGCTTCTGCCATTTGGATGTTGTGAATAATGCTGCTACGAACTTGGATATACAAATATCCCTGCTTTTAATCCTTTTGTGTACATACCCAGAAGTGGAATTGCTGGGTTATATGGTAATCCTATGTTCAGTTTTTTGAGAAACCATCATATTTGTTTCCACAGCAGCTGCACCTTCTTACCACTTTACATTCCTATCAGCAATGCCAATACTTGTTATTTTACGTTTTTATTTTTTTAATTTTAATTTTTATAGTAGCTGTCCTATTTTTTTCAAATTCCTTTTCCATTTAGGTTAATACAGAGTATTGAGCAGAGTTCCCTGTGCTGTACAGTAAGTCCTTGTTGGTTATCTATTTTAAATATAGCAGTGTGTACATGAATAGATACATGTATATGTAATCATGTGTAAGTGAATCACTCTGCTGTACAACTGAAACTAACACGACATTGTTAATCAGCTATACTCCAGTATAAAATAAAAAAACAGCTATCCTAATGTGTGTGAAGTGGTATCTTATTGTGGCTTTGGTTTGCATTCCCTAATTAGTGATGTTGAGCATCTTTTCATATGCCTGTTATGCTTATTGGCCATTTGTATATCTTTGGAGAAATGTCCTTTGCCCATTTTTTATGGGATTGTTTGAGTTGTTGATTTTAGGAGTTCCTTATCTATTCTGAATATATGTGAATATATACATATATATGTGTATATATAGATATACATATCTATATATACACATATACATATATGTATATATTTGGCATGGCCAAAAAAAAAAAAGAGTTAATACTAGTTGTTGTGAAAAGTCCTAAAAAAATATGCTAAATTGTTGAATCAGCCTTGATTTTTTTTTTTTTTTTCTTTTTTTTTTTGGCCACACCACACGGCATGTGAGATCTTAGTTCTCCGACCAGGGATCGAACCCATGCCCCCTGAATTGGCAGCGCGGAGTCTTAACCTCTGGACCGCCAGGGAAGTCCCAGCCTTGATACTATAAAACAAAGTAACTGCAAAAAATGATAGAAAAAAAAAAAGAGTCTAGTTATCTGAATTGTATCAATTTTTTCTTTGTTTCATAAAATCAACTGAAGTTAGTGTGTTTGAAGGCATTTTTGGAAAGTAAGGTTTGTTACACAGTAAAATCCTGACCAACTTACTGGAACCTCCAGCCTTCAGGAATCAGACTGAATCAAGATGTCTCAAGAATAAAGGTCATAGTGATAGAAATGGGATTATTTTGCAGCTCCTAATTCTCTAAAATGGTCCTCAACCTTCTGTAATCTGGTTTCTGCTTCCTTCACTGTGGAATGGATTAATTGAGGTCATTAGTGACTACATCTCTTGCCAACTTTTGGTCTAATACACTCTTGTTTTTTTTCTTTTTTTTAACCATTGAATTGTACACTTTATTTTGTTGTTGTTGTTTTAACATTTATTTATTTATTTTGGGTGGCACCGGGTCTTAGTTGAGGCATTGCAGGATCTTCGTTGCAGCATGCGGGCTCGTAGTTGCAGCACACATGTTTCTTAGTTGCAGCACGCTGACTCTTAATTGTGGCATGCTACCTCTCAGTTGGGGTATGCATGCGGGTTCTAGTTCCCCGACCAGGGATCAAACCCGGGTCCCCTGCACTGGGAGTGTGGTGTCTTACCCACTGGACCACTGGGGAAATCACGGGTCTTATTCACTCTTGACAGTGGTTAAGAGCAGAGAATCTCAAACCAGACTGTCTACGTTCCACTCTTAATAGCTTTCTAATATAAAAGTTGTGTTACCTCTCTGGGTCATCATTTAAAAAGTGTCATCACTTTTACAATGGGGAAAGTAGTGATACCTGCTTTAGAGTATTTTAGATTTTGGATCTAAAATTGGAATCTTTAAAAACAGTCCTTTTGGGGAGTTAAGAGCATCTTTGTAAGTTCTAATAAAATATAAAGTGATAAAGGAACCATGATTGTTTCTCATGGGAGATCCTAATCAAATATTATAGCAATATCTAAGGCTTTTACTAAACTTATTTAATTTATTTTATTAGTATTTTATTTTTTAAGAGCAGTTTTTGGTTCACAGCAAAATTGAGTGGAAAGCACAGAGATTTCCCATCTACCCCTTACCCCTACACATGCAGACCCATCCCCCATTATCAGCATTCACTACCAGGGTGGTACCTGTGTTACAATTGATGAGACTATGTTGACACATCATAATCATCCAGTCCATAGTTTATATTATAGTTCACGCTTGATGGTTTACATTCTGTGGGCTTGGACAAATGTATAATGACATGTATCTACCATTTTTGTATCATTCAGAGCATTTTCACTACCCTAAAAATCCTCTGTGTTCTGCTTGTTTGTCCCTTCCCTCGCCCAAATCCTGATCTTTTTACTGTCTCCATAATTTTGCCTTTTCCAGAATGTCATATAGTTGGAATTATACATTATGTAGATTTTTCAGATTGACTAAGCTCTTTTAAAATTGAGATATAATTCACATACCATAAAATTCACTCGTTTCAAGTGTACAGTTCAGTGGCATTTAGTATATTCACAGGTTTGTATAACTGTCACTGCAGTCCAATCCCAGAGCATTTTCATCACTCTAGGAAGAAACTCTGTACCCATTAGCAATCATTCCCCATCCCCCCTCCTACAGTCCCTCCAAGCCACCCAACTACTTTCTGTCTCTGGATTTGCCTATTCTGGACATTTTATGTAAATGGAATCATACGATGTATGGCCTTTTGTGTCAGATTACTAAGCATTTTTAATGATGGTTTTAATCTTTCCAAAGTATGTTCATGTTTAAAAATAAATGCATAACACCTCTATGAGGTAGACAGGAACTTTGTGACAACCTTTGTGACATAATTGCATTGTCAGATTTATTGTGTCCTCGTGACCTCAGTTTACCATAGGATGAGGGAAAGAGGTTTAGAGGTGGCAGGTTAGAGATTTGGAAAAGTAGAGTTAAAGGAAAAATAGGACATGATGATACATGAAAAATAACTCATCTTGTGGGATTTCTAGAACCATGAGAATTAAACTTTATTAAAGTGCAACTGCAATTAAATACTTCAGTTATATTTAAGAATTTTAAATTGTAAAGATGGGTTGTTGAGCCTTCAGTAGTTATAGACTGAATCTCATTTCATCAAGGTTGAAAGGATGTCAGGATTGTGCTCCGGGTTATTCCAAATTTTTTAAATGGAAGCCTGTTGCTACAGTGTGCAGAAAGGGTATGATAAATTTATTTTTAAAAACAAATTAAAGCGAATAATAGGTGTCTTTTGCTTTGCTACAGTTAGCTTGAGTAGAGAACTTTTATATAATGGAAACGTAAAGCATTAATTCTTTCTTTAAAAATTTTTTTCCGTATTTATTTCCATATACTTCAATTTTAAGATTGAAGTATAGTTGATTCATAGTGTTTCCGGTGTATAAATCAAAGTGATCCTTTGATTCTTTTTTTTTTTCCAGATTCTTTTCCCTTATAGATTATTACAAGATCCTGAATATCGTTCCCTGTGCTATATATACAGTAGGTCCTTGTTGTAAGCATTAATTTTTGGAAGTTGTGAGTATATTTGAAATTTGTCGTCAGTGTTAGTAAAGGGTAACATTTTTCTGTAAATTTTATGTGTTAGGTTTTCTGTTTTACAATATAGTGTGCTTGTGGGATGCAAATTAGTGCCATCTTCACAATTGAATTTGTAGTTGTAACTGAGTAGAGAAAATCAGTAGGATAACAAACTACAACAGGCTGTCTTGTTGTCTGCCATGGCTCTTACCATTTCCTGGTGCAAAGGAAGTTCTGGCTAAATTATTTGGTTACTATCTGGCCTTTTGCCTTAATGAACTGTGCTGCTGGTCTATTCATTGGCGAGGACTTTTTTTTTTGGCCTGGAAGCCTAAATGATCGTCCCCATACTTCTTTTCCTTGGTTCCCCTACTTCATCCTGCTTGTCTTTCTTGGGGGTTCTTCCCTCAACAGTAAGAGCTCCCTGATCCCTTCTATAACGCCATTCCAAGGGAAGTAAGTTCTAAAATGAAAAAGTTACTGAAAATGAAAAGAAAATGAGAGGTATCTTTAAGTTAATGAAACTCTTGCCCCTATTCACTTGTAATCAAATCTTTGTCTCAGAAGTTCCAGCCTCACATTGAGTGGCATAACTATGACCTTAGAATCCCTTTTCCCTACATTGAATTTTTCTGCTGCTGGGTGAGGTGGAGGAAGTGGGGACATGTATGTGTTGATGAAGTGAGAAGGAAAGACTTGGACAACCCATGAGGGGAGAGTAGTATCTGCTAAGATAGTCTAGGTGGCATTTTTATTTATGTATATAAGTTGGTGTTTAATTTTTGTGTGTATAAGTTGCTGTATGTAACCAAGGTTAGCTGAGAATATGTCTATCTAGAAAACAACTTTATAGTGCTTTAGTCATTTTCTGTTGCATAAAATTTAAGATCTTCTCAAAGCACGTAAAAGCACTTCATAGTTTTTGTCTAAGAACTTCACAATCAAGAAGCTCTTTTTCTTTTTCTGACTTATCTTCACTCTGGGGCGAAGTGAGAGTAGCATCGACATATATACACTACCAAATATAAAATAGCTAGCTAGTGGGAAACAGCCACATAGCACAGGGAGATCAGCTTGGTGCTTTGTGACGACCTAGAGGGGTGGGATAGGGAGGCTCAAGAGGGAGGGGATATGGGGTATATGTATGCATATGGCTGATTCACTTTGTTGTACAACAGAAACTAACACAGTATTGTGAAGCAGCTGTACTCCTATAAAGATCTGTTAAAAAAAAAAAAAAAAGAAGCTCTTTTTGTGATAGTTTCAAAAAAGTATAATCCCTTAAAAAAACTACTGTACCTTATTTTGTAAACTCAAATTAAGAATGTTTAGTTTTATATGTATATTCAAATATGGTTATTGTTCACATTGTTTTTCATTACTGAAGTGATAATGTCTGTTTGAATATTATGTATATTTTGTGTTTCAAATGAATTCGCTGTAGGCATTTCTGCTTAGGACTTTGGCATGATTTATGAAGAATATATAGACGTTTGTATAGTTCATTGAATCTTAGAGATGGGAGGGATTTGAAAGGCTTTTTTAGTCCTGGTTGCCCATCTAAAACAGAAACTCATCTTCAACCAACTCTTGACTTTTGACTCTTATATTATTAATTTTTTTTAACATTTTTTTTCATATTCTTTTCCATTATGGTTTATCTCAGGATATTAAATATAGTTCCCTGTGCTATACAGTAAGACCTTGTTGTTTATCCATTCTATATATACCAGTTTGCATCTGCTAATCCCAAACTCCCACTCCACTTCACCCCTCCCCTAACCCTGTCCCTCTTGGCAACCACCAGTCTATTCTCTGTGTTCTTGAGTCTGTTTCATAGATATGTTCATTTGTGTCATATTTTAGATTCCACATATAAGTGATATCATATGGTATTTGTTATTCTCTTTCTGACTTCACTTAATATGATAATCTGTAGCTGCATCCATGTTGCTGCAAATGGCATTATTTCATTCTTTTTATGGCTGAGTAGTATTCCATTGTATATATGTACCACATCTTCTTTATCCATTCATCTGTCAGGGGACATTTAGGTTTCCATGTTGACTCTTATAATGAATTTTTTAAAAAAATTTTTATTGGAGTATGGTTGCTTTACAATGTTGTGTTATGGATTCTTAATTGTAGCCATTGGTAGGAAATGTCTACTGTTTCTAGGCATCCCATTCTACTTCTGACTAGTTCTAACTATTTGAAAATTGTACCTGAAACTCTCTTACTCTGTGAAATCAATCATTTATCATAATTTTGTTCTTCTAGCGCTAAATCCTCTTTAATAAAAATACTAAATAAAAATAAAATAAAAATAAAAATAATAGTGGTTTGAAGATACATCATGAGTCTCATTTCATCTTATTTATACTAAGCCCAGTTTTTGTTGAATTGTTGGTCATATAGGATTTCCCTGTCCTCATCACCTAATGGACATGTTTTAGTTCCTCGGCTTTCAAATGTTTTTGACTGTAACCCAAATAAAGAATATATTTCATATCCCAACTCAACATACATGTAGTATGTAGTTTTAATACATATATGCAACTGAGACAGAAATTTTATAAGACAACATACCTTTACATTGACACTTTCTGCTCTTTTTCATTTTTTAAGAACGGTGCTGTTACCTATTAAATTGATTTTATCACTCCCTGATGGATTTTAGCCTGTAGTTTGGAAAACATTGTTCTAATTTGTTCATGTCGCAGAACTGAAATAAGGAGTTTCCAAAAGCTGTATGTTAGGACAATCATTGCTAAAACAGGTTTTACCTTTATTAACTCAAAGAAAATATTCTGATGGTGGTTATAAAGTAAAACTAAACAGGATTATCAACTTCTTGGTAATGCATACAATACAATTGACGTATGCAACTAATATTTTTATCTTTAGGTGGCGACAGACAAGGTTGCAGAAAAGTTGAGTTCTACTCTCTCATGGGTGAAGAACACAGTGTCACATACAGTCAGTCAGATGGCCAGTCAGGTGGCAAGTCCATCTGCTTCATTACACACTACATCCTCGTCTACCACACTGTCAACGCCAGCCCTTTCACCATCTTCCCCATCACAGTTGAGTCCAGACGACTTAGAACTCCTGGCTAAACTGGAGGAACAAAATAGGTAAGTGAGGTTGCTTGGGTTTTCTTTCTTTTAATTATCATACAAAGTCAACCATTCATATATGTATATATGCCATAATCAAAATTTTAAATATTTGTTCAAATTAAGAATGTTTAGGGGAGTTCCCTGGTGGCCTAGTGGTTAGGATTCTGGGCTTTCACTGCTGTGGCCCGGGTTCTAGTCCTGGTCAGGGAATGAGGTGCCGCAAGCTGTGTGGCGTGGCCAAAGAAAAAAGAATGTTTAGTTTTTGGCTCCTTGTTTATCAAAGCTACTTAACAAAAGTATTCAAGTCTTTTTTGGAGGAGTTGGTCTTAAAACTAAAGTTGGACTAAAATTTTCTTCTGCCTTGGATAGCTGTAGAGATTTGTTTTCTTAATATAGCAAATTATCTAAATTTTTCCTGAATTTTAGAAAAGGTTTTTAAGGCAAATAAAACTACCATTTTTGTTTTTTAAACTCTCTAAATAGTCCCCTTTGGTTAAGCTGTAGAATTATTTAATTTAGGATGGATATCTGATTTGTGATTTAGAGTGGGAAATCTCTTCATAAATTTATTCATGGAAGGCAAAGTATTCTTTTCTTTTAATGGTGTGATATAGAATACTTGTTTACTCTGTTATTAATGTGTACTGTGGACCCTGGGTACCCCTTCACTAATATTACTATCAGAAGTTCTCTAGGGCATCAGCTATTAAAGAGTTATTGGAAGAGCGTCCTTTTACGTTCAGTCAAGATATATACCACCACTGGCTTTAAGGGTAATAAGAGAGATAATTTCTAACAGCTCTTTTGATATACAATGTACATAATAAAGTACACATACTTAAGGTATACAATTTGATAAGTTTTGACATATGTATATATCTGTGAAATTATCAACCAAATCAAGAAAATGAACATATCTGTTATCTGCCTTTCTATCCCCAGATAGCCGTTGATTTGCCTTTTGTCACTGTAGATTAGTTTGCATTTTCTACAGTTTTATAGAAATAGAATCATACAGTATGTACTCTTTTTTAATGGGTTATTTCACTAGCATAATATTTATGTTGTAGCACATATGAATACTTCATTCCTTTTTTTTGCTTAGTAGTATTCCATTGTATGGACATATCACAGTTTACCTACTCACCTGTTGTGAAATGCTATAAACATTTGTGTACAAACCTTTGTATAGATTTATGCTCTCATTTCTCCTGGGTAGATACCTAGGAATGGAATGGCTGGTTTATATGGTAGGTGTACATTTAATTGTCGAACTGTTTTCCAAAGGGCCTATAGTTTTCCACATTCTCATCATCAGTGTATGAACATTTCAGTTCTTCTACATCCTTACCAATGCTTGGTACAGTCTTTTAATTTTAGCCATTCTAATAGGTATTTGTATCTTGTGGTTTTAATTTTCATTTCCCTAATGGTGTTGAGCATCTTTTTATGTGCTTATTTGGCATTGATATGTCATCTTTGATTAAATGTCTGTGAAATTTTTGCCCATTTAAAAAAATTAGGTTGTTTGCTTTCTTATTATTGTGTTTTAAGAGTTCTTTATATATTTCAGGTGCAAGTCCTTTATCCATATATATGTTTTTCAAATTTTTTTTGCAGTCTGTGGCTTATGCTCTTAGCATTATCTTTTGAAGAGCAAAAGTTTTAAATTGTAATTAAGTCCAATTTGAAGTTGTTCTTTTATGGACTTTGCTTTTGATGGCTCAAGGTCACACAGGTAGACTCCTGTGTTAGAGAAGGTTTATATTTTTAAGTTTCAGATTTACTGTCGTACATTTGAGTTAATTTATTTGTATGAAACAGAGCATAGATCAAAGTTCAGTTTTTGAATATGCATGTTTAATTGTTTTTGTATTTGTTGAAAAGACTGTCCTTTCTCCACTTAATTACTTTTGCACTTTTGTCAAAAGTCAGTTGTCTGTATATGTTATGTGCTTATTTCTGGATTCTTTTTCTGTTCCACTGATCTATTTGTCTACTTTAATGTTAGTATGACACTGTCTTGATTATTGTAGCTTTCTAATAGGTCTTGAAATCAGATAGTGTTAATCCTCCATCTTTGTTCTTTTGACGATTTTTGCTGTTTATCATACCCTTGTGAATTTTACATGAAGTAATTTGTACAAAAATGCTTGCTGAGATTTTAATCAGAATGCTGTTGAATTCCTAACAGTATTGCCTTCCACCCATGAACACAATATATTTCTCATTTACTTATTACTTGTGCATGCTATTGTTTTTGTAAATTTAATTTTTGATTGTTCATTGCTACCATATAGAAATACAATCATTTTTCTTTTGTCATTCGTGTATCCTGCTGCCTTGATAAATTCACTTGTTCTGGTAGGTTTTGTTGTTTCTTTAGATTCCATTAGATTTTCTACATAGATGAGCATGTGGTCTGTGAATAAAAGCATGTTTGTGTCTTCCTTTACAATATGGATGCCTTTTATATCTTTTTCTTGCCTTATTGCAATTGACTAGTACCTCCAGTACAAATTTGAGTGTAAGCGATGAACAGATAGCCTTGTTTTCCTGATCTTAAGGGGAAAGCATTAAATATGAAGTTAATTGTAGGTTTCTGTAGATGACTTTTATCAAATTGAAGAAGTTCCTTTTTATTTCTCATTTGCTGAGAGTTTATAAGAAACAGAAGTTGGATTTTGTCATATGCTTTTCCTGAATCTTTTGAAATGATTACATCGTTTTCCTCTTTTAGTTTAATGTGGCAAATTACATTGATTTTTAAATGCTAAACCAACTTTGCATTCCTAGGATAAACCCCACTTAGTCATTATATACTGTCTTTATAAAGTATTGTTTACTGTCTTTATAAAATATTGTTGGATATGATGTGTTAAAATTTTGTGTGGAATTTTTGCATCTATTTTCAGGAGGGAAATTGGTCTGTAGTTGTCTTCCGACATCTTTGACCTTTATCTGTAATGTCTTGTGTCCTTGTAATGTCTTTGTGATCTTTCCTCTTTTCTAATATACGTGTTTAGTGCTGTACGTTTCTCCTAAAGCTCTGCTTTAGCAACATCCCTTTAAATTTTATGGTCCTGAGTGTGGTCTGTTTTGATAAATATTTTATGTGCACTTGAGAAGATTGTGTATTTAGCTGTTGTTTGGTGGCGTAGTCTATAAATGTTAATTGATTCAAATTGATTGATAGTGTTGTTCAAGTCTACTGTATCTTTGCTGGTTTTATGTTTACTTGTTGTATCAGATATTGATGTCAGATGTTGAGAGAAGAGTATTGAAACCTCCAACTATAATTGTGGATTTATTTCTGTTTAAATTTTATCAGTCTTTGTTTCATGTAACTTGAAGTTTTATTATTGTGTATATAAACGTTCAGAATTGTTATGTCCTGTTGTGAAATGCACTCATTATCCCTAGTAATATTGTTTGCTTAGAAATCTACTTTATCTCATCTAGTCACTGTAGCTTTCTTTTGAATAATGTTAAAATTTTATATATTTTTCCATTCTTTTATTCTATTTTTTTCTTTATCTTTAAAGTTTGTCAGCATATAGTGGCTCTTGCTTTTTAAAATACAATCTGACAATCTTTGCCTTTTAATTACAGTAATTAGATCACTTTTTAAAAAAATTATGACAAAATTTTATTTCTTGCTCACGTTAACGTTCATCCGAAACTGCAGGCTGAGTACATTTTTGCTGCACACTTCATTTCTGGAACAGTGACCAGCCCCTATGCAGGATAAACCAGACTCATGGCAAATAGTGGAAATATATCTTAAAACATCTGCTAGAGAGTGATACACATAACTTCAACTCACATTTTATTGGCCAAAGCAGATCACATACTCACACTCCTTATAGAGTGAAGTGAGGATTAGAATCTTCTTGCTGGATCTTAGAAAATACATGCTTATTATTATTTCAGCACCTTTTCCAGTATTTTTATTGTATTGTTATTGTGCTCTTAATTATTCACATACCATAAAATCCATCCCTTTAAAGTGTACAATTTAGTGGTATTTTTAGTACACTCACAGAGTTGTGCAAACATTACCACTATCCAATTTCAGAACGTTTTTATGACTCCCAAAAGAATCTTTGTACCCATTAGTCTCCCCTTTCCTCCCTCCTTCCAGCTGCTGGTAACCACTAATCTACTTTCTGTCTCCATGGATTTGCCTATTCTGGACATTTCATTGGTAGTCTTTTGTGACTAGCTTCTTTTACTTAACATAGTATTTTCTAGGTTTTGAGGAAAATAGATCATTTACATTTAATGTAATTCTTGATATGGTTATGTTTATATTTGTCATCTTGTTTTACTGTTCTTTATCTTTTAATTTTTCGGCCTTTTGACTGAATGAAATGTTCTTTATGATTCTGTTTTATCTTTTGTTGATTTATTGGCTATAATTGTTTTTTTTATTTTTATTTTTTTAACATCTTTATTGGGGTATAATTGCTTTACAATGGTGTGTTAGTTTCTGCTTTATAACAAAGTGAATCAGTTATACATATACATATGTTCCCATATCTCTTCCCTCTTGCGGTTGCTTTATGGTTCATAGTATATATCCTTAACTAACTTAGCACGGTATGCCTTCAAGAGATCTCATACCATTTCACACGTAGTGTAAGAACTTAGAATAGTACATTTCCATTTCTCCTCTCCAATCCTTTGTGCTAGTTTTATCATGCATTTTGCTTTTGTATATGTTATAAACCCCATACTACATTATTATTTTTGCTTCAGTAGTCAATTATCTTTTAAATGAGATTGAAATAATAAGAAAAAATCTTATATTTGCCTACATAGCTTCCATTTCTGGTGCTCTTTGGTTCTTTTTTTTTTTTTGTGGTACGCGGGCCTCTCACTGCTGTGGCCTCTCCCGTTGCGGAGCACAGGCTCCGGACGTGCAGGCTCAGTGGCCATGGCTCCCAGGCCCAGCCACTCCGCGGCATGTGGGATCTTCCCGGACCGGGGCACGAACCCGCGTCCCCTGCATCGGCAGGCGGACTCTCAACCACTGCACCACCAGGGAAGCCCTCTTTGGTTCTTTTTTAGCTCCAGATTTCCAACTGATAGAATTTTCCTTCTGTCTGGAGGACTTGCTTTTATATTTCATGTAGTGTGGGTTACTCCTGTATGTCTGAGTCTTCATTTTGCCTTTGATTTTTAAAAATATTTTTTCTGAGTATAGGACTCTAGGTTGACAGGGCTTTTTGTTTGTTTGTTTTTTGTTTGTTTTCCTTCAGTACTGTAATGTGTCATTGACTTCACTCTTGTATTGTTTACATCAGGAAATCTGATGCAATCCTTATCTTTGTTCCCGTGTATATAATGTGCCATTTTTCCTCTCTGTCTCCTTTTAGAGTTTTTCTTTATCCCCGGTTTTGTTAATTAATTAATTAATGTATTTATTTTTGGCTGCGTTGGGTCTTCATTGCTGCGCACAGGCTTTCTCTAGTTGTGGTGAGCGGGGGCTACTCTTTGTTGCGGTGCATGGGCTTCTCACTGCGGTGGCTTCTCTTGTTGTGGAGCATGGGCTCTAGGCTCCTGGGCTTCAGTAGTTGCGGCATGCAGTCTCAGTAGTTGTGGGTTGCAGGCTCTAGAGCGCAGGCTCAGTAGTTGTGGCACACGGGCTTAGTTGCTCTGCGGCATGTGGCATCTTCCTGGACCAGGACTCGAACCCGTGTCCCCTGCATTGGCAGGTAGACTCTTAATCACTGAGCCACACGGGGAAGTCCTTTATCCCTCGTTTTAAGCAGTGATTCTGAGGTGCCTTATTGTAGTTTTCTGCATGTTTCTTACTTTGGGGTTTTGTTGAACTTCTTGTAGACTTAATAATTTTCCTCAAATTTGGAAACTTTTCAACCATTTTATTTTTCAAAATTTTTTTGTGTGTGTGGTACGTGGGCCTCTCACTGTTGTGGCCTCTCCCATTGTGGAGCACAGGCTCCAGACGTGCAGGTTCAGCAGCCATGGCTCACGGGCCTAGCCGCTCCGCTGCATGTGGGATCTTCCCGGACCGGGGCATGAACCCGTGTCCCCTGCATCGGCAGGCGGACTCTCAACCACTGCGCCACCAGGGAAGCCCCTTCAAATTTTTTTTGTTCCTTTCTCTCCTCCTCCTCAGTGACTCTAATTACACAAATATTAGGCCACTCGAAGTTGTTGCACAGCTCACTGATATCGTGTTCACTTTCTGGAAAATTTTTATCGCTTTGTATTCAAGTTCTCTATATTGTGATCTGCCATGTCTAATTTGCCATTAATCCTATCCAGTGTGTTTTTCCATCTCTCACATTGTTCATCTCTAGAAGGTGGAGCTGAGTGTTGTTTGTATGTCTTTACTTAAGTTTTGAATATACAGAAGTATAGTCTTAATAACTTTTAATGGCCTTGTCTGGTAGTTCTAACATTTCTATCAATACCAGTTTGCTTTTGATTAATTGCTTTTTCTTCTCATTGGTTATATTTTTCTGCTTCTTTGCATGCCTGATAATATTTGATTGGATGTCTCACATTGTGAATTTTACCTCACTTGGTTTGGCTTTTTTCCTATAAATATTCTTGAGCTTTGTTCAAGAATGCAGTTAAGTTACTTGGAAAGAATTTGCTCTGGAGTAGTGCACAGCCTAGGGCTATTATTCCCTCCTACTGAGGCACGACCCTTTTGTGTACTTCACCCAATATGCCTTGAAACAGGTTTTCCAGTCTGGCCGGTGGGGACAGATACCATTCCTGGCCCTGTGTGAATGGTGGCCGCTGTTAAATCTAATCTTTTCTGGTGTTTTTTTTCCCTCTAGCTTTGGGTAGTTTCCTTACATACATGTGCTGATCAGTTCCCAGCTGAATACTTAATGGGTATCCTCTGTCAATCTCTTAAGGTCTTGTTTGTGTACTTCTTACCTCTCTGATACTCTTTTCCTTGGACTCTAGCCACTTTGGTCTCCTCATGCTCTCAGCTCTGTCTACTCAATTGAGAAAGTTCACTAGGATCTGTTGAATTTTTCCTACGCATGCCAGAATCTGGAAACTCTCTCATGGGAGGTAAGATGGCAGTCATAGGTCTTACCTCACTTATCTCCTGAGTTTCAGAAATTGCTGTCCATTGTTGCCTGTTGGCCAAAGTCTTACATATTCTGAATATTAACTCTGCTCAGCTTTAAAAAAATTTATTGCTGAGGTAGTTGTTGAAATTTTTGCTTTCAAATGACCTGTCCTCAGGTTCGGTCCCTTTCTGTTGATATGGAGACAGAAAATAGAGACGTGAAAGAAATTACCTGGAAATAGAATTTACAAGCTAGAGACTTTGAACCTGGCCCAAATGAACAACTAGAAGAAGACCTAATGTTAGCCCATTCAAACCTGGCAATAGAAATTGTCCCCTTCTGATTATTGTTTCCTAGAAAGTGCTTTTAAAGGGTTTTCTTTGGCTCTCAGCATTTGATGGGTAAGATAGAAAGCTTGGTGTGCCACATGATGATAACTTTATGTGGGTTTTATGTGTGTATTGGTATTAACTTTGTGCCCCTTTGCTTATTACATTTGAAAGATTTAGAGCAAAGTCTTTTGGTTGAGGTTTTAGGAGGAGGTAGTTTTCTAGCATAATACGTAGATTGGCAAAGTTTCTTGGATAAGATGAATTTGGAAGAGGCTCATGAAAGAGCAAAGTGGAGTGTTGGGTTGTGTGAAGGCAGTTATGAGCAAATAGATGCTCACAGAAAACAAAGTGGCGGGGACTCTCAAAAGGAGGTGTATGGTGTGGAAAACTTAGTGGAATATAAAACCAGGGCAGGACTGGCAAAGTAAAACACTTACAGATGGTGCTAAAGGATGTAAAGAATTTATAAGTTTTGAATTGGTTCTTACATGGAAAAGTAGTTCGCACAAAAGATAACTTTGGCTCTGAGTTTGTAAGTGACCAAAGTTGAACTTATGGTTATGATCAATAATTACTGTATAACTAAAATATAGAAAACACCATATAAAAATTGTTGCAAGTGATGTGTGTATAGATGAACTTTTTCTCACGTAATTCACAATTTATTCCAGAATACTAGATGTGCTTGGCATATATCTTAACAATTAAATAATAATTGTTAGAATTGTTTAAAGATGTCTAGAAAAAAAATTTTGACAAGTAAGACTTCGAAGAAGTTAAAGAAGCAGAAAGTTTTCACCCTTTGTTCTTGTGTGGAATTACTCAAAACTTTGTACTTTTTTGAGTTCACATTTTGAGTCTCTCACTCTTTTTAAAAAAATCATTAAAACCCAGAATCCATGGGAAGGATTTATGTGTAGAGAATGGGTAAATGTAGCAATATTTTGTTTTGCCTTAGGAGAACAGTCCTGGTGGAAAAACACATCTTTCTGACTTTAATAAAGAATAAAATGACAAACACTAAGATCTAGCTCACCTTCCCCTGTTCTGCTCTAATACCCCAGCAATGTATTAAGTCCAAGAAAAAATTGCAAGAATAATAAGCTAAATTTTCTCCGACCACTTCTGTGGTTTGTAATGTAGATATGCAAGTTATGTATCTAAAGTAAAAACTGAGACACAACTGTTACTTCTAACAGGTGAAATGCTTTTATTTAGGATGTTTTCTTCTCTTTTGCAAATGTAGATGAATCTCTTGTGTTGTTTAACCATCTTTGATTAAGAAAGTATAAAATACTTTGGCAGTATTTTAGAAAATTAAAATTGAAGAAACATGAAAATACCAAATTCTATAAAGAAACTGTTTTTCCTTCCCATAGTTTTGCTGCAGTTATCACTTTTTAAAAATCAGTGCATCTGGCAACCCCAGGAAGATGTGAAGAAATGGTTCAATACAATGTCAAAGATCTGTTTGATGAAAGTTAATTATTGATAGCCTTGAAGTTGAAATGGGACAGCTATTTTTTTTTCTGTGTTAAGTGTGTTTTTCATTTTAAAAATACAAAGGCTTTGGCTGAGATGAATTTAAGAAGGTAAGGTTCAAGTGTAATAGCAATGCATTTTAATTAAGGAGGGGAATAGTGCTAATTTAAATTTTAAACGGGCCATTATTTGTGTGGTTTAAAAGTTTGGCATTGCAACCATGTTTGTTTCCTTTTGCGTTCTGTTATTTAGAATCAGATTTTACTTTTTAGCAGATTTTGGGGAGTGAAATATGAGGATGAGGAAATGGTTCTTCTAAACTAAAGTAAATGTATTTTATTTATTTTTTAAAATATGGTAAGCAGGAATCTTTGAAACCTTAATTTATATATCTTTGTATCCTACCAATATCTAAGTCTACACTGTCGAATATGGAAGCCTTTAGCCATATGTGACAGTTGAGCTCCTGAAATGTTGCTGGTCTAAATTGTGGTGGGCTGTAAGAGTAAAATATACTCTAGATTTTGAAGAGCTGATTTTGGGGGGAAAAAATCTCATTAATTAAAAAATTTTGATTACATACTAAAAATATGTAATATTTTGACTATATTTGATGAAATAAATTATTAAAATTAATTGCAACTATTTCTTTATACTTTAAACTTGGCTATTAGAATATTTTAAATTATGTAGGGGCTTGCGATATATTTCTATTGGACAGTGCTGATCTAGGTGATCTAACTTTTATGTTTATAATTTTAGCACCACAGCATTACCTCAGTTTTCCTAAGGATACTCTCTATAACACAGCCATGAACATTTAAGGAAGTAGTAAAAAGCTTCTGAACAAAACATGTATTTTCAAGTCTTTGCGTTAAAAATTCATGTATTTTTAATCATAGGAGAAGCCTTTAGATCTTCACTCGAACTCTTTATTCTTTTTCTTTTCATAGGATTGTTTTAAATTTTTAATCGGTTATCTGATTTCCTGAGGAATTTGATGATATGATTAATTAAAAGAATTTATTGTACTATTTCTGTTGCAACTAGCTTAGCTTCAGTCTGCAGTGTCTATGCTTTCTGTCTGGAGTGTCTGCATAAAGCAATCAGTAAACCATCAGTTTCTTTTTTTAAATTTTTTTTTAACATCTTTATTGGATTATAATTGCTTTACAATGGTGTGTTAGTTTCTGCTTTATAACAAAGTGAATCAGCTATATATACATATATCCCCATATCTCCTCCCTCTTGCATCTCCTTCCCAGTTTCCCTATCCCACCCTTCTAGGTGGTCACAAAGCACTGAGCTGATCTCCCTGTGCTATGGGGCTGCTTCCCACTAGCTATCTATTTTACATTTGGTAGTATATATAAGTCCATGCCACTCTCTCACTTGGTCACAGCTTACCCTTCCCCTCCCCGTGGCCTCAAGTCCATTCTCTACATCTGTGTCTTTATTCCTGTCCTGCCCCTAGGCTCTTCAGAACCTTTTTTTTTTTTTTTTTTAGATTCCATATATATGTGTTAGCATACGGTATTTATTTTTCTCGTTCTGACTTACTTCACTCTGTATGACAGTCTCTAGGTCCATCCACCTCACTAAAAATAACTCAATTTCATTTCGCTTTATGGCTGAGTAATATTCCATTGTATATATGTGCCACATCTTCTTTATCCATTCATCTGTCGATGGACACTTAGGTGGCTTCCATATCCTGACTATTATAAATAGAGCTGCAGTGAACATTGTGGTACATGTTTCTTTTTGAATTATGGTTTTCTCAGGGTATATGCCCAGTAGTGGGATTGCTGGGTCATATGGTAATTCTATTTTTAGTTTTTTAGGGAACCTCCATACTGTTCTCTAATCCATGAATTTGGTAAAGTAGCAGAATACAAAATTAATGCACAGAAATCTCTTGCATTCCTATACACTAATGATGAAAAATCTGAAAGAGAAATTAAGGAAACACTCCCATTTCCCATTGCAACAAAAAGAATAAAATACCTAGGAATAAACCTACGTAAGGAGACAAAAGACCTGTATGCAGAAAACTATGAGACACTGATGAAAGAAATGAAAGATGACACAAACAGATGGATAGATATACCATGTTCTTGGATTGGAAGAATCAACATTGTGAAAGTGACTATACTACCCAAGGCAATCTACAGATACAGAGCAATCCCTACCAAACTACCAATGGCATTTTTCACAGAACTAGAACAAAAAATTTCACAATTTGTATGGAAACACAAAATATCCTGAACAGCCAGAGCAATCTTGAGAAAGAAAAACAGAGCTGGAGGAATCGGGATCCCAGACTTCAGACTATACCACAAAGCTGCAGTAATTAAGACGGTATGGTACTGGCATAAAAACAGAAAGATAGATCAGTGGAACAGGATAGAAAGCCCAGAGATAAACCCATGCACATATGGTCACCTTATTTTTGGTAAAGGAGGCAAGAATATACAATGGAGAAAAGACAGCCTCTTCAATAAGTGGTGCTGGGAAAACTGGACAGCTACATGTAAAAGAATGAAATTAGAACACTCCCTAACACCATACACAAAAATAAACTCAAAATGGATTAAAGACCTAAATGTAAGGCCAGACACTATCAAACTCTTAGAGGAAAACAGAGGCAGAACACTCTATGACATAAATCACAGCAAGATCCTTTTTGAACCACCTCGTAGAGAAATGGAAATAAAAACAAAAATAAACACATGGGACCTAATGAAACTTCAAAACTTTTGCACAGCAAAGGAAACCATAAACAAGAAAAAAGACAACCCTCAGCATGGGAGAAAATATTTGCAAATGAAGCAACTGACAAAGGATTAATCTCTAAAATTTACAAGCCTCTCATGCAGCTCAATATCAAAAAAACAAACAATGCAAACCAAAAATGGGTAGAAGACCTAAATAGACATCTCCAAAGAACACATACAGATTGCCAACCATCAGTTTCTGATCAGAATATTTGAGAGGGGGCTGCAAGACTCATGCATTCACCTTCTCTGAGATCTCATCTTAGGAAACAAAAGCAAAAGAAAACCCCTATGCTTTCAGAACTGGAGAGATTCTTGTCGTCTAGGCACCTCCCTCCTGAGTTGTCTCTGAATTGTTTCCTGTGCTAATTCCTTGTCTTTTCTCTTAATTGTCCCTTCTTGCTTCTCTTGTTCTGAGACTTGTATACGTGCTTGATGATGTTGCTGTGAAAGGGTGTGACTCCTGTGAGTCAGAAGTGTATTTTGTTGCTATTGATTTGCCTTTCTTTTAGCCAGCAAGCTGCTGTCTTTCTCCATGCACTTTCATATCCTGTTTGTTTGGTGTAACATTACAAGAGTGTTTGACCCTATGTTTGAAAGGTTGCTCCCTCTGCAATAAAGTGCCAGTGTATTTAGCTTTCCACGTGTTTTTCTTGTATAGCAGTTTTCTTCCTTAGCTTTCTTAGATCTTTCCTTAGTTCTTTATAAATTAACTTAGCAGTTTACACATTCCCAAATGGCATGTTGACCTGTCATTTTTGTATCCTGCTCTCTTATTTCTGGTATCCATAGGAAAGCATTATACTGAGTACAGCAGGATATTCAAAAAGTTTGTCAAATAATTGCCCAGTTTCCATTTGTAGACTTTTCAACTTCTGGGCTTCTTATCTACGTGGGTAAGTCCCACAAGTACTTCATATTCCAAATAACCCAAAAGAGAACCCATTCTTTATCTTCTCCTCCTTTGTATTTTTCATAGTATTGTAGTAAGTAGAGGGTTTTTTTTCTTTCATGTTTGTCAAATATGTCCTGCTATACATAAGGTACTTTTTTTTTTTCATGTACCCATCATTGAAGTGCACAGAGTACCATTTTTCTCAGATAGGTGACCCCTTGGTGAGGTGAAGGTTCACTTCTCAGTAGCAGGAATATGGTGAAGGTAATCTCTCTAAAATAAGACCCAAAGACCCTGATTACTCTCTTTGTTGGCATATTCCCTTGTTCTCACTTTAGTCCCTAGTCCTGTCTATTAGGGTACTGGAAATGCTTTCTCTCTGCCAAGTATTCTAAGCTTCTGCAAGCAAACAATCCTAGACTTTTTCCATCCTTGATACTATTTGAAGTCCAACTGATAATTGGCTTTAGCACCTCCACCTCAGATAATGTGGAGCTGTAGCCATTTTGAATGCTGCCCTTAGAGCTGGAGGTACAGAAATTTGGAATTGCTTAGCTAGGAGACTGAGGACTATGTATTTATTCCCCAGTCAGTAGAGATTCAACTCTGATGTCTTAGTCTGGCAGCATTCTAGGAGGATGAATAAATTTGGGCCTCTGAATTATTGTATAGCAGCAGGCCACACATACCTATGGGGAATGCCTTTGATTATAGTGTACAATATTCCTACCAGGCCAATATTCTTTTCCTTAATTTGATAAATTTCTCCTTGTATTAGTCATAAGGAAATTATGTTGGGGTGGGAAGGTAGTTTCCTTTTTTTTTTTTTTTTTTTTTTTTAAATTACGGTAAATCCATGCAAGGCAGTGAACCCATGTGCTCTGGGAAGAGGAAGATAACTGAATAAGTTTTGAATAGACTTCTCACTAGCCCATGGATCATGAGTCATGTTGTTGTATTACCACTTTCTCAGTTGCCAGGCTAAAGTCTTTGGAAACTGTTGGCATTTTCAGGCATTGTGCCTCTACTGCCATGTCAAGAGTATTTTAATTGAATTTAAACTAGGTGGCAACCTGTCTAGCAGTCTTCCTGAGGTGGTTTTTTTTTTTTAATCACTGCTTTTAGGAAAAAGAAATAAAAATATCTGATTTTAATTACACATTCTGTAAGGTCTACATATTCTTAATTAGTATGTAAATTCTTCTACATACCATGACTAAGTAGCTACTGGGGAGAGACTTGATAGTATCAATTCAAATGTTACTTCTTTTGGAAAATGTTAGCGGTCTCTCAGAAGGATTTCATTATATCCATAGCACTGGAAAAAAATTATAAAATTTTTCCTTAGAAAATTCTAAATTTTGATAGAGTGACCAACAAATTTGAAAAAAGAGAAAGGAAGTCGTGTTCATATTTCCCTTTCTTTATGAAATAGATACACTTAATATATCAAAAACAGTTACTGTTTTTTGTGATAGTAATAGTCATGGTTTTTAAAACAATTCTGAAGGGCTTCTAGTAATAAAAAGCAGTAGTTTCTCACCTAATTCTCACTACCCCTAATGTCATTAACCAGAGACAGTATTTTTAATACATTTTTATAAAGTTGATGTATAATTTGCAACAGAGAAATGCACAGTTCTTAAGTGTACAGTTAGAGCTTTGATAGATGTATACACCTGTGTATAACCCACAGGCCATTAACACGGAGACAATTTCTGTCATCTTAGAATATTCATTTGTGCCCTTTTTAGCAACCCCACCACCTGAAACTTTTCATCTGATTTTTATTGCCATGGATATATTTCATTTGTTCTTTTTTCGATATAACAGCATTTGGGGGCTATAATTCATATACTGCAATTCACACATATGAAGTGTACAATTGAGTGTTTTTTCATGTATTCACAGAGTTGTACAACCAATCACCACAATCAATTTTAGAACATTTTCATCACCCCTCAAAGAAACTTTGTATCCATTAGCAGCCACTGCCCATTCCTTCTTGTTCCCCTTACTCCCACTCCAGTCCTCAGCAGCATCTAATCTACTTTCTGAATTCTAGCTATTTCCTATAAATTGAATCATACAATATGTTTCCTTTTGTGACTGGTTCTTTCACTTAGCATAGTGTTTTCAAGGTTCATCCATGTTGTAACATGTATCACTACTTCATTTATTTTCAAGACTGAATGATATTACACCTTATGGATATACCAGTGTTTTTATTCATTCAGCACTTGATGGACATTTGGATTGTTTCCACTTTTTGGCTATTATGGATAATGCTGCCATGAACATTCGTTGTATAAGTTTTGTGTGGACATAGATTTTCATTTCTCTTGAATATATACCTAAGAGTAGAATGGCTGATTCGTATGGTAATTCTTTGTTTAACCATTTAAGGAATTGCCAGACTATTTCCCGAAGTGGTTTTAACCACTTTATATTCCCATCAGTAGTGTCTGAGGGTTCCTGTGTCTCCATATCTTCACCAACACTTATTATTTGTCTTCTTGATTATAGCCATACTAGTGGTTGTGAAGTGGTGTGTTGTTATGGTTTTGATTGGCATATCCCTAATCATTAGTGATGTTGAGCATCTTTTTATGTGTTTATTGGCCATTTCTATATCTTTGGAGAATTGTCTTTTCTTATTCTGCGCCCGTTTTTATTTATTTTTTATTTTTTTAAATGATTGCTTTATTTTTAAAAAATTAATTAATTTTTGCCTGCCTTGGGTCTTCGTTGCCATGCACAGGCTTTCTCTAGTTGTGGCAAGCAGCGGCTACTCTTTGTTGCGGAGCATGGGCTCTAGGTTCACGGGCTTCTGTAGTTGTGGCACACAGGCTCAGTAGTTGTGGCTTGCAGGCTCTAGAGTGCAGGCTCAGTAGTTGCGGTGCACAGGCTTAGTTGCTCCGCAGCATGTGGGATCTTCCAGGGATTGAACTCGTGGCCCCTGCACTGGCAGGTGGATTCTCAACCACAGTGCCACCAGGGAAGTCCCTGTGCCCATTTTTAAATTGGTTTGTTTGTCTTTTTCTTATTGAGTTGTAAGAGTTATCTGTGTAGTCTAGATAGAAGACTCATGGGTTACAAATATTTTTCCCATTCTGTGGGTTTTCTTTCCACTTTCTTTTATTTTTTATTATTTTTATGTATTTAGTTTTTGAATTTTTAATTTATTTTTATTTATTTATTATTTTTGGCTGTGTTGGGTCCTCGTTGCTGCGCGCGGGCTTTCTCTTGTTGCGGCGAGCGGGGGCTACTCTTTGTTGCGGTGCCTGGGCTTCTCATTGCGGTGGCTTCTCTAGTTGCAGTGCATGGGCTCTAGGCACGCGGGCTTCAGTAGATGCAGCGCGTGGGCTCAGCAATTGTGGCTTATGGGCTCTAGCACAGGCTCAGCAGTTGTGGCGCACGGGCTTAGTCGCTCCACAGCCTGTGGGATCCTCTCGGTCCAGGGCTTAAACCTGTGTCCCCTGCATTGGCAGGCGGATTCTTAACCACTGCACCACCAGGGAAGTCCCTCTTTTCACTTCCTTGATGGCATCCAGTGAGGTACAAAACATTTAAAATTTTGATGAGTCCAATTTATACATATTCTTTATTGTTACTTGTTCTTTTGGTGTCATGTTTAGGAAGGCTTTTCTTCTACAATCTGTGAAGGCTTGTTCTTGAACTTCTTATAAGTAGAATCATATAGCATGTACTTGTTTGCATCAGGCTTCTTTCACCTAATGTTTATAAGATTCATGTATGTATCAAAGTTTGTTTCTTTTTATTGCTGAATAGTGTTGCAGTGAATATATATGCAGTGAATGAATATATCACAATTTGATTATTTTTCTGGATATTGGGGTTGTTTCTGGGCTTTGGCTAGAAATAAAGCTCTTCTGAACTTTCAATTGCAAGTCTTTTTGTGGATGTAGGTTTTCATTTCTCTTGCTGTGTCATATAAAAATGTGTTTAACTTTGTAAAGAATTGCCAAACAGTTCTTCAAAGTGGTTGAACTCTTACATACTTCTGACATGGTTATATGAAAGTCACAACTGCTCCCATCTTTAGCAACACTTGGTATGGCCAGTCTTTAGAATTGTAGCCATTCTAATGTGTACATAGTGTGGTTTTAACCTGGGTTTCCCTGGTGACTAAGGATGTTGAATGTTTTTCAGTTGCTTATTGACTACTTGACTATTTTGTTTTGGAAAGTGTCAGTTTAAGTCTCTTACTCATTTTTTAAAAAATGTGTTGTTTGCCTTCTTAATTATCAATTTTAAGTGTTCTTCATGTACTCTGGATACCAGTCCTTTTTGTCAGATGCATATGTTAAGGATTTTTTTTTTCAGTTTGTGACGTACCTTTTCATTGTCTTAAAACAGAGCTTTTTGAAGTCCAATTTAGTATTTTTTTAATCAGATTTTTCCTTTAATGTTAGTGTTTCCTTGTGTCCCATTAACAAATTTTGCCTATTCCAAGGTTGTGAAGACTTTTTCCTGTTTTCTTCTAGGAGTTATATAGTTTTAGGTTTTATATTCAGGCCTATTGTCCATTTTGAGTCATTTTTTTTTAATATGTGAATTAAGGCAGAGACAATATAATGTAATGTCTTTACTTGGAATATTTCATTTGTAAATGTTTTTCACAGTTTTGTATATTTGTTTATGTTACTTATTTCATTGTCCTCTGAAGGTGAACTGCTTAACCCTTTTCTCTAATCTGCCCATGAATTCACTTGGCTTTCCTGCTTATACTTAAAGTTACAACGTGGGGATCTCTGAGACCCTTCTGACTCTTAAAAGAAAAAATAAAAGAAAACTTCTATTTGGGTACTTTTTCATCTATACTTTCATTATATCTCAAATTTATGTTTAGCTTAGGAAATACCATTATTTTCTTTTTAACTGCATGTCTCTTTGTTAATGGTAGTGGTGCAATTTAATTATTTGGCATATAGCAAGCATTCAGTGAATAAGTGAAATGAAGAACTTAGGTTCAGGTTATTTCTGTAAAGTTTGTTTCTGTATTCCATTTATAATTCTTAAGGTTTAGAGTCATACATAAAATTACTTAAATACATACACTAATTTTTTCATAAGATATATTATGGACTTACTAAAATAACATGGGAAAAATAGTATTTAAAGCAAAACATCATTAATTAGTTTTTTCTTTTTTTATATAAATTTATTTTATTTATTTATTTTTGGCTGCATTGGGTCTTCGTTGCTGCACGCCGGCTTTCTCTAGTTGCGGCAAGCGGGGGCTACTCTTCCTTGCGGTGGGCGGGTTTCTCATTGTGGTGGCTTCTCTTGTTGCAGAGCATGGGCTCTAGGCGCGCGGGCTTCAGTAGTCGTGGCTCGCGGGCTGTAGAGCGCAGGCTCAGTAGTTGTGGAGCACGGACTTAATTTCTCTGCGGCATGCGGGATCTTCCTGGACCAGGGCTCAAACCCATGTCCCCTGCATTGGCAGGCGGATTCTTAACCAGTGTGCTGCCAGGGAAAAGTCCTAATTAGTTTTTTCTGATAAAGAATATTTATAGCAAAGAGTTGACCCTGAATTTGGCTGTTTTGTAAGTTTTTCTGTTCTTAGAAATATTTGGGACATTTTATTTAATTTATTGTTGCCGTAAAAAATGTATTAAATTATCCCATGAATAAGGATAGAATGAGTACAGTTTATATTACTGTGTTATTGAATATGACTATCTGGTATTTGACGGTATTTTTTAATATGGGGATTTTGATTTTATTTCGATTCAGTCAGTGTTCAGTATGCTTTGTATTGAGCTAAATACAAAGATGATATAAAGGGATGTAAAGTTAAGCAAGATATAAATATGGCTCACAAAGGGTGTTTTTATAATCTGCTTGGTATAATTTGACTCATATGTTTCTTTTCTTAATTATTTTTTATATGTCATAAATTAGTATTGGGAGCATTTCTTGTCTAAGCAGATGATTTTCTGAAGGAGTTACTGGAAGTAAATAGTAGCCATGTTAAATACCTAAATAGATGTTTTAATAATCTATTGAATGACATGTAATTTACATCTTTATAATGATAGAGCCACATTTTTCCAGCCTTTTTTTTTTAATAGCCTGTGTACATGTGAAAGAAATAATGGATTTGATGTTGTAATGAGTCATGGAATGGATCTCTGAAATTATATTAACCCATCATTCTACAGATAAGGAAGAGGCCTTAAACAGGGCCTTAAGAGTAAAGACGTTTCAGTTTAAAAGTGCAAGTCCAATGATAAATGACAGCTGTTAGTTGGCCTGAGTTTTTGGGAGATAGTAGGGATTATGGAGAGTTAGTGGATTAAAGTCCTTTCTCATTTAAAGGGAGAAGCTCCTATTCTGCTACATCCTGTTGTTTCTGTTTAGGAATGTGGGCCTAGTCCCTATCTTTTTATTTTTCAAGAGAGTCCAGAATTGTAAATAAATATAAATATATGTGTATATAAACAGATAAATGAAATCTTCTAATTTTAGTTTTAGTAATTATTCAGTTTTTTACTCAAACATTGCATGGGCCAAACAAAACACTTTTTGTTTGGGCAGGTTAGTTATGCATCGGTAAAAGCAAAATGAAAAAAGACTAGGGATTTGATTAATTTGTGTGTCTGCCTTACTTTTTTAGCCCTAGACACTTTGTAAACATGATAGGGTTAGTTCTTTCATAGAATTGGTTATACCTCTTCCAAGTAGTTTTTTTTTCCTGAAGCCCTCCCAATCACTTTTCTCACCAGAAGATTTCTTTTAATTTTTAGTGGTGGGAAGGGAAATTATGAGGGGACTAATAGTAAAATATTTAACATAATTTACTATTTCAAATTTTGAAATTGTATGCTTAGTAGAAAAAATACAGCAGTTAATTTTATAGATGCTGACCAAATATTATTGAAATTATATATATTTTAAAACCATGGCTAAATTGCAGTAGTGAAGCTCTTAAGTATCATCATGTCATCTAGTGTCACAGTGAGATGTTGAGCAATTTTTAATTATGTTTTAGATTGTTAGAAACAGATAGTAAATCTTTAAGATCTGTAAATGGATCAAGAAGAAACAGTGGCTCCTCCCTTGTATCAAGTTCATCAGCCTCCAGCAACCTCAGTCACCTTGAAGAAGACTCTTGGATTCTTTGGGGAAGAATTGTTAATGAATGGGAAGATGTGCGCAAAAAGAAGGAAAAGCAAGTTAAGGTATTCATATTCTTTGCTTAAGTCCTTCCTCTTATCCGAAAGGGCATGAGGCATCAATTAATAGAGGATTAAAAAAAATCAGATTCAATACTTCCCAAGTGCTATGATGAAGAGGTCTGCTTTATATATTTGTGCCCATAGAAGTTTTGGTTTGTAGCTATCAATTGTTATAGAGGTCTCCTAATTGTAGAAATATATAGCTGAAAATTATTTTAGATATTAAATTCTCTTATTTTATAGATTCAGAAATGGAAGTTGTGACATCCTATATCCTTCAGTTACCAGTATTTTACTTTTTTTATTTTAAAACATAAAACAGCCCTTTGAAAGATGATGGTTACAGTGCCATCACTCACAGCTCTGCAGATTATCAGGTCCTTAATACCTTTAGAGGCCATACTCTGAGTGAAATGACAAGAATTTATCTGTGGCATTGTTGTCCCTCTGATCAGAACAGAATACACCCGTATCTTAGCCAAATCGTAGCCTTGGTTAAAAAGTTCCCTAGTCTTATTTTTATAAAAGTAGCTTTGTGAATTATAAATTTGAGAAAGTCATCTATTCTACTCCAACCTCCAATAAGTCTTCTTTGGCTTTCAAGGTAGGAAGCCTAAATAAGTCACTTAAACATTTTTATTTTTATTTTTATTTGTAGGAACTTGTTCGTAAAGGGATACCCCATCATTTTAGAGCAATAGTTTGGCAACTTTTGTGCAGTGCACAAAGTATGCCAATTAAGGATCAGTATTCAGAACTCCTGAAAATGACCTCACCTTGTGAAAAATTGATCCGAAGGGACATTGCTAGAACTTATCCTGAACACAATTTTTTTAAGGAAAAAGATAGTCTTGGACAGGAGGTTTTGTTTAATGTAATGAAGGTAAGTTCTATTTATTCATTTTTTGAGATGAAATGAATTCTCAGGAGGTTGAAATTAAACATTTCTCATAATGAAGTATGAACTCTCACCCCAGTAATCAGTTGCTTTGGCAGTAAATTTGACTTTAGCATAATTTTGGCTTTAATTCTGATGCTAGATTATTGTCTAGTTTGGAGAACTCATAGAAAATTCCTCACATTGCTTGGTATCAGTTGACTGAAATCAAATAACCTATAAATCACTATACATACCATAGAGAATATCTTCCATGAGAATGAATAATTCACCTTCTGTGAGTCACAATCTGGGAGCAAATTTTTCGCTTGCTGTGGCCAGCATTGCTAAGAGCTCTTAGCCCTTAAAAGTGTGTGCCATTGTAATTTTTTCTCCAATGTTGCCTTTTCCCTTTGCATAATTCCTTTTCCTTCTAGCTACCTCCGTGAAATGTTGATTTCTTGTTAAATCATTTCAATTTTGTCAGTGCTTCACCTTCATCCTACTCTAGTTTTGATCTTTGTCAGATATATAGTTTTAATGATTTTTAAGCTTTGTCACTTTCCTGAGTACAGATTCCTTTATTTTCTTGTCCTTAGGAGTTGTCAGTTCCTAATTGGGAAATCATCAAAATAAAATTTTATGTGGTAAATCATTTGCTTTTAAAATACTTACAGGATAGGATAACATCTACAATAAAGCAAGCAAGAGCTTCTCTAAAAAAATGGTCTTTAATCCACCTTCTTACTGTCTTTAGGCTTTTAGAGAAGGAAGGTATGATAAATCATGTGAAAGTATTTTGAACAACATTTTTTACTTTTTAGGCATATTCTTTAGTGGATCGTGAGGTTGGTTACTGTCAAGGAAGTGCTTTTATAGTTGGATTGTTGCTTATGCAGGTAAGTTAGTATAAGTATTAAATGTCCAATTAAGTTCTTTATTAAAGTTGGAGAACTTAAATATCATCCTCGTTTTAGTAAGTAGATATTGGGTATTTCCCCCTAAACATAGTCTAAATAGGAACATTTAGTTTGCATTTTAAAATATTAAAAGTATTGAAAATAACATACA
This sequence comes from Pseudorca crassidens, assembly GCF_039906515.1. Lineage (NCBI taxonomy): Eukaryota > Metazoa > Chordata > Mammalia > Artiodactyla > Delphinidae > Pseudorca > Pseudorca crassidens. Next base: position 81,150,371 of record NC_090297.1, on the reverse strand, counting down.
GTAGATATCCTGCCACTAAATCAAATTTCACCTTATCTACATTTGGACCATAATATTCTCTAAAGCCTGTATCTACTTTTAAATCTTAACTTATATGTCAATATTTAATGACGAATAATCTTTTCTCAGCCAAGGAGGACTGATTAAAGTGTTGGTATGAAAATCTTATTTATGGAACTTCCCTGGCAGGTTCTATCGCTGGTTGGGGAACTAAGATCGCACATGCTGCGCGGCGCAGCCACAAAAAAAAAAAAAGAAAGAAAGAAAGAAAAGAAAAGAAAAGAAAATCTTATTTATCATGTACAACGTCTTTGGAAATTTATACAGTAATTCTATTTGTCACAGAGCTGAGGGCTTGTTATGCCTGTTTTACTATAGGCTCTATAATAGAGGTACTCAGTCACTTTTACTGCCCTGGGGATATAACATGTATTTCCATTGGCAGTGACTTATTTTGGGTGGGGTGTTTTCAGAAGTCAAGGACAGGGACAATCAGTCATAACTTTGAAGGGAAATAGCATGTTGTGTTACCTCTCCAGCCTTATTGAAATTAAAAAAAAAAGTCTATCATACTCTATATTTAGTCTCAGACTAAAATATGATCTGAAAAGAAACCTTGGAGATAACTTCATTTGATCATGTGGGCTTGTTTTTGCAACTCAGTTCTGCACTGAGTTCAGAACTCAGTGATTCTTATTAACTCAGTGTCATAGAGAAAGTATGTAGAAACACATTGCTGTAAGACTCAAGTGTGCAGATTTCTTTATCATAAAAGGAATGACTATAAAACAACTGGGTGATTGTTCTTCATATTTATATTTTACTTGGTGTCACACTTTTTCATTTTGTGACTATCATTTCAATCTTTTTGAGAGGGACCCAGTGATAGTATTTTTTCTACCTCCTTTTGGTCTTTTATTCAATCATTTCAACTTATTTTTTAAAATATCACCATTTTTAAAACCTTCTCCCAATTTCTATATCAGTGCTATTGTGGAGGAGAGAGGGAATGAATTATTTGATATGTTCAGAGGAGAAGAAGTTCTTACAAGGCAAAAAAGGGAGAGAAATTGACTCATTCTCACTGTGACTGGAGTTGAGGGGTGGAGGGAGAAGTGGAAAGCGGAAGGTAGTTGTGGGAGATGAGTTTGGAGAAGTAGTAAGGGGCCACATCATGTAGGACCTTGTAAGCATTTTGACTTTTACTGAGGATATGGGGAGGCACTAAGTGTTTTGAGCAGTGGAGTGATGTGATCTGATTCATACTTTAAAAGTATCACTCTGGGATTTGAACCTCAGGTGATGTGGCCCTAGAGCCTGCACTAGTAACTACCTGCCAGGATCATTGGAGGAAAGGAGTCAAAGATCTGCTAGGCCAGGGAATTAATCCTCATGAAAATGAATGGAGTTTGGGGTTGGGGGTTGATCCAGAGGTTTGTAGATGCTGCAAAAAAGAGGAGTAAAGGGTAATATCTGCTGGTATATGTTTCAGAGAGAAGGATCAGTTAATGCAATGGCAGTGAGGCATTGAGGTCCGAGGAGGGACATAAACCTCTCTACCCCAGGCCTCTTCCAGTGCTCTGGGAGAGAAAACAGCCACCTCAGGAGAGAGCCAGGTTTCTGTGTTGAAGTATTCTTCGGGGGGAATCAGGTTTCACTTAGAGAAGACAGTGAAAGAACATTTGGTAAACAGATTGAGGGTATAGGTAGGATATTTTGTTGATGGCGTATTATCAGGTTCAGAAAGTACTGTGGAAAAGGTTTCGGGAATATTGGAAATGGTGTTAAATTATGGGAGCAATAGAACCAAGCACATGGGATGAGAGTTCTGGGAGGTATGGTTTCTTGCAGTAACTGATATAAAAATCAGTGGGGCTATAAACCTTGACAGGATTAATAAGGATGGTCTCCAAGGCAAAACTGTGGCTATGTGTGTTGGGAGGAAGGAAGGAAGTGTGGGTTTTGCCAAGAATAACTCTTGGCTCCTGTCCATGGCTGTGTCAAGGCCAGGAAAAGTGTATTGTTAATAAAAGTAGTCTTCAGTAAGAAGAGTGCCTAGAGACCCTTTGAGGTTTCGTCTTTTGAAACACACTGGTATAATGTGAGTGAATGAACATTAGAAAATTTTATTTTAAGAAAAGCCACACAGGGGAATTCCCTGGCCGTCCAGTGGTTAGGACTCCACGCTTCCACTGCAGGGGGCATGCGTTCCATCCCTGGTTGGGGAACTAAGATCCCTGCATGCCATGTGGCAGGCCAAAAAAAAAAAACCACAAAATAATTTGTATAAGTGTTATGTGCCTACATATTCTTATTACAGAGCTTTTACGTTCATTATCTTAGTTGATATGATTATCTAGTGAGTTACACATAAAATGTGAAATTGGAACCTTTAAAACTCTAATTACAGGTTTTTTTAAAACTTATTTTACAAGTTCTTTTAACATTTACGCCATATTGTTTCTGCTTGGAACCCTTGAAAGGCTTCCTATCTCACTTAAGGTAAAAGTCCACATCCTTACAGTGGCTTCTAAAATCCTATGTAATTTGCTTCCCTTTATTTCTCCTCCATAACCATACTTTCATTTGTAACATTACTACTAATTTAGTAGTCCCCTATTCGTTGTTCCTTGAGCATGCCAATTGTGATTCCATTTCAAGACCTTTGTATTATTCTCCCAGGACTGTTCTTTCTTCAGTTTTTCCCTTACCTCAGTATTTTGCTCAAATGTTACCTTATCAAGAGACTTTCCCTGACCTATCTATATATAAATAGCAGTGTAGCTCCCCGGGATTCCCTCTTGCTCTACTTTGTTTTATTTCCATAGCTCTTCTCACCATCTGACGTATATATTAATTGATTTATTCCATGTATTATCTGTCTCCCCCAACTAGAAGGTTCAGTCTGCTTGAGGGTAGATACTGTTTATTTTGTTCACTGGTATATACTCAGAGAGAGAAGTATCTGGCTTTAAATGAATATTTGTTGGTTGAATTCATGAGTAAGGCAAGTGAGGCAGCTGGTCTCAGAGGCTGTAAGATTTGTCTAACTTCTCATTGTCGGTGATAGAATGGGAAATTAGAGGCTTCTGATTTCTAGTCCATTGCTCTTAATATTGTACCACATGGCACTCAGGATTGACATATATACACTACCATGTGTAAAATAGCTAGTGGGTACATGCTATAATGCACAGGAAGCTAAGATCGGTGCTCTGTGACAACCCAGATGGGTGGGGTGATGGGGGGGGTGGGTGGGAGGGAGGTCCAAGAGGGAGGGGATATATATATACATATAGCCGATTCACTTCATTGTACAGCAGAAACTAACACAACATTGTAAAGCAATTATGCTCCAGTAGAAGAAAAAGTTAATGACAATAAAAACCAAAATAACAACATTGTTTATAGTTGGATGGGTACTTAGTTTAAATGTGTTTAGCTTATTTGTATATCACAGAACATTAACCTATGTTGCTTTTTTCCTCCTAATGCAGATGCCAGAAGAAGAAGCTTTCTGTGTATTTGTTAAATTAATGCAAGATTATAGACTTCGTGAACTTTTTAAACCAAGTATGGCAGAATTAGGCCTTTGTATGTACCAGTTTGAATGCATGATACAGGTAAAAGTGTGGTGTTAACCAAAAACATATTGCCTTTATATTTTTTGTCATCTTGGTTTGAGTGACAACTAAGCAATTTTAATGTTAAAAGCATTAAAGCAATAGAAAAAGAAACAGTGTTTTAATCACATCATCATTTGTTGTTCAGTTAATCCACAGTTTAGACCTACTTCTCAGTTAGGCGCTGTCTGCAGGTAGATCACAGTCTGGAACTTGACTAGTTTTTATATTCAGACCTTAAGCATTTGTGCCAAATATAGTATATCATAACCTAGATGCATGAATTTCTTTATTATGCCATATTGTATCCTATTATTTTACATAGACTTTGCTCTCTTACAGAAGCCCATGACATTTGGACACTGATATCAATTCATTTCCTTTGAGACTATCTCTTTTATCTCTTTCAGTCCTCTCCCCTGCCTTTCCCTTTTCATCACTTTTTTTGCTGGCCTGTAATCTTTTAAAAAATATATTGTTTCTATCCTTTTGTGTTACTAGTTTAAGAGTCAGAGTCTTAGTGACTATGTGAGGGTGAAGAGGAGGAAGAGAGGAATCAAAACCAAGTAAAAAATACCTTTGAAGTATTTCATCTTTCTGGATTTAATTTTATATTTATATATATAAATAAATTTACTATTTTGTCCTGTAATGTAATGGTAGAAATATTCTTCATTTACTTAAATTTCAATTAGGTAAGCAGAATTTAAGAATATAGGTTAATCATTCAGCTGGCATAAGAGCCATTTTCACAAGTCTACTTTTCCCTGGCAGCCTTACCCACAGCAATTTTAAAATTCTCTTATCTTTTCTGTGTGTGATGAGATGAAGGGGATATACAAAATGTTTTTACATTTTAAAGTAAAAGACAAAGTAGGTCTTGGTGATTCTTAATTTTTTTTTCTTTTTGAACTAATAAGCTTATTTTTATCACCCTTAAACTCCCTTGGTTTATTTTCAGTTAATGTATCATTTATGTTTTGAATTACTAGAGTGTTGAAGTATCTGTATTTTGGGTGAGAAGGTAGGAAGCTTAGGATAGGTGACCAATGGTAGATAGCACCTGAAAGTATTTCAAGATAACATTTCTTTCCCTTAAAAAAATTTTTTGGGGCTTCCCTGGTGGCGCAGTGGTTGAGAGTCCACCTGCCGATGCAGGGGACACAGGTTCATGCCCCGGTCCGGGAAGATCCCACATGCTGCAGAGCAGCTGGGCCCGTGAGCCATGGCCGCTGGGCCTGCGCGTCTGGAGCCTGTGCTCTGCAGTGGGAGAGGCCCGCATACCGCAAATAAAAGAAAAAAAGAAAAGAAAAAATTTTTTTGGAAATATTATAGTTTATAGAAAAGTATAGAAAATATCAGATACCCATGTACCCACAAATAAGATTAAAGAAATATAAAATTTTTACTTATTTATTGTAATTTTTCTTTTTATTAATAAATCATTAAAAAGTTCCAACTTTTTTTTTTTTTTTTTTGCGGTATGCGGGCCTCTCACTGTTGTGGCCTCTCCCGTTGCGGAGCACAGGCTCCGGACGCGCAGGCTCAGCGGCCATGGCTCACGGGCTCACGGGCCCAGCCACTCCGCGGCATGTGGGATCTTTCCGGACCGGGGCATGAACCCGTGACCCCTGCATCGGCAGGCAGACTCTCAACCACTGCGCCACCAGGGAAGCCCCCAGTTCCAACTTTTTAAGTTCCAACTCCACATCCTTTTTCCCTTCTTTCTTTTCCAGACAATAACTACTATCCAGAATGTGTCAGTTTCTGCCTCTTAACTCTTCCGTATGAAGCCTAAATTTTATGTTTGTGTTTGCTATCAGCTACTTTAGTATGTATACAATGGTCTGGCTTAAAATACTCAGTTTTACCATGTTTTAACTAAGAAATTCTTTTCATCTCTTTAGGAGCATCTTCCAGAGCTCTTTGTGCATTTTCAGTCTCAGAGTTTTCATACCTCAATGTATGCATCATCTTGGTTTCTGACTATCTTCCTTACGACTTTTCCACTACCAATTGCAACAAGGATATTTGATATCTTTATGTCTGAGGTGAGTTAATGCGCAGACTGAGCAAAGGAATCATTGGGTTAATGAGAGCTGGGCAATGAGGCCAATGATAAAGGAGACCCATGTGTTCCATGCTAAACTGCTTACCTGGATAATCTCATCTAATCCTTTAACAACCCTATCAGTACTATTCATCTCCCCATTTGATAGACGACAGATGAGAGATTAGGAAGCCAATATTTGGAGAAAGATTAAGTAGCTCGTCTATGGACACATAAGTGGTATAGTAACCAGGATTCAGATGTAGGCATTCAAAATCTGGAGCCTACACTCTTAATCAGACCTCTGTTTCACCTCCTTTTTGATTTAGTGAGAATTAGTGAGGGGTAAAATCTACCTTACAGTCAATATTGTTGCAATGCATCTGTTACCCAAAGAGGAAGAAGTAATGAGTATAATTGTTTCTCCTATCCCATGAACACCTTGCAGGCAGTCCTTCTAATTGTCAGTGATATGTAGTAGTGATCCTTTGTCTTGTATATTTTGAGTGAGAAGGTAGGAAGGTAAGGATAGGTGATCAGTGATGGAGAGCACCTAAGAATATTATAAATTGTTATTAATTACATCTTGGGAAGATCAGTTTGTATAATGTAGCTAAGTTAGGTTAGTCTGGAGCCAGCAAGCTGTGATTCATATACTAATCTCTTCTGGTTTGTATGCCAAATCTGTCCTTCCACTTATTTCTGTAAATAAAGTTTCTTGGAACATAGCCGTGACCATTTGTTGATGTGATGTCTGTGTCTGCTTTTGAGCTGCAATGGCAGGGTTGATTATTTGTGACAGCAACCATAGGTAGGGCTCATAAAGCCTAAAACATTTGTTCTCCAACTCTGCAGAAAATGTGTGCGCACCTCTGTTTAGATACCTAAATGTTTACCTTAGTATTCTTTTGAATGATTAGTTTTTGTTTTGAAAGAATAAGACAAATTTGACTTTATAATTTGATTCCTCAGGGTTTAGAAATAGTGTTTCGGGTAGGATTAGCGCTTCTTCAAATGAATCAGGCAGAACTGATGCAACTCGACATGGAAGGGATGTTACAGGTAAGCCAGGCCATGATTTCTTGAATGTCTCTAGATTTTACTATTAATTAATTGATAATAAACGGTACTAAGTCATTCTTATGTTTTTCTTCTATTGTATTTTAGCACTTTCAGAAGGTCATTCCACATCAGTTTGATGGTGGTCCAGACAAATTAATCCAGGCAGCTTACCAAGTCAAGTATAACTCAAAAAAAATGAAAAAGTAAGTATTTTATATTTTGTTTTTTTAGTTATGGGGGTTTGTTGATGCATTTAGGAAATTAAATGGAAGAAGCAAAACATTCTAGTGGTGAGTGCAGATTTCCTCCTCATTTTATAGAGCTGTAATGTTTTATTTGGTGGTATTGGTTTCAATATAACCTAAATTTAATATTGGAATTTCATAGTGCTCTAGTGGTGCATGGGATTATTGTGTATTACTTTTAAAACTCCCCTTCCCATTCCACATTGATTAGAATTAGGAACCTGGTAAGTGTATATATGTGAGTGTGCTGTTATTTTAGAAACCACTTTTATGGTGTGGTCTAAGTCACTGACATTCTTTTCCTCTTAGTTGATCCCAGTTTATCACTTAAGTTCAAGATTAGCATAACCAGCAAGATAGGCATGAAGTATGCATTAAGTTAGAATTTTGTTTACTGTGTATTACTTTCTAGTGAAACTTTTCTTGGAATATATTTCATAAAAGTTCAAGATATGCAGTGTTGGCCTGTAAAGGTTAATTTTTGAAATACGGTAAAGGTGTTAATTAAGAACAACAGCTCTTACTCTTCTAGGTTCCAGTAATTAAATAAATCTTAGCCTGAGGTCATTGTTAGCATTCCTGACACTTGTTCTCAGTATCTCTGCTGCTGCAAGGTGAAATTACATTAACATGTACAACTATTCCCATGGAGATTCCTACTCCAGAAAGTATATTAGAATATGAGTAAGAATTATGTTATTAAAATTAGTTGGCTCTAATATGAAAAAAGACAATTTATCATATTCAAATATTATTGTTAATAAATTACCTCTGAAATTTCTAATAATCAATCACATCACACCATCATTTTGAGACATTACTGACTGAAAAGCTGTTCTGTTCTATAATTGATAAAATCTTAGGCACCATCTCAATTTCTGCCTGTTGACCTTAATTTAAAAATACTTTATTGGGACTTCCCTGGTGGCACAGTGGTTAAGAATCCGTCTGCCAATGCCGGGGACACAGGTTCGATCCCTGGTCTGGGAAGATCCCACATGCCATGGGGAGCAACTAAGCCTGTGCGCCACAACTACTGATCCTGTGCTCTAGAGCCCACAAGCCACAACTACTGAGCCCGTGTGCCACAACTACTGAAGCCTGCATGCCTAGAGCCTGTGCTCCGCAACAAGAGAAGCCAACGCAATGGAAAGCCCACGCACTGCCACGAAGAGTAGCCCCTGCTCGCCGCAGCTAGAGAAAGCCCATGTGCAGCAAAGAAGACCCAGTGCAGCCAAAAATAAATCAATAAATGAATAAATAAATTTATTAGAAAAAAACTTTATTGCTAAAAATTGCTAATCATCATTTGAGCCTTCATCAAGTTGTAATCTTTTTTACAATAGTAACATCAAAGATCACTGATTATAGATCACCGTAACAAATATGCTTCTGTTTTCTTTCCCTTCCTTTTTTTTTATTTTGTTGGTACTTCCCTTCCTTTTCTGTTGCAGTATCTACTTCTTACTGCATTGACTACTTCTTAGTGGTTAGTAGTCTGTTTATGCATATTCTGGAGAATAATACTTTATCAGTATTAAAAGATGAGTGTCATCCATTTCTACTAAGTATCACTCGCAGAATGTAATGAACTTACACTTGGACCTGGCTCTGAAGAAGGTTCAAATTTCCTGTGGGTAGGATGGTGGCAGAACAGAATTAAATAGCCTATTACAGTCTGGTAGATGTCAATATAACATGTTATTAATATAACATGTAAGAGATGCCTAAACTATGTGTCTTTAAACTGCATACACAGTCTAGTCTGTTGGGGCCCAGGAAAATGTTCAGAGCATGGTAACTAGATTTTCATTCTTTCCTAACTTTTATCTGCCCTGATAATATTCCTATGGTAGAGGTACTTTTACTGAGTTCAAGCTTGTAGTACTCGCCACACGACAGGCCAATAAATCGAGAGACATGGTGTTGGGGCAAGGAATAGTGACTTTATTTGCAAAGCCGGAAGACCAGGAAGATGGTGGACTGGTGTCCCAGTGAACCATTTTACCCGAGTTAGGATTTAGGTCTCTTTAATACTAAAAGGGCAGAGTGTGTAGCTGGTTGTTGCAGACTTCTTGGTGCCAGAATCCTTTGTTCTTCCAGCTGTCCACCTGAGTCTAGCCACAATGCTCCTATCAACCCTCAACAAAACAAATGTTCTGTTCTGCAACTTTTTATCTCTGTATGAATGGAAAAGTGTTATATTGATACTTTTAAAGATCAAGCCTGGGAGGCAGAGCCTTGAGAATGGGCTCTCATGTATATTTTAGGCTATAGGCGACATCCTTTTACAAAGGTGCAGAGCCAGCATAACTAAAAACAGAGCTCAAAGGTTAGAGCTAAAGGAATAGATCCAATATGGAGTCAGGTTTGTTCTTCTTTGTTACAGTATCTTTGTTCTCCTTTCTAGCTCCCCTTTTACAATCTGCCTTCTACCACTTTATAAAAGTAAGGCAAACCTGTCACTCCAATTCTTACTGTGGTACATTACTTTGGGATATAAAAATCTCTGGAGTACCAAACAAAAGGGACAATTTCAGAATGCCTTGCTACAGAAGGAGTGTGCCCTTAGAGAACAAAGCAAGAAAAATCAAATGGGGCAGCTTCTTATTTCATCCAGCTGACAAATGCTTGGCAAGGCTGCCTTATCTTGCTTATAGTTAGAATTGAAAAATAGAATGGTGGTTATGGGGTTATGTATTCATATATACTTATTTGAGTTGAAAAAGAACATGAACTTTGGTGATAGAGAAAGTAAATGTAATTTGACTCATTGGTTTAGTAACAGTGACTGCCTTTGCTGCTTAGGTTATAGAGTAGACATCCATAAATCGAATAAGTCTCATTTAAAGTTTTAGTGAAAAAATTTAAGCATATATAAATCACATCCTTTGCAACTATATGCACTTAGGTAACAAAAATTTTTTAGACTTCTTTGAAGTATATAAGGGGCAACATTCTTTTAGCAGGTACATGAGAAAAAAAAGTTGAAGACCACTGACATGGCTGGATAGGAGGATGGCAGAAGATGAAGATTCAGGTTGTTTTCTTTTTTTTTTTTTAACAGAAGATGTTGGGGGTAGGTGTTTATTAATTAATTAATTAATTTTTGCTGTGTTGGGTCTTCGTTTCTGTGCGAGGGCTTTCTCTAGTTGTGGCAAGGGGGGGCCACTCTTCATTGCGGTGCACGGGCCTCTCACTATCGCGGCCTTGCTTGTTGCGGAGCACAGGCTCCAGACGCGCAGGCTCAGTAGTTGTGGCTCATGGGCCCAGTTGCTCCACGGCATGTGGGATCCTCCCAGACCAGGGCTCGAACCCGTGTCCCCTGCATTAGCAGGCAGATTCTCAACCACTGCACCACCAGGGGAGCCCTCAGGTTGTTTTCTGAAGGAGAGGGCACCAGAGTATAGTTTTAAAAAACTTATGTTTCCAGTTGCTGGGGTTAAATGATGACTACAGAGAGGGAGTTCCTCCTTTGTGGAACTTACAGAAGTGCAGAAGACTGACTTTGAGATATAAAAACCTCTGGAGTTCCAAACAAAAGGTACAATTTCAGAATGACTTGCCCCAGAAGGAGTGTACCCTGAGAGAGCAAAGCAAGAAAAATCAAATGGAGCAGCTTCTGAACAAATATACAGTATCATGTCCATCAGTGTCAGTGCCATGAAGGAAAAGTAAAGGAGGATGAAGGACATGGAAGTGATGGGGTGCTTTTTTTAGATAGAGAACTCAGGATAGGGCACACAGACTGATAAAGCACCATTTGAGCAGACAGCTGAAGGAAGTGAGAGAGGGAGCCATGTGATTATCTGAGCAAGTATATTTCATGCTGAGAGAGCAGTAAATGTAATGAATGAAATAAGAATGCTTGATGTATTTAAGAACAGTAAAAAGCCAGTGTGACTGTACTGTAGGCAAATGGGAGTGTAATAGGCAGTGATGTTTGAAACGTGGTGGGAACCTAGGGGTATTTAAAGCTGTGCTGTCCTGTATGGTAGCCACTACCTGTATGTGGCTATTTAAATAGAATTAAAGATTCATTAAATCAGTTGTATTAGCCATGTTTCAACTGCTCACTAATCACTCACATGTGGTTTAGAGGTTTCTTTAAGATATGAATGTTGCAAGCAAGCAGTCTTAGCCTTTGGCTTCTTTTGTTGTAATTTTTTATTTTGGTATACTTTTAAACTTTTCAAAAAAGTTACAAATATACTACAAGGAACTCCCTTATGCCACTTATCCAAATTCACCAATTGTTTACATTTTGCCCCATTTGTTTTATTCCCCCCCCCCCACATGCATATATATAAATAAAATAATATGTGTGTGTGTGTGTAAGTAAAATCCATACCCATTATTTTTGGGAGGACACATTTTAGAGTAAGTTGAGATATTGTGCCCTTTTTCCTTAAATACTTGAATATGTACTTCCTAAGAACAGAGCTTTTTTTTTTTTTTTTAAACCGAAGTCAGCAGTTAATCAAAATCAGGAAATTATCATAGATACAATAGTATTCTAATCCATAAAAGAAGTTCAAATTTTATCATTTGTCCCAATAATATTCCTTACAACAATCTCCTCCTCCCATCCCCAACTTCTACCCACTCCCCACCCTTAATCCCTTACCCCCTGGGTCCTGTATCCACTCCAGACCCTACAGGATCATGTATTGCAATTTGTTTATTTATTTATTTATTTAAAGATTTAATTTTATTTATTTTTGGCTGTGTTGGGTCTTCACTGCTGCATGCGGGCTTTCTCTAGTTGCAGCAAGTGGGGGCTACTCTTCGTTGTGGTGCGCAGACTTCTTGTGGTGGCTTCTCGTGTTGTGGAGCACGGGCTCTAGGCTTGCTGGCTTCAGTAGTTGCAGCACGCTGGCTCAGTAGTTGTGGTGCATGGGCTTAGTTGCTCCACGGCATGTGGGATCTTCCCAGACCAGGGCTTGAACCCATGTCCCCTGCATTGGCAGGTGGATTCTTAACCACTGTGCCACCAGGAAAGTCCCGTGTATTGCATTAGGTCTTCCATGTTTGTATTGTAAATAGTGTCATTTCAGTCTCCTTTAATCTGAAATGCTCTCTCAATGCTTTGTGTTTCTCGACCTTGATATATTTGAAGAGTACAGGCTAGTTATTTTGTAGAAGATCCCACAATGTCGGTTTATCTAACATTTCCTCATTATTAGATTCAGGTTGCGCATTTTTGGCAGGTATACCAATAATATTGTATCTTCTCATCAGTCTTGGCTTGTCTCAATATTGATGATGTTACCTTTTTTAAAAAACAATTATTTATTTATTTTTAAATTTTTATTGAAATATAGTTGATTTACAATGTTGTGTTAGTTTCAGGTGTACAGCAAAGTGATTCAGACATATATATATATATATATATACACACACACATATATATGTATATATATATTCTTTTTTTACATTCTCTTCCATTATAGGTTATTACAAGATATTGAGTATAGTTCCCTGTGCTATACAGTAGGTCCATGTTGGTTATCTATTTTATGTATAGTAATGTGTATATTTTAATCCCAAACTCCTAATTTATCCTCCCCGCTTTGGTAACCATAAGTTTGTTTTCTATGTCTGTGAGTCTATTTCTGTTTTATAAATAAGTTCATTTGTATCATTTTTTTATATTGCACATATAAGCAATATCATATGCTATTTGCCTTTCTCTGGCTTACTTCAATTCACTTAGTATGATAATCTTTAGGTCCATCCATGTTGCTGCAAATGGCATTATTCCATTCTTTTTTAAGGCTGAGTAATAGTCCATAGTGTGTATATACTACATCTTCTTTATCCATTTAGCTGTTAATGGACACTTAGGTTTCTTCCATGTCTTGTATTGTAAATAGTGCTGCTATGAACATTGGGGTGCATGTATCTTTTCAGCTTATGTTTTTCTCCAGATATATGCCCAGGAGTGGGATTGCAGGATCATATGGTAGCTCTACTTTTACTTTTTTAAGGAAGATGGTGTTAGCTTTGATCTCTTGGTTAATAAGGTGATGTCTGCCAGATTTTACTACTATAAAGTTATTATTTTGTCTTTTATGAGTAAGTAATTTGTGTCAAGTTACTTTGAGGTTATATAATATCCTGTTCCTTACCAAACTTTCCCTCCCCATATTTGGCTCTGTTTATGATTGTCTCACTCCCTCATTCCTTCCTTATTAATTGGCATTCTAGTATAAGGAAGAGGTTTCCCTTCTTTCTCTTTTTATCTCTTTGCTTGCTTGCTTGCTTATTTAGTTATATCTGTGTGAATCCACTGAGTCTTATTATTATTATTTTTTTAATTAAGAACTACTAGGTGGTTTTCAGACTGGTTTTTGAGAAGCCCTGATTTTTTAAAATTAATTAATTAATTTGTTTGTTTTTATTTTTTGGCTGTGTTGGGTCTTTGTTGCTGCGCATGGGCTTTCTCTAGTTGAGGGAAATGGGGGCTACTCTTCGTTGTGGTGCGCAGGCTTCTCATTGTGGTGGCTTCTCTTGTTGTGGAGCACGGGCTCTAGGTGCACGGGCTTCAGTAGTTGTCGCACGTTGGCTCAGTAGTTGTGGCTCACGGGCTCTAGAGCGCGGGCTCAGTAGTTGTGGCGCATGGGCTTAGTTGCTCCACAGCATGTGGGATCTTCCCGGACCAGGGCTCGAACCCGTGTCCCCTGCATTGACAGGCCGATTCTTAACCACTGTGCCACCAGGGAAGTCCCCCAAAAATACCACTCTGGTAATAGTGTTTAGAAAAGATTGAGTTAAGAAACTGGCAAGTAGCAAGAACAATTAAAAGATTCCTCTAGTAATTTATAAGCCATAACAAAGGCCTAAAAATACTACCAGTGAAGGGAGAGGGAGGTAGCTTTGCAGCTACTTGGAAGTAGGTTTGCAGAAACCTGATCATACCTCAGCCAGGTGATCAAGGTCAACATCAACAGTGGTATCCTGTTGATAGTTTATACCTTTGATGAAAATGGGACTTACCTCTGTGGTCTTCCTCCCCCAAAACCCATATTACCAATATAATCATGAGCAAAGCATGAGACAAATCCCAGTTGAGGGACATTCTGCAGAACACCTGATGACCAGTACTCCTCAAACTGTCAGGGTCATCAAAAACTTGGAAAGTCTGAGAGACTGTCCTAACCATGGGACTTTAAGAAGACGTGACAGCTAAATGTAGTGTGGTATCCTGGATGGGATCCTAGAGTAGAAAAAGGACATGAGCCAAAAATTTCAGAAACCTGAATAAAGTATGGACTTTAGTTGTTAATAATATATTAATATTGGTTCATTAATTGTCATAAATGTACTATACTAATGTAAGGTTTAAACCTAGGAGAAACTGGGGATGGGGTTTATAGAAACTCTATACTCTTCTAATTATTTTGTAAATCTAAAACAGTTCTAAAAAATAAAGTTTGTTTAAAAAAATTATCAATGCAGATGAAAAAGTAATATTGAATTTTAGAGCAGTGTTAAGGTGGTTGAATTGAACATGCTTGGTGACTGAATTGGGAATCAAGGATTAAATGATAACTCATAGTGTTTTGTTTTAGGTTTGTGAATGAGTAATGATGACATTTATCACAATACATTACAAAATATCTGCTTCACAGTAGTCATTTGTGAAGGCTATAAAGTTATTTCAACAGTGCAGCCATTGCTCAAAATGTTTCGCACTTTTTTAGAATCAAAAATTTTTTGGATATCCTGTATTCTTTTAGACATACCAAAGTAAGAGACATAGCAGTGTAGCAGTTAAGGGTGTGACCTTACGCAAGTTTCTCCTTCTTTCTACGCCTCAAAATTGGCATATTACATAGTCACTGTGGACAGAAGATTGTGAAAAGATGGCAGAGTAGGAAGCACCAGGAATCTGTCTGCCACCTAGACAGTAGTTGCACTGGCAGAATCTGTCTGATGTTAACTGTTTTGGAACTCTGAAGTCTATTGAAGACTTGTAACTGCTAGGGGTAGGCATGGTAAATTGCAGTTAATTTGATCAGTTCAGCTCTTAGCGCATTACCCATTCTCTACCCCTTAGCCACTGACAGGCAGCTGTGCTTGTATTCCTGGAACAGCCTGCATGCAGCTTATGGGAGTCAGGGTGGGCAAAAAAGACCATGTCCTCCACATATTAGGGATCTGTGCTCTGATTCCTGATCACTGTTTTTGATCGGACAGGTGCAAAGAAGTTGTTGTTGCACATCTCCCCATTGATGTCGCACCTCTCTCCACTGTTGTTGCACCTCTTCCTCTGGCTGAAGAGACTGCCCAGAGATTTAAAGAGCTCGTGCCCTTTTCTCCCCTTCAATTTTTTCTTTTTCCGCTTTTGGGAGCCAGACACAAAAGACTAGGACGTTCAAAAACAACTGCATATATGGAGAAAATTAAAACGTGACTGTGTATGCCCAAGGGAGAGGCTCAGAAAAGACCTGTGGATACCGTAAGTTTACAGCTCAGGTTGGTCATCAACAGAGAGACAGCCTATAACAATCAAAAAGACAAAAACAATAACAAAAAAACCCCCAGCAAATCCTGGGGAGGGGGAGAATCTGATTTTCAGAGTTATCACATTACTAGATTCAAATGTCTAGTTTTCAACAACAAAAAAATCAAGGCATGTGAAGAAACAGGAAAATATGACCCATTCAAAGGAAAAAAATAAACTGTATCTGAAGGAAACTTCATGGCATATTTGGTAGATAGAAACTTTAAAAGATGCTCAAAGAAATAAAGGAAGCTGTGGGAAAAGTAAAGAAGATGTATGAACAAAATGGAAATATCAGTAAAGGGATAGAAAGTCTAAAAAGAAACCAGAAAGAAATTCTGGATCTGAAAAGTACAATAACTGAAATGAAAAGTTCACTAGAGTGATTGAAAGGCAGATTTGAGCAGGTAGAAGAATAAGTGAACCTGAAGATAGGATACTGGAAATAACTGAGTTCGAGGAATAGCAACAACAAAAAAGACCTAAGAAAAGTGAACAGAGCCTAAGGGATCTGTGGGATACCATCAAGTGGACCAACATACATATTGTGGGAATCTGAGAAGGTGGGGTGGCGGGATAGAATGTTTGAAGAAATAATGGCTGAAAACTTAACACATTTGTTGAAAGACATGAATATAAACATTTAAGAAGCTCATTAACTCCAAGTAAAGTGATGTAAGAAAGACCCCACACCAAGACACATTATAATCAGGCTTGCAAAAGGCAAAGAGAGAGCAAATCTTGAAGGCAGCAAAAGAGAAGTCAATCATTATGTACAAGGGATTCTCAATAAGATTATAAACATACTTCTCATCAGACACTTTGGAGGCCAGAAGACAAGTGGGCCTTTATATCCAAAGTGCTAAAAGGAAAAACAGTCAGGAATCCTGTATCTGGCAAAACTGTCTTTCAAAAGTGAGGGGAAAATCGAGACATTCCCAGGTAAATGAAGGCTAAGCTCGTTATCACTAGATCTGCCCTTCAGGAAATACTCATTCCTGCAGGGTGAAATGAAAGGACACTCACGAAACAGTAACTCAGAGTCATCTCACAAAATGAACTTCTTAATTAAGGCAAACACATGGGCAATTATGAAAGCTATTATTATCATAACAGTGGATTGTAACTCCACTTTTTGTTTTCTACATGATTTAATAAATTAATACATTTTTAAAAAAGCAATTATTAGTCTAAAAGTTACTAGTATTGTAATTTTTGTTTGTAGCTCCAAATCTTGTTTTCTACATTATTTAGGAGACTAATAGATTTAAAAGAATCATTAGTTTGTGTTTTGGGGCACACAATGTATAAATACATGTTTTTGTGACCAGTAACCAAAAGAGGTGGGAAAGAAGCTATAAAAGAGCAGAGTTCTTGTATATTATTGAAGTTAAGCTGCTATAAATTCAAATTAGAGTATTATAACTTTAGAATGTTAATATATTCTCCGTGGAACCACAAAGAAAATAACAATGGAATATACACAATAGGAAATTAGAAAGGAATTTAAGCATTTCACTACAAAAAAACCAACTAAACACTAAAGACAACAATAATGCAGGAAATGAGGGACAAAAAAAGCTACAAGGCATATAGCAAACAAACAGCAAAATGACAGTAAGTCCTTCCTTATCAGTACTTACTTTAAAAGTAAATGAATTAATGGGCTTCCCTGGTGGCGCAGTGGTTGAGAGTCCGCCTGCCGATGCAGGGGACACGGGTTCGTGCCCTGGTCTGGGAAGATCCCACATGCTGCGGAGCGGCTGGGCCCATGAGCCATGGCCGCTGAGCCTGCGCATCCAGAGCCTGTGCTCCTCAACGGGAGAGGCCACAGCAGTGAGAGGCCCGCGTACTGCAAAAAAAAAAAAAAAAAAGTAAATGAATTAAACTCTCCAAAAGACATAGATTGGCAGAATGGGGAAAAACCACATGATCCAACTACATGTTATCTACAGGTGACTCATTTTAGATACAAAGATGCAAATAGATTGAAAGCAAAAGGTTGGGAAAAGATATTCCATGCAAATAGTAAACAAAAGAGAGCAGAGGTAGCTATAGTAATATCAGACAAAACAGACTTTAAATTTTAAAAGTTTCCAAGAGACAAAGACAGGTAATATATATTAATGAAAGGTTCAATATAGCAATAGGTGTTACAATTATAAATATTTATACACCAATGACAGACTATCAAAGTATATGAAGCAAAAATGGACAGATGAAGTGAGAAATGGACAGTTCTACAGTAGTAGTTGGAGACTTCAATATCCCACTCTCAGTAATGGATAGAACAACCAGAGAATATAAGTAAGGAAATAGAGGACTCAACACAATAAACCAACTATATCTAATAGAGATACACAGAACACTTTACCTAATAACAACAACACTATTAAGTCTCAGTAGATTTTAAGAGATGTACAAAATGTCTTCTCCAGCTATAACAAGTTGAAGTTAGATATCAATAACAGAAATAAAACCGGAAACAGCAATTTTTTGGAAATTAAACAACACACTCTTAAACAACCAGTGGATCAGTGAAAAAGTTTTATTTTTCAGTAGCATCAAAATAAATACTTAGGAATTAACCAAGGAGGCAAAAGACTTGTACAATGAAAACATCAAAACATTACTGCAAGAAATTAAATATATAAACAAATGGAAACACATCCCATATTCAAGGATTGGAAGACTTAATCTTGTTAAGATGTCAGTACTACCCCAAATGATCTACAGATTCAGTGCAGTCCTTATCAAAATACTGATGACATTTTTTTTTGCAGATAGAAAACCCCATTCTAAAATTCATATGGAACCTTAAAGGACCCCAGATAGCCAAAATAATCTTGAACAAGAACAACAAAGCTGGAGGACTCACACATCCTGATTTCTAAACTTACTGCAAAGCTACAGTAATCAAAACAGGTTGGCACTGGAATAAAGACAGAAATAAGCCCTTACATACATGATCAAATGATTTTTGTCAAGGATGCTGAGACCATTCAATATGGAAAGGACTGTCTTTCAACAAATGGTGCAGAGAAAACCGGATATCCACATGTGAAAATATGAAGTTGGACCCTCACCTAACACCATATGCAAAATTTAAGTCAAAATGGATCAAAGATCTAAGGACTAAAACTAAAACTCTTAGATGAAAACATAGGGCAAAAGCTTCATGACATTGGATTTGGCAATGATATCTTGCATATGACACCAACGGCACAGACAACAAAAGAAAAAATAGACAAACTAAAGTTCATGAAAAATTTAAAATTTGGTTATTAAGAGGTAAAAACTTTCAGTTACAAAATGAGTCCTCAGTGTGAAATGTACAGTGTGGAGAGTATGGTCAGTAGTTATGTAATAGCTTTGTTAGGTGATCCTTTTGAAGTGTATAGAAATGTCAAATCACTATGTTGTGTACCAGGAACTAACATAGTGTTGTAGGTCAGTTATATTTCAGAAACAAATAAGCTCATAGAAAAAGAGATCAGATTTGTTGTTACTAGAGGTGGGGACCAAGAGAGGGGGAATTGATAAAGGCAGTCAAAAGGCACAAACTTCCAGTTTTTAGATAAGTAAGTACTGGGGATGTAATGTATAACATGATAAAGATAGGTAACACTGCTGTACATTATATATGAAAGTTGTTAAGAGAGTAAATTCTGAGTTCTCATCACAAGGAAAAAAAATTTTTTTTCTATTTTAAGCCCTAGAGCAGAACAACTTCAATTTAAAAATGTAACAGGTTGGGGCTTCCCTGGTGGCGCAGTGGTTAAGAATCCGCCTGCCAATGCAGGGGACAAGGGTTCAAGCCCTGGTCCGGGAAGTTCCCACATGTCACAGAGCAACAAAGCCCATGCGACACAACTACTGACCCTGCACTCTAGAGCCTACGAGCCACAACTACAGAAGCCCACGTGCCTAGAGCCTGTGCTCCGCAACAAGAAAAGCCAACACAATGAGAAGCCTGTGCACTGCAACGAAGAGTAGCCCCCGCTTGCCGTAACTAGAGAAAGCATGCAGGCAGCAAAGAAGACCCAATGCAGCCAAAAATAAAGTAAATAAATAAATGATTTTTTAAATCTATATGCGGTAATGGATGTTCACTAAACTTATTGTAGTAGTAATTCATGATGTATATAAGTCAAATTATTATGCTGTACACCTTAAACTTATACGATGCTGTATGTCAGTTATATCTCAATAAAACTGGAAGAAAACATAAAAATAAAAAATTCAGAAAAGTTCTATCCATTAGAGGCTCATAAAATTTAAAAATAAAATATTACTGTACTTTGAGAAAATTTTTGTGTATTCTAAGACATTCAACAGAAAAAGGCAACCCGCAGAATGGGAGAAAATGTTTGCAAATCACATATCTGATAAAAGATTAATATCTAGAATATATAGCGAACTCTTAAAACTCAGCAGCCAAAAACAAAACAACTGGATTAAAAAATGGACAATGAATTTGAATAGACATTTCTCCAAAGAGATGTAAATGGTCAGTTAGCACATAAAGAGACGCTCAATGTATGGTATAATATGGGTGAACTATGGGGACATTATGCTAAGTGAAATAAGCCAGTCACAATAGGACAAATACTGTATGATTCCACTTATATGAGATACTTAGTGTTGTCAGACTCACATAGACAGAATGTAAAATGGTTGTAGCCAGGGCCTGGTGAGAGGGGGAAATGGGATGTTATTGTTTCATAGGTACAGAGTTTCAGTTTTATAAGATGAAAAAAGCTGTGGACGTGATGGTGGTGATGGCTGCACAACATTATAAATGTATTTAATACCACTGACTTGTACATTTAAAAATAGTTAAGATGGTAAAGTTTGTTATGTGTATTTTACCACAATAAAAAAAATGTTCTGTGAGATAAATGAAATTATACACAGTACATAATAGATTCTTGTCCTTTGAGGGAGAACTTGATTTTTAAAAGAAGCTATAAGTTATGTGGGACCTGGTTATTATTTGGAGGGTTTAACTTGTTATTAACATTTTTGATTGAGAGTAAGGTATAAAAATAATTTGGTAGGACTAATTTTTGGATGGCTGATAATTTTTTTTTTTTTAAACATCTTTATTGGAGCATAATTGCTTTACAATGGTATGTTAGTTTCAGCTTCACAACAAAATGAATCAGTTATATATATACATATGTTCCCATATCTCTTCCCGCTTGCGTCACCCTCCCTCCCACCCTCCCTATCCCACCCCTCCAGGCGGTCACACAGCACCGAGCTGATCTCCCTGTGCTATGCGGCTGCTTCCCACTAGCTATCTACCTTACGTTTGGTAGTGTATACATGTCCATGCCTCTTTATTGCTTTGTCACCGTTTACCCTTCCCCCTCCCCATAGCCTCAAGTCCATTCTCTAGTAAGTCTGTGTCTTTATTCCTGTTTCACCCCTAGGTTTTTCATGACATTTTTTTTTTCTTAAATTCCATATATATGTGTTAGCATACGGTATTTGTCTCTCTCTTTCTGACTTACTTCACTCTGTATGACAGACTCTAGGTCTATCCACCTCATTACAAATAGCTCAATTTCATCTCTTTTTATGGCTGAGTAATACTCCATTGTATATATGTGCCACATCTTCTTTATCCATTCATCCGATGATGGACACTTAGGTTGTTTCCATCTCTGGGCTATTGTAAATAGAGGTGCAATGAACATTTTGGTACATGACTCTTTTTGAATTATGGTTTTCTCAGGGTATATGCCCAGTAGTGGGATTGCTGGGTCATATGGTAGTTCTGTTTGTAGCTTTTTAAGG
This sequence comes from Pseudorca crassidens, assembly GCF_039906515.1. Taxonomy (NCBI): domain Eukaryota; kingdom Metazoa; phylum Chordata; class Mammalia; order Artiodactyla; family Delphinidae; genus Pseudorca; species Pseudorca crassidens. The sequence goes on along the minus strand of NC_090297.1, from coordinate 81,129,077 downwards.
AACCTCCATACTGTTCTCCACAGTGGCTGTATCAATTTACATTCCCACCAACAGTGTAAGAGGGTTCCCTTTTCTCCACACCCTCTCCAGCATTTATTGTTTCTAGATTTTTTGATGATGGCCATTCTGACTGGTGTGAGATGATATCTCATTGTAGTTTTGATTTGCATTTCTCTAATGATTAGTGATGTTGAGCATTCTTTCATGTGTTTGTTGGCACTCTGTATATCTTCTTTGGAGAAATGTCTATTTAGGTCTTCTGCCCATTTTTGGATTGGGTTGTTTGTTCTTTTGTTATTAAGCTGCATGAGCTGCTTATAAATTTTGGAGATTAATCCTTTGTCAGTTGCTTCATTTGCAAATATTTTCTCCCATTCTGAGGGTTGTCTTTTGGTCTTCTTTATGGTTTCCTTTGCTGCGCAAAAGCTTTTAAGTTTCATTAGGTCCCATTTGTTTACTTTTGTTTTTATTTCCCTTTCTCTAGGAGGTGGGTCAAAAAGGATCTTGCTGTGATTTATGTCATAGAGTGTTCTGCCTATGTTTTCCTCTAAGAGTTTGATAGTTTCTGGCCTTACATTTAGGTCTTTAATCCATTTTGAGCTTATTTTTGTGTATGGTGTTAGGGAGTGATCTAATCTCATACTTTTACATGTAGCTGTCCAGTTTTCCCAGCACCACTTATTGAATAGGCTGTCCTTTCTCCACTGTACATTTCTGCCTCCTTTGTCAAAGATAAGGTGACCATATGTGCGTGGGTTTATCTCTGGGCTTTCTATCCTGTTCCATTGATCTATATTTCTGTTTTTGTGCCAGTACCATACTGTCTTGATTACTGTAGCTTTGAGGTATAGTCTGAAGTCAGGAAGCCTGATTCCTCCAGCTCCATTTTTCGTTCTCAAAATTGCTTTGGCTATTCGGGGTCTTTTGTGTTTCCATACAAATTGTGAGATTTTTTGTTCTAGTTCTGTGAAAAATGCCAGTGGTAGTTTGATAGGGATTGCATTGAATCTGTAGATTGCTTTGGGTAGTAGAGTCATTTTCACAATGTTGATTCTTCCAATCCAAGAACATGGTATATCTCTCCATCTATTTGTATCATTTTTAATTTCTTTCATCAGTGTCTTATAATTTTCTGCATACAGGTCTTTTGTCTCCTTAGGTAGGTTTATTCCTAGGTATTTTATTCTTTTTGTTGCAATGGTAAATGGGGGTGTTTTCTTGATTTCACTTTCAGATTTTTCATCCTTAGTGTATAGGAATGCCAGAGATTTCTGTGCATTAATTTTGTATCCTGCTACTTTACCAAATTCATTGATTAGCTCTAGTAGTTTTCTGGTAGCATCTTTAGGGTTCTGTATGTATAGTATCATGTCATCTGCAAACAGTGACAGCTTTACTTCTTCTTTTCCGATTTGGATTCCTTTTATTTCCTTTTCTTCTCTGATTGCTGTGGCTAAAACTTCCAAAACTATGTTGAATAAGAGTGGTGAGAGTGGGCAACCTTGTCTTGTTCCTGATCTTAGTGGAAATGCTTTCAGTTTTTCACCATTGAGGACGATGTTGGCTGTGGGTTTGTCATATATGGCCTTTATTATGTTGAGGAAAGTTCCCTCTATGCCTACTTTCTGCAGGGTTTTTATCATAAATGGGTGTTGAATTTTGTCAAAAGCTTTCTCTGCATCTATTGAGATGATCATATGGTTTTTCTCCTTCAATTTGTTAATATGGTGTATCGTGTTGATTGATTTGCATATATTGAAGAATCCTTGCATTCCTGGAATAAACCCCACTTGATCATGGTGTATGATCCGTTTAATGTGCTGTTGGATTCTGTTTGCTAGTATTTTGTTGAGGATCTTTGCATCTATGTTCATCAGTGATATTGGCCTGTAGTTTTCTTTCTTTGTGACATCCTTGTCTGGTTTTGGTATCAGGGTGATGGTGGCCTCGTAGAATGAGTTGGGGAGTGTTCCTCCCTCTGCTATATTTTGGAAGAGTCTGAGAAGGATAGGTGATAGCTCTTCTCTAAATGTTTGATAGAATTCGCCTGTGAAGCCATCTGGTCCTGGGCTTTTGCTTGTTGGAAGATTTTTAATCACAGTTTCAATTTCAGTGCTTGTGATTGGTCTGTTCATATTTTCTATTTCTTCCTGATTCAGTCTTGGCAGGTTGTGCCTTTCTAAGAATTTGTCCATTTCTTCCAGGTTGTCCATTTTATTGGCATAGAGTTGCTTGTAGTAATCTCTCATGATCTTTTGTATTTCTGCAGTGTCAGTCGTTACTTCTCCTTTTTCATTTCTAATTCTATTGATTTGAGTCTTCTCCCTTTTTTTCTTGAAGAGTCTGGCTAATGGTTTATCAATTTTGTTTATCCTTTCAAAGAACCAGCTTTTAGTTTTATTGATCTTTGCTATCGTTTCCTTCATTTCTTTTTCATATATTTCTGATCTGATTTTTATGATTTCTTTCCTCCTGCTAACTTTGGGGTTTTTTTGTTCTTCTTTCTCTAATTGCTTTAGGTGCAAGGTTAGGTTGTTTATTCGAGATGTTTCCTGTTTCTTAAGGTAAGATTGTATTGCTATAAACTTCCCTCTTAGAACTGCTTTTGCTGCATTCCATAGATTTTGAGTCGTCGTGTCTCCATTGTCATTTGTTTCTAGGTATTTTTTGATTTCCCCTTTGATTTCTTCAGTGATCACTTCGTTATTAAGTAGTGTATTGTTTAGCCTCCATGTGTTTGTATTTTTTACAGATCTTCTCCTGTGATTGATATCGAGTCTCATAGCGTTGTGGTCGGAAAAGATACTTGATACAATTTCAATTTTCTTAAATTTACCAAGGCTTGATTTGTGACCCAAGATATGATCTATCCTGGAGAATGTTCCATGAGCACTTGAGAAAAATGTGTATTCTGTTGTTTTTGGATGGAATGTCCTATAAATATCAATTAACTCCATCTCATTTAATGTATCATTTAAAGCTTGTGTTTCCTTATTTATTTTCATTTTGGATGATCTGTCCATTGGTGAAAGTGGGGTGTTAAAGTCCCCTACTATGAATGTGTTACTGTCGATTTCCCCTTTTATGGTTGTCAGTATTTGCCTTATGTATTGAGGTGCACCTATGTTGGGTGCATAAATATTTACAATTGTTATATCTTCCTCTTGGATCGATCCCTTGATCATTATGTAGTGTCCTTCTTTGTCTCTTCTAATAGTCTTTGTTTTAAAGTCTATTTTGTCTGATATGAGAATTGCTACTCCAGCTTTCTTTTGGTTTCCATTTGCATGAAATACCTTCTTCCATCCCCTTACTTTCAGTCTGTATGTGTCTCTAGGTCTGAAGTGGGTCTCTTGTAGACAGCAAATATATGGGTCTTGTTTTTGTATCCATTCAGCCAATCTGTGTCTTTTGGTGGGAGCATTTAGTCCATTTACATTTAAGGTAATTATTGATATGTGTGTTCCCATTCCCATTTTCTTAATTGTTTTGGGTTTGTTATTGTAGGTCTTTTCCTTCTTTTGTGTTTCTTGCCTAGAGAAGTTCCTTTAGCAGTTGTTGTAGAGCTGGTTTGGTGGTGCTGAACTCTCTCAGCTTTTGCTTGTCTCTAAAGGTTTTAGTTTCTCCATCAAATCTGAATGAGATCCTTGCTGGGTAGAGTAATCTTGGTTGCAGGTTTTTCTCCTTCAACACTTTCAATATGTCCTGCCACTCCCTTCTGGCTTGCAGAGTTTCTGCTGAAAGATCAGCTGTTAACCTTATGGGGATTCCCTTGTGTGTTATTTGTTGTTTTTCCCTTGCTGCTTTTAATATGTTTTCTTTGTATTTAATTTTTGACAGTTTGATTAATATGTGTCTTGGCGTATTTCTCCTTGGATTTATCCTGTATGGGACTCTCTGTGCTTCCTGGACTTGATTAACTATTTCCTTTCCCATATTAGGGAAGTTTTCAACTATAATCTCTTCAAATATTTTCTCAGTCCCTTTCTTTTTCTCTTCTTCTTCTGGAACCCCTATAATTCGAATGTTGGTACGTTTAATGTTGTCCCAGAGGTCTCTGAGACTGTCCTCAGTTCTTTTCATTCTTTTTTCTTTATTCTGCTCTGCAGTAGTTATTTCCACTATTTTATCTTCCAGGTCACTTATCCGTTCTTCTGCCTCAGTTATTCTGCTATTGATCCCATCTAGAGTACTTTTAATTTCATTTATTGTGTTGTTCATCGTTGCTTGTTTCATCTTTAGTTCTTCTAGGTCCTTGTTAACTGATTCTTGCATTTTGTCCATTCTATTGTCCATTCTATCTCCAAGATTTCGGATCAACCTTACTATCATTATTCTGAATTCTTTTTCAGGTAGACTGCCTATTTCCTCTTCATTTGTTAGGTCTGATGGGTTTTTATCTTGCTCCTTCATCTGCGGTGTGTTTTTCTGTCTTTTCATTTTGCTTATCTTACTGTGTTTGGGGTCTCCTTTTTTGCAGGCTGAAGGTTCGTAGTTCCTGTTGTTTTTTGTGTCTGTCCCCAGTGGCTAAGGTTGGTTCAGTGGGTTGTGTAGGCTTCCTGGTGGAGGGTACTAGTGCCTGTGTTCTGGTGGATGAGGCTAGATCTTGTCTTTCTGGTGGGCAGGTCCACGTCTGGTGGTGTGTTTTGGGGTGTCTGTAGACTTATTATGATTTTGGGCCGCCTCTCTGCTAATGGGTGGGGTTGTGTTCCTGTCTTGCTAGTTGTTTGGCATAGGATGTCCAGCACTGTAGCTTGCTGGTCGTTGAGTGAAGCTGGGTGCTGGCGTTGAGATGGAGATCTCTCGGAAATTTTTGCTGTTTGATATTATGTGCAGCTGGGAGGTCTCTTGTGGATCAGTGTCCTGAAGTTGGCTCTCCCACCTCAGAGGCACAGCACTGACTCCTGGCTGCAGCACCAAGAGCCTTTCATCCACAGGGCTCCTTAATTTGGGATGATTGGTTGTCTATTCAGGTATTCCACAGATGCAGGGTACATCAAGTTGATTGTGGAGCTTTAATCCGCTGCTTCTGAGGCTGCTGGGAGAGATTTCCCTTTCTCTTCTTTGTTCTCACAGCTCCCAGGGGCTGAGCTTTGGATTTAGCCCCGCCTGTGCGTGTAGGTCGCCGGAGGGCGTCTGTTCTTTGCTCAGACAGGACGGGGTTAAAGGAGCCGCTGATTCGGAGGCTCTGGCTCACTCAGGCCCGGGGGGTAGGGAGGGGCACGGAGTGTGGGGCGGGCCTGCGGCGGCAGAGGCCGGCGAGACGTTGCAGCCTGAGGCGCGCCTGTGCGTTCTTCCGGGGGAGTTGTCCCTGGATCCCGGGACCCTGGCAGTGGCGGGCTGCACAGGCTCCCCGGAAGGGCGTGTGGCTAGTGACCTGTGTTCGCACACAGGCCTCCTGGTGGCGGCAGCGGAGGCCCTAGCGTCTCATGTCTGTCTCTGGGCTCCGCACTTTTAGCCGCGGCTCGCGCCCGTCCCTGGAGGTCTCTCAAGCAGCGTTCTTAATCCCCTCTCCTCGTGCACCAGGAAACAAAGAGGGACGTAAAAGTCTCTTGCCTCTTCGGCAGTTCCAGACTTCTCCCCGGACTCTCTCCCGGCCAGCCGCGGTGCACTAACGCCCTGCAGGCTGTGTTCACGCCGCCAACCTCAGTCCTCTCCCTGCGCTCCGACAAAAGCCGGAGCCTCAGCTCCCAGTCCCGCCCGCCCCGGCGGGCGAGCAGACAAGCCTCTCGGCTGGCGAGTTCCGGTCGGCCCGATCCTCTGCGCTGGAATCTGTCCGTTTTGCCCTCCGCACCCCTGTTGCTGTGCTCTCCTCCGCGGCTCCCAAGCTCCCCCACTCCGCCTCCCGAAGCCTCCACTCGCGAAGGGGCTTCCTAGTGTGTGGACACTTTTCCTCCTTCACAGCTCTCTCCCGCTGGTGCAGGACCCGTCCCTATCCTTTTGTCTCTGTTTAGTTTTTTCTTTTGCCCTACCCAGGTACGTGGGGGGTTTCTTGCCTTTTGGGAGGTCTGAGGTCTTCTGCCAGCGTTCAGTAGATGCTCTGTAGTAGTTGTTCCACGCGTAGATGTATTTCTGGTGTATCTGTGGGGAGGAACGTGATCTCCGCGTCTTACTCTTCCGCCATCTTCCCGGAAGTCTGACGGCTGATAATTTTTTAAGGTAATTTTGTGTTTATAGTAGAGTTGCAAAAATAGTACCTTGCATTTGTTTGTCATTTCTTAGTCTCCTACAGTCCGTGACAGTTCTTCAGTCTTTTCTTGTTTTTTCTGACCTTGACACTTCTGATGCGAGCTGGTCAGATATTTTTTAGAATGTCCTTCAATTGGGGTTTGATGATTTCTCTTGATTAGATTGAGGATATGCATTATTGGGAAGGATACCACAGAGGTGAGGTGCCGCCTTTCTCAGTACTTTTTATTTAACAGGGGGTGTGTCATGTCGGTATGCGTTACCGGTGATGTTAACCTTCATCATTTGGCTCAGATGCTGTCTGCTAAGATCCTGTACTATAAATTTACTATTTTTTCCTTTGTAATTAGTAAATATTTGGGGAGAGATACTGTGAGACTGTGCTTAAACTTTTACCCACTAATTTTAGCATTCATTCATTTTTCTTGCCTACGGCAGTTATTTATTGTGGAATTCTAATGGTGATTTTTATATTTGCCTCATTCTTTCTACATTTATTAACTGGAATTTTTTTGTTAGGAAGAGTTGTTCCTTTTCTCCCCTTACAAATTTCTAGTCAAGTTTAGTTAAGATCCAGTTGAACTTTATCAGTGTATTTTAATTTGAGAGGGAAGGGTTTGTGCTTGTTCTGTAAGTTAAGGGCTGAATAGAATCTCTAAACTCAGTTCTCTGGTGCTTTATAGCAGTTTACTTTCTAAAGTTTACTTTTGTGTGGTTCTTATATTTGTTATTTTTGAAGTAATTTTTTTTTCCTGATAGCCTGTATAACTATTGAGATGGTTTTTCTGATTTCAAGTATCTCAAGTCATAAGTTGGGGGAACATAGCAAAATTGTATTTTGTGTTAATATATGGTTTTAAATTTTATAATTTCCGTAACTAGTTTGGAATGAAAGCATACCTTTAACTTTTTTTTTTTCTTTCTCAGGCTTGAAAAGGAATATACTACAATAAAAACTAAAGAAATGGAAGAACAAGTTGAAATTAAAGTAAGCATCTTAGGACTTTTAAAAGTACTGAACATAAATTCATTAAAGTCAGTTATTTGGCAGTAGATGTTATGTTGATATATTTGTTACCTGTTATAAATTTAACAATGATGTTTGTATTTATTTATTGATAAATTTACCATCCCACTAGATTATAGTTAAAAACAGACATTTCAAAAACTGATCTGAAGTGGTTTTTGTTCTAATGTGAAAGAAAGCAGCTTCCTTTTTCTGGATTTATTGGTGGGTCATCAGGAGAAAATACTTCTTTGGGGAAGATAATTATCATTTCATTTAAGCATGTTTTAAAAAGTTATAGAGAATATAATCTGTAACATGCTGAGACTAACAGCAGTATAGTATAAAGGAGACCTAATAGAGTAGATCATTGCATTAGAACTAATTATGGCTGCCTTAAAGATGCAGAAAGCTTTGACTAATTAAATTTTCTCATCGCTAACCAAAGATTATTTTTGAATTACTGTTCAGAGAAACAGGTAGATTTTCAATTTGAAGGACATGTAAATTCCCACGTGTACCTTAAAATTCTTGTTTGTATCTCTGTAGGCCAGAAATTGTTGAGGATCTTTGGCATTGTGTGAGCTGGGTGTTAAGGAAAATTGAATTGGCATTTATGCTGATATTTCAGGATGGGGCTAATGAGTAGAAGCATGAGTTAGTGAAGGAACTCAGTGACTGGCTGATCCAATTCCTTACCTTTTATTTTCCCCCCAGCTGCCTGAAAAAAAAAAAAAAAGAAAAGAAAAAAAGAAACAAAAAAACAAATTTATTGAATGACTCCACTTTTGTATATTTGGATGTGTCTGATTTTTTACTTCAACCTGGCAAGACATTTGATGACCATCTTATTTACAATTCCCTACCTGTGTATTATTTTGCCTTGCTATAAAATAACACTTCGTTACTCACACCCCGCATGCCTTTTTACTAGGAATGGGTTCTGTTAAATTACTACTCTTTCTTACCATAATCCTGCTCAGAAGCCACCTGGGAGACAGTCTCTTCCCTCATCAAATCTGTCTCCCTTTTATACATGTTTTATTTCCGTTTCTGTCACCTACTCACTATCTGTTGGAAATAGATACTTATACATTTTCTTCAGAGAGAGAGAGGAGGAGAGAAGGAAAAGATCCCTGTGGATGTTTTTCCCTCTTTTTTTTTTGTTCTGTCACCCACCTGCTGCTCTACCATTTGCTTTTCTTTTAGGTTCCATGAGTAAGGGTAATATTGAATCATACTCTCCACTTCAACCTACTGAAAGTAAAAAGTGCATCATCCTGATGAGTGGGGAGAGAGTATGGGTTATTGCATACCACAAATATTTGGAACTGCAAATCAAGAATCTGAGGATGGGGAAGCCATCCTGTTCGTTTCCTCATGCTTGTAGTTGCAAAAAATAAAAAAATAAAAATAACAGTTCTATGAACAATCCTTGCTCTTGAAGAAGATTTTTTAAATTAAGTCACATGAATGTAGGAATAGCAAAGGCCTTTTCAAAAAGATCTAGCAGACATTAGCCTATATTTGCAGTTTTTTTCAAATTTTGATTTTTGGGGAAAATTATAGTTCATATACCTCACAAAATACTTTTGAGTATGTCTTAGGCAAAAACAGATGGCACAAAGTTGTTTATAGAGAAGAATCTGGGGGGGAAAAAGTTTAAAAAGTTAGTGGAATGCATTGGGTAAATAAATACGCTGATCTCAGAGATAGTTCCTTTTATAAAATCTTGTTTCCACATAGTTCTTTTTTTACTCTTGTACCATTTTCATTCCTTTCTTCATTCCTCCTGCCCTCTGAAGGGCAAAGCCAAAACAATTTTTGTGTAACTCTACTTTTTTAACTTCATGTTTGCATATGTCTGATTTTTAAGTTGGACCTGGCAATTCATCTCATTCCCAACCAGAAGACCACCTTATTTACAATTAATTAGCCATGTATCATGGAGCCTCTCTCTTCTTTGGGAAATGTCACTTCCTTATTCAATTCCCTTCCCCTCCCCCAAGGGCCCTTTTACAAGGGAATGAATTCTGTTAAACTAGTACTTTCTTGCCTTGGTTCTCCTCAAAAGCCTTCAGGGAGATAATCTTACGCACTTCTTTACACAAGTAGTATGATCATAATTATGTGATGTTTTGATATAGAAGTAAAAATCAGCCTTTGATGCTGTGACATGTGTTTAAGGTTTGACCTTCGGGTCAGTGACCTTTACGCTAGGAATTATACCTGTCAGCTCCCTGATCAAGACAGTGACTTTCAACTATTTTCCATTCCTTCTCTGAAAGTGTTACAGGAAGATTTTGATAATAACGATTTCATACGGTAGATCTTACATTTTACCGTGCGAAATTTTTTGTTAATAGAAACACCTTTGTCAGTATCTTCTTCCAATTCTTGATGTTCCACCTGAGGGGGAGGAGGTAAGAAATATTAAGATTCTAGCTTATATTGGGATAAACCACAGATCTTTAAAAAAGGAAGAGCCTTTATCCCCTACTCTATTTAAGATAGACGTATGAATTTATGTTTAAATTTATGTTTTGGGGTATAGAGATTTAAGCCCTGTGAAGAGGAGTTAGAAATTCTGACTGGTTTTTAGTCAGAATTTGGATATTTTTTCTTATTTCAAAAATTATGGAATATTCCAGATACGCTGAAAACTAGAGCGTAATATAAAAACATCTGTGTTTTCACTGCCTAACATAAAAAAACATGACAGGGCTTCCCTGGTGGCGCGGTGGTTGGGGGTCCACCTGCCGATGCAGGGGACACGGGTTTGTGCCCCGGTCTGGGAAGATCCCACATGCTGCGGAGCGGCTGGGCCCGTGAGCCATGGCCGCTGAGCCTGCGCGTCCTGAGCCTGTGCTCTGCAACGGGAGAGGCCACAACAGTGACAGGCCCGCATACCGCAAAAAAAAAAAAAAAAAAAAAAAAAAACGACAAATATTATCTAAGTCATCCAGGAATTATATTGAACAATCAATATAAAGTACTAGTACTGACACATTTATTCAACACTTAATATACGAAGGATAATTTACGTACATTATCTCCTTTTATTCTTCCAGTAACCTTATGAAAGCGTTGTTTATCTTTCTATGAAGAAACTAAGGTTCAGAAAGCTCAAATAATAAGCTAGTGGTCATACTGACAGAAAGTGGTAGAAGTCAAGAGTTTGAACTCTGATTTGGGTTAGTCTTAGACCCATACATGTTCTTCAGTGTATACACACTACTACTTTGCAAGAGAGACTTTAATGTATTGTGATGTAGGAAGGGTTTGGATGCCCATTTTTTGTGCCATTACAAACTTTTCATTAAAAAATGAATAGCTACTTAATAAAATCCAATGGGGATGTAATAGCTTAATTTATTTAAGAAGTCATTCATTTAACAGATATTTACAGTGACTGCTACATGCCCAAACACTGTTCTAGGCACTTGATATGTGTTTATGAAACAGACCAATTCCTGCCCTTGTGGAACTATATACTCTAGTATGGAAATCAGACAATAAGTAAAATGTACAGTGTTTTAGATGGTGATAAGTGTTAAACAGAGGAAAAAAATATCTTAGGGAAGGGAAAATTAAAAAAACAGTGTTCGGATTAAAAGTTTAGAGAAGTTGACCAGGTTACCTTTGAATAAAGACCTGAAGGAAGTGAGGGAGCTAGATATATAAGGAGAGCAGGGTCTGGTCAGGAGCATGCTGATGAGGAGTAGTGATGGGACAACATGAAGATGAGGGAAGTGAAAGGAGGTAAGGTGTTGCACATTGCAGATAATGTAGGGAGTTGCTGAACATGTGAAGACTTTAGCTTTTACTCTGGTGAGCCACTGGGGTTTTCAGTAGAGAAGGACAAGATCTGACTTAAGTTTTCAGTGCATCTTCTGGCTGCTGTGTTGAGAGTATATTGCAGGGGGTAAGAGCAGAAGCAGGGATATTAAGTAGAAAGCTGGTGAAGTAATGCAGGCAAGGGGTGGTGATGGCTTGGACTGAAGTGTTAAGAAATTATTAGATTCTGAATAGGTTTTAAAGGTATAGCTGATTGTGGAGGTGTCAGAGGGACAGAAATCAAGGACTTTGGCCTGAGCAGTTAGAAGAATACAGTTCCCAGTACCTGCAATGGGAAAGTCTACAGGAGGAATACCAAGAGCCCCAGTTTTGGTTATATTAAGTATGAGATGCCCAGGAGCTGTTCAAGTAGCTCCTCGAAATACAGTAAGTCCCCTGTGTACGAACGAGTTCTGTTCAAAGAGCGCATTTGTAAGTTCAGTTTGTTTGTAAAGTCCAACAGAGTTAGCCTAGGTACCCAACTAACACAGTCGGCTATATAGTACTGTACTGTAATAGGTTTATAATGCTTTTCACACAAATGTTACATAAAGAAACAAGCAAAAAAATAAACATTTTTAATCTTATAGTACTGTACCTTGAAAAGTACAGTAGTACAGTACCACAGCTGGCATACAGGGGCTGGCTTTGAGTGAACAGGCAAGAAGAATTACTGACTGGAGGAGGGAGAGGAGGTGGAAGATGGTAGAGCTGAAGGATTGTCAGCAATAAGAGACGGAGGGCAAGCTGCAGTTTTAAGAACGCATGTTCAAATCTTTGAAAGTTCACAACTTGAAGGTTCGTATGTAGGGGACTTTATTTAAAGTTGGAGTTAAGAGAGGACAAGCTGGAAATAAAAATTTGACAGTTATTGACATGATCGTATTAAAAGCCATGAGAGTAGATGAGATTACCTGGGGAATGGATGTAGATAAAACAGAAGAGTACAAGAATTAAGCCTGAGAGTAAGCCAACATTTAAAAGTTAGGAAGACCAAGAGCCAATCAGCAAAGTAGGAGAACACCAGGGAAATATAATGTTCTAGAAGCCAAGAGAATAGAGTGTTTCAGAAAGAGAGGCATTTACTGTGTCAAATGCTAAAGAAAAGGGACTTCCCTGGTGGCACAGTGGTTAAGAATCCGCCTGCCAATGCAGGGGCTACGGGTTCAAGCCCTGGTCTGGGAAGATCCCATATGCCATGGAGCAGCTAAGCCCGTGCACCACAACTACTGAGCCTGCTCTCTAGAGCCAGTGAGCCACAACTACGGAAACCTGCGTGCCCCAACTACTGAAGCCCACGCACCTAGAGCCCATGCTCCACAACAAGACAAGCCACCACAATGAGAAGCCTGTGCACCGCAACGAAGAGTATCCCCGGCTCAAAAAAAGAATCAATACCAAAACAACCACATCTTATGAGCACACTGCAACTAGAGAGAGCCCGTGTGCAGCAACGAAGACCCAATGCAGCCAAAAATAAATAAATAAATAAATATATTTTTAAAAAAGAACAAGAGAGAATGTAAAATATATGGGCAAAAATGTAGGTAAGATGTTGGTTGTGGGATGTTGTGAAGTTCTGTTGTGATTGCTTCAATTTTTTCAGTGAAATCAGAAACAAGATTATCATCTGAGAGTGACAGTAGGGTGGAGGGTTGCTGGTTTGAAAACAGAGGAGAAAGTATGAAATAGTGATCTAAGAAGGTGGGAGAAGGAATGGACTAAGGAAACACATTATTCTAGGATGCATTAAGAGTCCAACTGAATTTAGTGATTGTTAATTGAAATAAACTTTACCGTTTTATTTTTCTTTGGTCATATTTACTGGCTGAGGTGCAGACTCAAGAGTTGTCAGTGTGTTGACCCAGACTAGTGGTTTCCCAGGCTAGTATGCTCACTACTAAAGAAGAGAAGGGAAAGGGGGATAAAAGCAAGGGAAAGTCTGCAATGATTGGAAATTAAACTTTGTTTGGGAAGAGAGGATATCAGGCAGTGAGGGACAGTGAAAAGTTGGTAGGATCCATGGATTATCCCAACAAGAAGGAGGATTATTGAGTTTGGGTTACTTCATAAAATGAGTAAGCTGGAAAGAATAGAGTGGTTTGTTTGAAACTGAGATTCCCCTATTTTGGCATATTTAGGTGGTTTTTCGTTTTTCATCATTAAAAAATAATGCTTATGTTAACATCTTTGTATATAAAGTTTTGTGGTACCTTCTATTTCTGTAGTCAGTTGTAAAAAGTAGAATTACTGAATTATAGGATATTAGTATTTTTACGACATTCAATATGCACTAAGTAAATTTCCTAAAGAATATTTCCAGGATATGTTCTTGGCAGCGTTTCCATTTCACTAATACCTTGCGTATATTAGATATTTCATTCTTGTTCTCACCCTTAGTCTCATTTTCTTTTCTAATTTGGTAGGTCAAAAAAGTCTCTCTTTTTAAGTGTATGTATCTGTTGCTCTTTCTCTTTGTGGCTTTCACTTTAAAGTTTAGAAAACACCTTTTTAATTAATTCTAGGAAATGTGATTAAAAGTAAGGATACTCAAAAATTAATGAGAGGGCATCCCTGGTGGCGCAGTGGTTGAGAGTCCGCCTGCCAATGCAGGGGACACGGGTTTGTGCCCCGATCCGGGAAGATCCCACATGCAGCGGAGCGGCTAGGCCCGTGAGCCATGGCCGCTGAGCCTGCGCGTCCGGAGCCTGTGCTCTGCAATGGGAAAGGCCACAACAGTGAGAGGCCCATGTACCGCAAAAAAAAAAAAAAAAAAAAAATTAATGAGAAATCAGTCAAGTGATAGATTTTAGTCATTAACTTTCCTATATAGCAGCAATAAACATTTCAAAAGTATCTTGGAAAAAAGAAATTCAATTTGAAATAAAGATAAAAGCATATTTGGGACTTACCTGGTGACACAGTGGTTAAGAATCTGCCTGCCAATGCAGGGGACGTGGGTTCAAGCCCTGGTCCAGGAAAATCCCACATGCCACAGAGCAACGAAGCCCATGCACCACAACTACTGAGCCTGCTCTCTAGAGCCTGCGAGCCACAACTACTGAGCCTGCGTTCTAGAGCCTGCGAGCCACAACTACTGAGCCCGCGTGCCGAGACCCCATGCTCCACAACAAGAGAAGCCACCCCAATGAGAAGCCCGTGCACCGCAGTGAAGAGTAGCCCCTACTCACCACAACTAGAGAGAAAAGCCCTCGTGCAGCAATGAAGACCCAATTCAGCCAAAATTTAATTAGTTAATTAAACTAATTTTTAAAAAAGCATATTTAAGAATAGCCTAAAGGAAAAATAGTTTAAAACCTAACGAACACCGAAAAAACTTTGCAAAGGGTGTTTTTAAAGGATGAGTAAAGGGGAGAGACAAAAATAACTACGTGTTGTATAAAAACAATCTAAAGAATAATTATTTTAAAAAATAGACGAAAGTAATAAAATTATATTCATGCCCTAACTTTAAAAATATTATAGCAATGATTATCATTAACCAAGTATTTGGTATATATTAGGCAGTATGCTATCTCGTTGAATTCTTGCAGCATCATTGTAGGTTTTATTAGTGTAATTTTCTAGTTGAGGAAATGGAGATTCTAGGGCACTGAATGATATCCACAGGTGTTAATTGTACAGTGAGGATTTGAACCTAAACCTACCTCATTTCAAAACCCAGTCTCTAAACTACTAGTCTACTAGTAAAAGTTTGCGGAGGATAAAAAACACAATATAAGAAGGGGGAAAATTACCTATAACAGACGTTAAAATAGATTACAAAGCTCTAATTACCAAAATACTATGAAGGTAACCCTGAAACAGTCTTTAATAACTGTAAAGTCTATTATATTTTTCAACTCATAATGAAGTGGGTATCACACAAATAAGGAATTGATTATTTATTTAAAAAGTGGTATTAAGGGCTTCCCTGGTGGCGCAGTGGTTGGGAGTCCGCCTGCCGATGCAGGGGACGCGGGTTCGTGCCCCGGTCCGGGGGGATCCCACGTGCCGCGGAGCGGCTGGGCCCGTGAGCCATGGCCGCGGGGCCTGCGCGTCCGGAGCCTGTGTTCCGCAGCGGGGGAGGCCACAACAGAGAGAGGCCCACGTACTGCAAAAAAAAAAAATTAAAAAAAAAAAAAAAAAAGTGGTATTAAGACATTTGTGTAGGTGTTTGGGGGGAAAATGAATTCAGGTTTTTATAGCAAAATTTCAGAAGATTTAAAGGGGGTGGGGAGGGAAATCCAAGTGAATGTTTTTAGTTTTAAATTTTAAGCATTATTTCTATTGAAATATTAACTTTATTCACTCAATTGTCTGGTTGAACTTAACTTCCTAAGTCTTTTAGAAAACAAAATGCTACTTTTTTTTTCATGAAATATGTTGAGAAGATTTTGAGAATCACATTTATTTCTTTGGCTTTCCAGACTTTAAGAGCATTTAATAATTGCTTATTTGTGTAGACCATTATGCTATACATAATGTGAGTAGCAAAAAAATGAGAAATATTTTCTTTTTCTCAAACTATTTTGTAGATTGAGATCACACATAAAGTAATATCTATTTCAATTCATCCAAATATATTCTAGTGAATAGAGCAAAAATATTTAATTTGCAAACTGTCTTTGTAATAAATAAGATTTATTTGTTCCAATTTGTGGTCCACTTAATAAGACAACAATAATTCATAGTCTTTTATTTGCTTTGTTCTGAGATTTTATATGTCATATAAACTATATTTTAGTCTTTACTGGCAAAATAATAGGTTGAATTAATAGAAGAATTTTCTGAGGAAGACATTTTTAGCAGGAATTTAGAGGAAGGCAGGGTTGGAAGAAGTCTGGATTGCACTCTAGAGCAAATTGGTACAAAAAGGTCAGAGGGAGTTTGAAATTATAATGATGGCAAAATGAAGGGATAACTTATATTGGTGAACTATACAAAAAGGAGATGATTTTTTAACGTAGAGTGTTTTGTTTTTTTCATATTATTTTCCATTATGTTGTCACAGGAAAGAACTGTAGTTCCCTGTGCTATACAGTAGGACCTTGTTGTTTATCCATCCTATATATAGTAGTTTGCATCTGCTAATCCCAAACTGCCAATTCATCCTTCCCCAACCCCACTTTCCCCCTTGGCAACTACAAGTTTGTTCTCTATGTCTGTGAGTCTGTTTCTGTTTCGTAGATATGTTCATTTGTGTCATATTTTAGATTCCACATATAAGTAATATCATGGTATTTGTCTTTCTCTTTCTAACTTACTTTGCTTAGTATGATAATCTCTAGGTCCATCTGTGTTGCTGCAGATGGCATTATTTCATTCTCTTTTTATGACTGAGTAGTATTCCATATTGTGTGTGTGTGTGTGTGTGTGTGTGTGTGTATCACATCTTCTTTATCCATTCATCTATCGATGGGCATCTAGGTTGTTTCCATGTCTTGGCTATTGTAAATAGTGCTGCTATGAACAAAGGCGTGTGTGTATCTTTTCAAATCATAGTTTTGTCTTGATATATGCCCAGGAGTGGGATTGCTAGATCATATGGCAGCTCAATTTTTAGTTTTTTTGAGAACCGCCATACTGTTTTACATAGTGGCTGCACCAGTTTATAATGTAGGGTGTTTTAGATTTAATACTTAATAGCAGTAATTTGACAGGGTTTTGGGAGTTGGGCATTGAGCAATTAGATGAAGTGTTTTTTTTTTTTAATCTGGTTTTACTCTTTTAACTACAAGAAAATGCTAGTAATTTTCTTAAATTGAAAACAACTCATGATAAATAATTCATTCAATGAAAATAACTCATTCTTCGTATTTTCAGAATGGAACTTTGCAACTTGGCATATATAACACATAAATGGAGGCTGATCTAGTTCTAAACTGACAATTTGATATTTATCCTACGAACATGCATTTTTCAGGTTTCTTGTTTATTTGATAGACATTTGAATATTATTTGTGTAGTCTTTGTAGGAGATAAATGAGTTAGAATCTTTTCTATCTAATAGGGATATTAAGACATATAAGAAAATACTGGGAATTCCCTGGCAGTCCAGTGGTTAGGACTCTGCGCTTTCACTGCCGAGGGCTTGGGTTCAATCCCTGGTCGGGGAACTAAGATCCTGCAAGTGGTGAGGCGCAGCCAGGAAAAAAAGAAAAAGAAAATACTGATTATGAGTCATTATGCTAGGTACAGAAAAGGAAGGGGTTATTTTGTATATATTCTAGCTTATA
The DNA here is from genome assembly GCF_039906515.1 of Pseudorca crassidens. Lineage (NCBI taxonomy): Eukaryota > Metazoa > Chordata > Mammalia > Artiodactyla > Delphinidae > Pseudorca > Pseudorca crassidens. The sequence goes on along the minus strand of NC_090297.1, from coordinate 81,111,806 downwards.
TTTAAAATTCAGTCACAGCTGGAATGATGAATGTGGTCGTTTCCTTTGCCATGCATTTCTTACTCTGAGCCTTTAAGAATTTCACAGATGATAATGTAGCCATTTCTTGGACTCTTTCCTACTTATAAAAGGTGGTACATTTTATTGACTGTCATTTTTCCTTCTCAGGAATGTTTGCAAGCAAACCTTTGTTTGTTTTCTTTTTCTGCAGAGGTTACGCACAGAAAATAGACTATTAAAACAGCACATTGAAACATTAGAAAAAGTAAGTAAATTGCTACTTATGTAAACTTCAGTTGAATGCACAATAATTTTTCTATTTTAAATAAAAGCTCAAGAAATCTGGCACATGTCTCTGAAGTTGTGGTATTGACTGCTTAGCTTGCATAGCTTACTACTTAACTAAATAACTTGTCAATAAAAATTGATCATTACTAGTCCTTGAACTCTTAAGGTTAAAGTTTCAAACTGAGATTATTAGAGTAACGTAGTGATGTCATTTGTTTTTGTTACATAATCTCTGAAAAGTATGTTCTTTAGGGGTAACCTAATTGAGGATCTATTCTGCGTAGTATTTTAAAGATGAATTTCAAATGTTGCCCTGTCGAGCCATATATTAAATGTGGCAGTGATTTCTTTAAGGCCTAGGATTGCTTTAAGTTTAGTCAAAATGACTGACTGATTTCTTATGTAAAAATTCACCATGATGTTTGTTGATTTTCAACACAGGAATTGTGACTAAACTTTTGGTTCTTAGAATTATTTTGATACCGCTTGTTACCTCTTCCTCTGTTTCATATAAAATAACTGGGTAAATGTGTCAATCTTGCATTATTTTTCTTATTGTGCTTTTGATGTAGTGTCTTTCGTAGTCTTGTTCCTGATGCTATAAGAATGTATTAAGTAATAGAAGTATAGCCTAAGAGTTTTGGTTTATTAAAGGAGAAACATCTGAATTCACAAACTGTTTTGGGTTTTTTTTTTTGTTTCTTTTTACCAAAAATGAAAGTTAGTAGTTTAAAAAATAGTCCTCATGATATTGCCAAGTATCTTAAAATCTTCCCTGAAAGTCTACAGGTCAATATTTAGGAATTAAATGAATGAAGATATAGATTATTTGCATGTTTATCTTTTGTTTGAAAGTATTGATGGTTTCATATTAAATAGCATGGCAGAAGGACAGGATCTTTGTTACATGTATATTTTTGTTATATAATAATTGCAGGTACATTATATTAAGGATATATTTCTTTCATCTTATTAGAGTTTGAAGATAATTCTGCTTTTTTGGTGACTGCAAAAAGGTTGAGCTTAATTGTTTTTAAGTCATTTTGATTTTATCGATATATATTTTTTCCACTAAACACTCAGTTTATAGTAAAATGTACATCTTCCTAGGTGGTCTTTTATCTTTGGAGTAAGACATTTTCACAGAGAAAGCATTTTTATTTCATTGAACCTTAAAAATAATAAAGGTGCTGTCTGAAAGAGTTAAGTTTGGATTTTGCTTCTAGAAAATTAAGTACCTTTTTACTGGCTTAGATGGCCTAGGTGTGTTCTTTAGCACTTAGAATTCTGTAAATACTTAGATAGCAATTAAAGTCTGTAACTGAAATGTTTACTTACTCAGTAATTGCTAGAGTTTATTATGGTTGAGCTCATTAATTTCATTTGTCATATTTTCCTTGCTTTGCTTCTTTGGAAGTTGCTGTTGCACAAATTGCTGTCACACTTCATAAGTGATATTGCTTACTCAAATTCCTTCTCCTTTTCATATAAATGATTTGACAATATGGCTGACGCTAAAAATACTTAAAGTATGCTTTAAAAAGAAGATATTAGCTTGTCCCAAATAATGAAAACTCTCTTGGAATGATCTCTTCTAGAAGCACATGATTTTCTGCAGTTTATCCTTATTTTGATATATACTTTTTTAAGAATAGAAACACATGCAATAAAAAATAGTTTTAAAATCTAAATGTCCATCTTAATTACAGTGAAACGTAGGTGGAATTTGGGTATGCGTTGTTTCTTCTTATTCCTAATTTTATCACCTTTATTTTGTTTCTTTCTCTTATATTTCTATCTGAATTTTTCCTTTTGTAGGAAAGTGCTTCCTTGGCAGATAGATTGATACAGGTATAGTTTTTTTTTTTTAAGCATTTTCTCTAACATCTAAGGAAAGTCCTAAACCTAGAAATTCATATTTTAATGCATGCAATTTTACATGCATTTATCTAGAAATAATTTTTGGGGTGGTATCTATGGGTGTAAACTTAATTTTTGATAATAGTGTGTTATCTTTATTAAAATAAACCCATCTTTTGCACGTTTTAGAGCTAACCTTATTTTAAAGTTTATTCCAAAATGGCAATCAGTGGATTCTGCGAAATTAACCACTATTCATTGAAAACATTAGTCCTGCATGTACAATAATATTGCATGAATTGAATTTTTATTGACTGAAAGAAGAATTGTTCTTAAGATTATCAGATGAATTTTTCATTTGGTTTCCCAAAATTTGCTGGAGCAATAATGAGCTGCTGGCTAATAATTACTCAGGCTGTTCTGTTCTCTGAGGTGATCTTTTTTTTTTTTTTTAACATGTCAAAGTAAGTAACTAAACCTCACAAAGGCAGTCTTTCTTGAATCTATCCTAAATTGCTTTACACACAAAAAAATTATGTCCTAAGGGACAAGTGACAAGAGCCCAGGAGGCTGAGGAAAACTACCTCATAAAACGGGAGTTGGCCAACATCAAACAGCAGAGTGATGAGGCCAGTGCTAAACTGGAGCAAGCTGAAAATACCATCAGGAAGCTCCAGCACCAACAGCAATGGGTAAGGAGTCTGGTAGTGGTTTTTCTCACCTTTCTCATCCCCTTCCTTTAAACTTTTTTTTTAAAGCACAACTTGTGTGCTCTTGTTTTAAACAATTTTGTTTTCTACTTTAATTGAATTCTTAATCAATTTTAAGTTCTGTAATATTTACAGGTCTTATTGTGGCCTAAAGACTCCTTGTTCTAACATTTTTTTTTCTGTCTACACAGTTTTGTTAGAATTAGGTAATGTTTTCTTTCCTTACATTATATTTTAAGTCACAGCAAATAAGTGATGTATGTCAGACCTGCTTTTTAGGTTTTAGAAATCTGTTTATTTACAAAAGATATTTTTCCATGGGTAATTATTAAATCTTCTGATAGTTTTTGTTAATTGTGTACACGAGATACTACCCAACATGTAGAAAATATGTAACTATCTCATTTAAGTCTTTGATAATATGGTGATTTATATTTTGTGAAATACTATAGTCTTCTTACATCAAGACATTAAATTAGGTTCAGTTATATGCTTACATTTTTTTCAAGAAGAGAGAAGTTGTGAAAATGAAAAAAATGGACTTTTAAAATATTATGTTAACTAAGAGTACTAAACAGCTTCTGATTGTACAGCTATCCTCAGGTATCTTTTGTAACTTAGATATTATTTTCCATTGGCAAATTCAGACAAGTGTGATATTAATAAAGAATATGAGAGTTAAAAAGAAAGCCAGCTGTTTATCTTTGAAAAGATATTATTTCTTGTTTCAGTTTTCTGTTTTCAAGTAGGAGTTGGATTGTAACAGGTGGAAAAAGTTGTGGTAAACCTAGAATTCTATATAGGTCTGAAAGGCAAATAGAATGACTTCAAGGTTGGATGTTATTTTTATTCAGAAAAACTAAGAAACATTATCATCTGAGTATGAAAAGCAGAAAACTAAAAGCAAAAAGAAATTGGTATTTGAAAAAAAAAATAACATAAAATTTTTCCTATTAATGTTAATTGAATATGGTTACAAAAAATGAATAGCAGAGTGGTAAGAGAATACATTCATCCCTTGTTATCTGTGGGGGACTGGTTCCAGGACCCCTGAGGATACCAAAATTCTTGTATACTCAAGTCCCTTTTGTAAAATGGCATAGTATTTGCATTTAATCTGCATATATCCTCCCACATACTTTTTTTAAAATTTTTTGCACTTAGTAAATATGTTTTTATAATGAAAATTCTTGAAGTATAGCTTTGAACATATATACAAGAGTAGCACAATGTGAAACAAATTGAGATTGTGTATTTTTTCCCTTTAAATCTTGGAATTGCTATTTTGGTATATGAATATTTCATTATAAACATTTATATTGTATGTTAAATATTTAAAAATTCATATTCACACACATTGTTGCTGTAGTCTCTACTACATTAGTGCTTCATGCTGCCTCCCATATACTTTAAGTCATCTATAGGTTACTTATAATATCTAATACTGTGTAAATGCTAGGTAAATAGTTGTCTGTGTATGGCAAATTCGAATTTTGCTTTTTGGAACTTTCTGGATTTTATTTTTCCTGAATATTTTCAATCCACGGTTGGTGGAATCTGCAAATGCAGAAGCTGTGGCTGTGGAGGGCTGACTGTACTAAAGAGATGGGTTTCGTTTTGCCTTTGTATGAAATGTCAATAATATCAAAGCATAAAAATAGGAAAAGCAGAATTGGAGGGTCATGTTGAGAATTAAGCTGAACTGAGTTATCAGTGTAATGTGATTTTGTTATTGGAAAAGATAAGTATTATATTTACATTTAGTATAAGCTACAGTCTTTAATACATTGGAGTCATAAATTATTAGTTTCTTTGCATAGTTTTTCATATAGTAAGACCTGTGTATAGATGTGTATCAAAGATAAAAAATGTTGGTTTATAATGAAAAAGCTAAGTGGGCAAGCAAAAACAGCCAGAATGAACTGAAGCTTTTGAAAATAGTTAAGTGTAACAAAAAGAATCTTTGTACTCTAATTCAAAGGACAAGATAGACCCATATTGTGGGGCTATGATACAACAGGTAGAAATCAAATCTCTACTTCGATTTTGCTTCCATTTTTTTTTTTCCTCACTAAGCAGACATTCTCCTAAACTGAAATAAACTGTAAAGCAGACATATAAAGCAGTAATGCACAAAAATAGGTGAAGTAACAGAATTTTCGTTAAATTTCTAGTTTCAAAGTAAAGTGATATTAGATATTAAAGTAACTTGCAAGATGATCATAGGAATATTACTATTTTTTTTTTTTTGCGGTATGCGGGCCTCTCACTGCTGAGGCCTCTCCCGTTGCTGAGCACAGGCTCCGGACGCGCAGGCTCAGCGGCCGTGGCTCACGGGCCCAGCTGCTCCGCGGCATGTGGGATCTTCGCAGACCGGGGCACGAACCCGTGTCCCCTGCATCGGCAGACGGACTCTCAACCACTGCACCACCAGGGAAGCCCAGGAATATTATTTTTTAAAAAGGATTTTAGAAAATAAGAGATGCTAAAGGCTTTGAGGTTGGCAACTGCAGTTAGGTAATAGTGGTTAGATACCTCAGAAGAGGATCAGTGACCTTGCTGATGCTTCATTAAAAATTCCTGGAACATCTGGTTTGTGAACAATTAGATAACTTTTACTTGCTAAAAGCTAATTTACTATGCATAAGTCATAACAAACTAACTTTGTTTCTATAACAAACAAAAATTTTTTATAAGTTGTTGGTAGCGTCTCTCATGATATTCTTGACAAGGTAGAGAAATACAGATGAAAATAGTAAACTTAAGTGGCTTTATAGGTGACTAACTATATCAAAATGGCTGTTCATGTTGAAGTAAAGAGGTGTCAGAGGTCTTTGTCTCCTACATGAAGTATTTCAGGAATGTAGGTAATATTTTTTATATATATAAATTTGTTTATTTTATTTATTTTATTTTTTTTTGGTTGCATTGGGTCTTCATTGCTGCGCGTGGGCTTTCTCTAGTTGTGGTGAGCAGGGGCTACTCTTCCTTGTGGTGTGCGGGCTTCTCATTGCAGTGTCTTCTCTTGTTGCGGAGCACGGGCTCTAGGCGCACGGGCTTCAGTAGTTGTAACACGCGGGCTCAGTAGTTGTGGCTCGTGGGCTGTAGAGCACAGGCTCAGTAGTTGTGGTTCATGGGCTTAGTTGCTCCATGGCATGTGGGATCTTCCCGGACCAGGGCTCGAACCCTTGTCTCCTGCATTGGCAGATGGATTCTTAACCACTCCGCCACCAGGGAAGCCCCTAGGAATGTAGGTAATATGTTAATGGTGAGTCAAGATTTTAAAATATTTAAACAGTCTATTCAGAATAAGAAACTAAATAAAAGATTATTTCATAGAAGTAAATCTATAGCCTTGCCTCTAAGTTTAAAACTTAAAGATATATCTTAGTGATGCTTTATGTAGCAAAATTGAGAAATTGACAGCGGATCAGGAATTACCAATAATATAATGAGACTCCCTGCATTCCTTATCCCAAGTATAGTCTTCTAGAAGTATAATAATCCAGTTCAGTTCTAAGTAGCTTGTAGAAAATTTGTAGTGTTGTATCTGGTTTGAATACCAAAACTCATATGAAATGTTTACAGACTGTGTTATGGCAAGTATAGGAAGATGTGGAATCCCTGGATATTTTTAGACTCTACTAAAGAAGATTTTTATAAGAACATCACAGTTATGGTCATTTTAAAGTATTTGAGAGGTGAGGTGATCTTATGGAAAAGTGGTTAGTCTCTTTTGATATTGCTTCAGAGGGCAGAATGTGTTTAAGATCCAAAGATACAAAATCTTACCAATCGGAATTTTGACAAATGGAGTAGTTTCTTCACAAAGTAGTGAGCATACTACTGCTAGAAAGTTACCATCTATTGCTAATTGTCTTGATTACAGCCTTCCAATATAACAACATGAAGTCTTCAGAATTCTCTAAGGGTTTCAAGTCTATTCCAGCAGGAGGTATTGAATTACCAGTATAATCAACCACCACCACCACCCTCTACTGCCAGTAGTGTCATTTTATATGCTATAAATAGCTTTGGATTTCATATACAGAACTGAATTCTAATCCTGTTTTGCTAACATTGTGACCTTGGATACTCAAGGATTGGGTTTCTTTTTTTCTGTAAAATGATTACATAAGGCTAGATCACCTCAAGTCTTTCTTTTTGATTTTTTTTTTTTTTTTTTTTGCGGTACACAGGCGTCTCACTGTTGCGGCCTCTCCCGTTGCGGAGCACAGGCTCCGGACACGCAGGCTCAGCGGCCGTGGCTCACGGGCCCAGCCGCTCCGCGGCATGTGGGATCCTCCTGGACCAGGCACGAACCCGTGTCCCCTGCATTGGCAGGCGGACTCTCAACCACTGCGCCACCAGGAAAGCCCCTCTTTTTGATATTTTAAATGAACTTTATTAAGGTATAAATTACATGTAATAGAATTCATCAAATTAAAATGTATGGTTTGATATGTTTTGATATTAGTTGTATAACCATCACTATCACAATCAAAATGTAGAGTATTTCCATCACCCCCCACGATTTCTCTCATGTCCCTTTGCAGTTCACCTCTCTATCCCAGCAGCCTCTCTGCTTTCTGTCACTGTAGTTTTGCCTTTTCTAGAATTTCATATAAATGGAATTGTAAGGTATAAGGCTTTTGTGTCTGGCTTCATTCACTTAACATATTCACTCAATTTTTTTCTTCTTGGCAATTTTTTTTCTGTACTGTGGTAAAATAGACACAACATAAAATTTACCATTTAAGTTCACAGTTCAGTGACACTAAGTACATTTATAATATTTTGCAACAATAACCACTATATTTCTAGAACTTTGTCATCATCTCAAACAGAAGCTTTGTACCCATTTTAAAAAATAACTCTCCTTCCCCCCCTCCACCTTTTTGCCCCTGGTAACCTCCATTCTACTTTGTGTCTCTATGAATTTTCCTCTTCCAGGTAACTCATATAAGAATCATACAATATTTGTCCTTTTGTGTCTGACTTATTTCGCTTAGCATAATGCTTTCAAGGCTCATCCTTGTTGTAGCATTGCATTAATATCAGAATTTCCTTAGTTTTTATTGTGGCTGAATAATATTCCATTGTATGTATATATTTTGTTTATCCACTCATCTGTTTATGGTCATTTGGGTTGTTTCTACCTTTTGGCTGTCATGAATAATACTGCTGTGATCATTAACATACACATATCTGTTCGAGTCCCTTCTTTTGAGTATATACCTGGAAGCAGAGTTGCTGGATCAAATGGTAATTTCATGTTTAACTTTTTGGAGACTCAGCAGACTATTTTCCACAGCTGCTGCACCATTTTACATTCACACCAGTGTACAGCGTTCCAATTAATTTCTCCACATCCTCAACAACTCTTGTTCTTTTCTTTTCTTTTTTCTTTACTGTGATTTTATTAAAAACCATCCTAGTAGCTAGTAGTAGGTGTGAAGTGGTATAAAGAAATTTAAGTAAATGGAAAGATCTCATGTTCATGTATTGGAAGACTTCATATTGTTAAGATGTCAACACTACCTAATATGATGTATAGATTTAATTCTATCAACCCTGTCAGTCTTTTACAGAAATGGGAAAGCTGATCCTGAAATTCATATGGGGTTACAGGGAGCCCTAAATAGTGTAAACAATCTTGAAAAAGAACAGAGTTGGAGGACTCACATTTCCCAATTTGAAAACTGACTACAAAGATAGAATAATCAAAACAGTGTGGTACTGGCAACAGGATAGACATATAGATCAATGAAATAGAAATTGAGAGTTCAGAAATAAACCCATACATGTATGGCCACCTGATTTTCAGCAAGGGTACCAAGACCATTTGATAAGGAAGAATATTCTCTTCAACAAATGGTTCTTGAAAAACAGGACATCACCATGTGAAAAAATGAGCTTTGACTCCTACCACACACCACATAAAAAAATTACTCAAAATGGATCAGTGATCTTTATGGTTTTAAAACACGTAAGGATAAATTTTCATGAGCTTAGATTTTTGGCAGTGGATTCTTAGATATGGATTCTTTGACACCAAAAGGATGAGCAACAGCAACAACAACAACCGAGAAACAGATAAATTGGACTTCAAAATCAAACCTTTTGGGCATCAAAGGACATTATCCAGAAAATGAAAGGGCAACCTGCAGAGTTGAAAATATTTGAAACTGACATATTTAAGTGTTTAGCATCCAGAATATGTAAAGAACTCTTTCAACAAAAAGGCAAACAACTCAATTTAAAAATGAGCAGAGAATTGCAGTATTACTTACCATAACCAAGACATGGAAACAGCCTAAGTGTCCACCAGTGGATGAATGGTTAAAGAAAATGATACACACACACATAGTGCACATGCTGGAATATTATTCAGCCAATAAAAAGAATGAAATCTTGCCATTTGCAACAACATGGGTGGACCTTGAGGGCATTATGCTGGGCAAAATGAAATAAGTCAGATAGAGAAGGCACATATCACATGACCCACTTATATGTGAACCTAAAAACAAACAACAAACCCCACCGAGCTCATAGATACAGAGAACGGATTGGTGGTTGCAAAAGATGGGAGGGTGAGTGAATTGTGGTTAAGGGGGTCAAGAGGTAGAAATTTCCAGTTATAGATAAGTCATGGGGATGTAATGTACAGCATGGTTACTATAGTTAACAATAGGCAACTGTATTTCCTGTTTGAAAGTTGCTAAAGAGTAGATACTGCAAGTTCTCATCTCGAGAAAAAAGATTGTAACTACCTATGATGATGGATATTAACTAGACATTGTGGTGATCATTTCACGATATATGCAAATACTGAATCATTGTTGTTTGTTTTGTTGTTTGTATACCTAAAAACTAATATAACGTTATATGTCAATTGTACTTCAATAAAACTTTTTTTTTAAGTAAGCAGAAGACTCGAATAGACCTTTCTCCAAAGAAATATACAAATATCAACAAACGTATGAAAAGATGCTCAACATCATTAGGCTTTAGGGAAATGCAGATCAAAACCACTATGAGGTTTCCACACTCACTAGGATATCTGTAATAAGTAAAAACGAAAAGGAATGTTGGCAAGGAGGTGGAGAAATTGGAACCCTTGTATATTGCTGGTAGAAATATAAAATGGTCAGCTACTGTGGAAAACACTCTGGTGGTTCCTCAAATGTTTAAACATAGGATTATCATATGACCCACAATTCAATTCCTAGATATATGCCCAAAAGAATGGAAAACTGATGTTCAGACAAGTATGTGTACACATGTTTGTGGCAACATCATTCACAAAAGAGTGGACATAGCCCAAAAGTTCATCAGCAGAAGAATAGATAGGCAAATTGTGGTATATACATACAATGAAATATTCAGCCATAAGAAGGAATGAAGTACTGATGCATGCTATGAATAATATGGATGAATGTCCAAAACATTGAGCTAGGTGAAAGAAGCCAGGCACAAAAGATCACATATTGTATGATTCCATTTGTATGAAATATCCAGAATAGATAAATCCATAGAAACAGAACAGAGGTTGGTGGTTGCCAGAAGGTTGAATGGGAAAAGGGTGAGAAACTGCTTAAGAGGTTTTACTGTGGACTGATGGAAGTGTTTTAGAGCTAGATAAAAATTTGTGGTTGTACAACATTCAGAATATCCTAAATGCCACTGAATTGTTCATTTAAAAGTGTTATTTGAATTTTGCCTAATTGTCTAAAGAAGAAGGCTACAGAACTGAAGGGTATATGGCTCAAGGAAATGACGCATTTAGTTTGAGTAATTGTGGTAGAAGGTGGAAATAAGGGAGAACATATAACATCCCAGTGCTGAAACCCATTGGTTGAGGTCAGGGTAGGACCAGAAGCAAGTGAGCTAGCTTGTATGAAGAGGCTGAGAGGACTGGAAGAGCCCTCAGGGCTGGAGTTGGGCATGTCTTAATCAGCATTGTGGTTGCATTGATACTAAAAGGAGAATGCAATGTGGAGTAGCGCAGAGCAGGTCAAGGTTGGCAACTACAGAAGTGACTTACAGTAGGTTGTCAGATGAATACCCTATAGGAACTGTAGCCCAAGGCAAGGGAGTTTAAGACATAAAAGAGACAAGAATTTGGATTATCAGGAGTTGAGTGGGCTAATGAGAGAGCAGCTTGGGCAAGTGTTGAACATGGAGGCTATTATCCATAGCTGTGATTTACGTGATTTGGGAAGATGTGGTGTTAGGATAGGCCATCTCTGTTAATGTGCCAGAGTAGAGCAGACATATTTTTATATTTTATTTATTTTTTTTATGTCCTTCTACTTAGGAATAAGGTTGTTCCCAGAATCTCAGTGAATCTGAGATGGTCTCACTTAAAAGGGCTGGAAGTGACAGAGGCCAAGTAGGCTATTATATGAATATTGGGAATGTGGATAGTATGATAGCTAATGAGGGTGACACTCCTACAGTGAAAAGGATCAAGGTGGTCTTCAATATACTAAATTACAACTAGAAAAAAATGTAAAAAGATAAATAAGAAATACCATGCAAACACTAAGCAAAAGAAAGCTGGAGTGACTGTATTAATATCAGATAAAGTAGACTTCAGACTTCTTGGAATAAAGAGGTACATTACATGTTGGTAATATGGTCAGTTCCATAAGAAGACATAACAATCTTAGGATTGTTATGTATTTAGGAATATATGTCTCCTAATATGTGTATGCTCCTAATGATAGGGGAGCATGAAGCTGAACTGATAGAACTGAAAAGTGATGTGGACAAATCCACAGGTACAGTTGGAGTCTTTAATACCCCAGTCTCAGTAATTGGTGAAACAAGTAGGTGGAAAATCATTATGGAATGGATATCAAAGACCAACCAGCTTGGCCTGGTTGGCATTTATGGAACACTTCACCTAATAACAGAATACATGTTATTTTTAAGGACACATGGAACATTTACAAAGATATTTCTGGAGATAAAGATATTCTGGACCATAAAATAAATTTTGACAAATTTAAAGTAACTGAAATCATAAGAAGTATCTTCTTTGACTCTAACAGCATTCAGTTAGAAATTAATAACAGATATCTGGGAAATCCCTAAAATATTTGGAAACTAAACAACACATTTTTACCCCTGTGTCAAAGAGAACATCTCAAGGGAAATTAGAATGTGTTTTGAATTAAATGAAAATGAGGACACAACATTATCAAAATTTGTGAGATCTGCCTAAAGCAGTGCTTAGAGGAAATACTATAGCATTGAATGCTTATATTAGGAAAGGAAATAAGTCTCAAACCAACAATTTAAGCTTCTACTTCAAGAAACTAGACATGTAAGAGGAAATTCAACCTAAAGCAAGAAGGAACAAGTAATAGAGTAGAAATTAATGAAATTGAAAACAGTATAAAACAAAAATAGAGAAAATCTGTGAAATCAAATGCTCGTTCTTATAAATCATCAATAAAGTTGATAAAACTCTGTCTAGACTGACTAAAGATAGAAAAACAAAAGCCAGTTTAGGGGTGACATTGACTTTTTACAGATGTAACCAAGTTGTCTTGTCTCATATCCTGGATTTGTCTGATTCCTTTCTCATGGGGTCATATTTCCTGTAAACTAGATTCAGTTAAACATTTTTAACATTTAGATTATAGATGATGCTGTGCTTTAAATCAGGAATCACATAATGTAAGTTCCCACTATTAGTGATGATTCTGAGTTTGATCACCATGCTAAGTTTGGTTACCGCACAGCCTTTCCCTTGTAAAGGTATGGTTTCTTCTTTGCCACGATTAAGTAATACGTTGGGAAATACTTCTGTACCAAATAAATATCTTGCCCTCTATTCACCTTTTACCTATGGTTTTAGCATTCTCTGATTGGATTTCCAAAATTGAGATTTTCATATTTTCTCATTTTTTTCTGCACTGTTAGCTAATGTTCCTCTGTAAAAGAGACTTTTCTCTTTTTCCCCTTCAATCTCTCTCTCTTACTCACTATGAATACTTTTCTATCACTCCAGACTCATGGGCTTTTGTTTGTTTTGATGTTTCATATCATATTTAATGATTTTAATGCTATTGGTACAATGATATATATTAAACTTCTGAGCAGCAGTTTTTAAAAGGTAAATTTTATTTTTAATAAATTTTGAGTATTGATATGCTTTAAAAAGCATTTGTGCAGTACTCAATCATTGAGTAATTGTCTTTAACACATCATTGCATTTTATGCTGGCTCTTGATACTTTGAACCTGATATTGCTGGTTTTCAAAAACGATCGTGTTAATTATTTTTTTAAATTGAGGTATAGTTGATTTACAATATTAGTTTCGGGTGTACAACATATATATTCAGAGATTACACTCCTTTAAAGTTATTACAAAGTAATGGCTATATTTCCCTGTGCTATACAATATGTTGTGTTAATTTATTATTTAGTATTTATGCTAAATAAAATTTAATATTTACTTATATTTAGTAATTTTAAATTAAATAATAAATATTAAACTAAGCACAAGATAAACCAAGCATTGAGATTAAATTATCCCTTTAAGTATTTGTTATACATGTTGCATGCCAGTTTTTCTAGGAAACCCATAGAAGTAGAAATGATCCAATGATATTTCATACAGTTGCATGTCTGACTTTGTCCTTTTTGAGTGTGATGGGGCACAGATGTGTTTATATTGGATGATTTTTCCTGATGAGACCAACTGTCTGAGTCTTGCTTGATCTATTTATAAACTTTTTGCCCTATACATGACTGCTTATCATTCAGGTGTCCTGAATAAGTAATTGTTGTCCAGCAGTTTGTTGGCTAGGATCAGGGTATACAAGAAGGACTGTAACACTTAAAGCTGCTGAGCGCTGAAATGACTGCCTTTTGAGGTTGTTGGGACCTTTGTACCAGGAAGTACTTAACAGGAGGCTAGGCAAGATTTCTTTCGATCTTCCTTCCTCTTCCTATAATTCTAGAAGAAAATATGAAATAATTATGTGATACTTTTAAGAACCAAGGATTTGATATGAGGAATAAAAACTAATCTTACTTAGATTAAACACATGAATAAACATTAATAAACTAAAAACTATCCATTAGTGCAAGCTGTGAAATCGTCTAGATAATTTATTTTAGAAAGTGTGTTTGTTAAGCAGCATTTAGAATTGCCCCACACCTGATTTACCTAGTGGGTTTGTTTTTCTTTATGAATATGGAAATTAATGTTTAATATATCTTCCTGCATTATAAACACTTTTAAACTCTACTTTGGTGACATTTCAAGAAAAAGCCATTTAATTTGTAATTATTGGTAAGTTTATGTACATCTTCCTAAAAATCCAAACTAGACTGATGACTTAACACATTAAGCTTCGTAAACTCTCAGTATGCCTAGAAATCTGAACAGAAGCTTTCTTCCAAACTAATTTTGGCCTTAGTCTAAGATTAACTGTTTTATATTCATATGTAATCATCTCTTTTCAGCTTAAATAATAAGTGAACATTCATTTTAGTGGAAATAATTGTTTTCTTAACATTTTCTTCATCAAACTATCTTGGAGTTTGTGTATATAAATCATCAGAGATAATCTTCCACTTTTTAAAGGATGTGTGTAATTTTTCAGATGCTGGGAATAAATAATTTTAAAATGATATACCAAGTAAAAAATAAACTTATTTATTTTTGGCTGCGTTGGGTCTTCGTTGCTGAGCACGGGCTTTCTGTAGTTGCAGAGAGCGGGAGCTACACTTCGTTGAGGTGTGTGGGCTTCTCAATGCGGTGGCTTCTCATTGCAGAGCACAGGCTCTAGGCATGCAGGCTTCAGTAGTTATGGCATGCAGGCTCAGTAGTAGTGGCTCTCAGGCTCAGTAGTTGTGGCGCACGGGCTTAGTTGCTCCGCGGCATCTGGGATCTTCCTGGACCAGGGCTGGAACCTGTGTCCCCTGCATTGGCAGGTGGATTCCTAACCACTGTGCCACCAGGAAAGCCCCCAATTTCTCAAAAAAGTTTAGTGTGACAAATCTTTAAATAGTACATCCATATTGCTTGGATTTTTAAAAAAAGACTCATTGGAACATGTGGTAGAGGGGATTACAAACATCTTTTTTGGGATCATATGCTGGGTGGGAGAGCAACTTTTTATTTAAGTTTTTTTCTCCTTTAATATTGTCTTGCATAGAACCATTCTGGACTCTTTGATAGTACAGGCATTTTCTCAGATGCTTTGGATGTAACAATGGAAATGTACCATATCCCCACACTATTACAAATTTTGTTTCGTTTTGAAACAGATTTCTTTTTTTTTTTTTTTGCGGTACTCGGGCCTCTCACTGTTGTGGCCTCTCCCGTTGCGGAGCACAGGCTCCGGATGCGCAGGCTCAGCGGCCATGGCTCACGGACCCAGCCGCTCCACGGCATGTGGAATCTTCCCGGACCGGGGCACGAACCCGTGTCCCCTGCATCGGCAGGCGGACTCCTCACCCACTGCGCTACCAGGGAAGCCCCCAAATAGATTCTTATAGGTTATTTTTGCAGCATTGAATTTCCACTCTCATTGTTTAATATGTGGTTTATGATAGGGGGGGTTTGTTGTTGTTTTTTAAACCACGAGTTGACTAGCTAATTGATTCAGCAAATAAGGTTTCTCACTTACTATGAAAAGTACGGTTTAATTCTGGCAATGTAGTGGTAAATCACACTATCCTTGGCATTGATTGTATAGTATTTATAGAGATAGATATTGTGAAAATTATTTAATTAGAGTGGCAATTAGTACGACGAGAGAAGAATACAGCAATGCAGTCACATCTTCAGGCTCCACTTCTAATTCTAGTTCTCTTGCTGTTTTCACCACATCTGCAGTTACTTCTCGCACTGACTTGAACCTCTCCACATCATCCATGAGGGTTGGAATCAGCTTCTTCCAAGCTCCTGTTAATATTGGTATTTTGACCTTTTCCCATGAATCATGAATGTTCTTTTTGTTTTGTTTTGTTTTTTTGGGTTTTTTTGGCGGTATGCGGGCCTCTCACTGCTGTGGCTTCTCCCGTTGCGGAGCACAGGCTCTGGATGCGCAGGCTCAGTGGCCATGGCTCACAGGCCCAGCCGCTCCGCAGCATGTGGGATCTTCCCGAACCGGGGCACAAACCCGTGTCCCCTGCATCAGCAGGCGGACTCTCAACCACTGCACCACCAGGGAAGCCCTCATGAATGTTCTTAATGGCATCTAGAATGGTGAATCCTTTCCAGAAGGTTTTCAATTTACTTTTCCCAGATCCATCTAAGGGATTGCTATTTATGGCAGCTATTGCCTTACGAAATGTATTTCTTAAATTTTTTGAAGACTTGAAAGTTGGAATTATTCCTTGATCCATGGGCTGCAAAATGGATATTGTGTTAGCAGGCATGAAAACAGTATTAATCTCATTTTACATCTCCGTCAGAGCTTTTGGGTGACCAGGTACATTGTCAGTGAGCAGTAATATTTTGAAAGGAATCTTTTTCTGAGCATTAGGTCTCAACAGTGGGCATAAAATAGTCAATAAACCATGTTGTAAACAAATGTGCTATCGTCAAGTCTTTGTTACCATTTAGAGAGCATAAGCAGAGTAGTTTTAGCCTGATTCTTAATGGCCCTAATATTTTCAGAATGGTAAGTGAGCATTGGCTTCAGCTTCAAGCTTCCAGCTTCATTAGCCCCTAACAAGAAAATCAGCCTGTTCTTTGAAGCTTTGAAGCCAGGCATTGACTTCTCTTCTAACTGTGAAAGTTTTAGATGGCATCTTCTTCCAATAGAAGGCTGTTTCATCTACATCAAAAATCTATTGTTTAATGAGCTGCCTTCATTAATGACTTTAGCTAGGTCTTCTGGATAACTTGCTGCAGCTTCTATGTTAGAACTTACTGCTTCACCTTGCACATTTATGTTATGGAAAAGGCCTCTTTCCTTAAACCTCATGAACCAATCTGTTTTAGCTTCAAACTTTTCTTCTGCAGCTTCCTCACTTCTCTCAGCCTTCATAGAACTGAAGAAAGTTAGGGCCTTGGTCTGGATAAGGCTTTGGCTTAAGGGAGTGTTGTGACTGGTTTGATCTTTAATCCAGACCACTAAAACTTTTTCCATTATCAGCAATAAGGCTGTTCTGCTTTCTTATCATTTGTGTGTTCAGTGGAATAGCACTTTTAATTTTCTTTAAGAGGGACTTCCCTGGTGGTCCAAAATCCGCCTTCCAATGCAGGGGACGCGGATTCGATCCCTGGTTGGGGAACTAAGATCCCACATGCTGCAGGGCAACTAAGCCCACGCTCCAGAACTACTGAGTCCGCGCACCTCAAGTAGAGAGCCCACATGCGGCAAACTACAGGGCCCACGTGCTCTGAAGCCCGTGTGCCACAACTAAAGAGAGAAAACCCACACGCCACAACTAGAGAGAAGCCCACATGCTGCAATGAAGAGCCGGCGCACCGCAACAAAAAGATCCCGCATGCCGCAACAGAGATCCCGCGTGCCGCAATGAAGGCCCAACGCAGCCAAAAATAAATAAATATTTTTTAAAAGTTAGGATCATTGTCAAAAAAAAAAAAAACATTAAAAATAAATTTCCTTTAAGAATTTTTCCTTGGGCGTCCCTGGTGGCGCAGTGGTTGAGAGTCCGCCTGCCAATGCAGGGGACACGGGTTCGTGCCCTGGTCCGGGAAGATCCCACATGCCGCGGAGCAGCTGGGCCCGTGAGCCGTGGCCGCTGAGCCTGCGCGTCCGGAGCCTGTGCTCCGCAATGGGAGAGGCCACAACAGTGAGAGGCCCGCGTACCGCAAAAAAAAAAAGAAAATTTTTTTAAAGAAAAAAAACCACGAATTTTTCCTTTACATTCACAACTTGGCTGTTTGGTACAAGAGCCCTAGTTTTTGGCTTATCTTGGCTTTCGACATGCCTTCCTCACTAAATTTAATCATTTCTACCTTGCGATTCAAAGTGAGAGACATGCAACTCTTCTTTCTCTTGAACACTTGGAGGCTGTTGTGGTTTTATCAAATGGCCTGATTTCAGTAGTGTTGTATCTCAGGGAATAGGGAGGCCCAAGGAAAAGGATGGGGGGAATGGCCAGTCTGTGGAGCTGTCAGAACACAAACAACATTAGTAACACCGAAAGTCACTGGTCACAGATCATCCTAACAAATATAATAATAATGAAAAAGTTTGAAATATTGTGAGAATTACCAAAATGTGACACTGACTTGAAGTGAGCAAATTGTTGGAAAAATGGCACTGATAAACTTGCTTGAAGTAGGGCTGCTACAAACCTTCAATTTGTAAAAATTGTATCTGCAAAGTGCAATAAAGCGAGGAGCAATAAAACGAGGTATGCCTCTATTAAATAATACCCACTGTAAGCACTATTAACAGATGGTGATATATAAGGCTATTGCGGTGGTTCAAAGAAAGAGATGAGAGCATAAATAAAAACAATGACTGTGAAGATGGAAAGCAGACAAATTCAAGAGATGTGCAAGTTACTAAGACTTTGTGATTGATTTGGTATGGGTTGAGTATAAGAGGGGAAGTTTTGACTTGGTCAGTTGTTAGATGGTGGGATCCTTAGCATATAGTAGTAAATACATGAGGAGGAAAAGATGGGGAGTCCAGTTTTGACATGTTGAATGTGAGGTGAGTATGAGGCTAAAGAGATGAACAAAACCAGTAGGAAGTTGTGAATATGAATCTGTAGCTTAGTAGAAAGATCAGAGCTGAGAATATGGACTTGAGAGTCATCGCTTTCTATGTATCTGTATATCTGTCAATATCTGTCTATATATTTATTGTCCCTAGAGTTCCATTATTGTGTGTTCTTTCTTCCTCCCTCTTCCTGTCCCTCTTTCCCTCCTTTTTTTTTTTTTTTTTTTTTACTATTTACATATACAAAGTATCTGATAGTGTCTTTATACAGACTGTATTAGTGGATGAAATCACATAGGAGGAATCTACAAAATAAGAAAGTTAACAGGAAGATTGAGAAAAAACACACAATATTGGAACCCTGGGGCCTACTGATTGATACACACAGACATATACACACACAGATACATGTAGACATACATACCTATAATTAAGTAGTTCAGCTGACAGAGGAGACAGAGAAAATATGAGGTAGAACCGTGAAACAGTAATACCTCAGAATCTGAGGGAGGAGAAATTTTTGAGTTGTCAGTTGTTTTAAATTCCATAGACTATCTGGTGAAGGTAAGAACTGAATAAAAGGGCTTTCCATTGAGTTTTTATATTGTTATTGGGTATTAATATTGTTAGCGATTAGAGCAGTTTCATCAAGGGATGAAGACTAAAGCTAGTTTGCAGTGGGTTGAGGAACAAATGGGAAATATGAGAAGAGAAATAGCATGTACACTATAGAATGTATCCCATTAACAATAGAGGATGATTAGAAGTTTTGTAAATTTTATTGATAAAAATTTGTTCCCAATATTAGTACAGTTTTTTGTTTACTTGGTTGGATCAGTTGGATTATACCAGATCAATGGTTTCATTCTCATTTTGGCTATTTGGGTTTGATGTATTCCTGGGGCTCTCCTGATAGAGTCTTGCAAAATAAGTGTGAAGTAACATAGAGCTTTAGATTAAAAGCAAAAAATTCTAGTATTACTCATAAAGTAACTATGACTAATTAAACAAAAATCATAGCACCTGCATTTTGGATGTGGTCATTCCAAAATTGCCATTCTCCTATTTGGTAAGGTAAGTATTTGCTAAGCTGTTACACCTATTGCAGATGTACTTCTTGTATTGATATATTGTTTTAATAGTATCAGAAAATTACTAGGAGAAACAACATGTAGTACACTGAATTTAAAAATTCTCATTTGCCTAATAAGTGAATGGTGCATTTTTAAAAATATCTTTTTGGGTAACTGGGGCAAGGGAGTACCATATGTTTTAATTAAGTATTTAATAGTTTTTAAATAGAGTTTTAATTTGATGTCTGTTTTGTTCCTAATGTCTTGAATAGTAAAAGGAACCATTCTTTACTTGTGCTAGTTCAGTGGGAGATTATTCCCTATGACTCTATGTTGGAATTTTGAGTTGTCGCTATTTTTTTACTACGTGAGTTAAATGTGAAGTGATAGTTTATTTTAGGAAGTCTTTTATAATGGTGAATTCAATATCTTTTTGCTTTTTTGAACAGCTTTGTGTAGAAACTAGTTTAAAAAAAGGGATTTCTAAAGTAGCTGTATTGGTATAAAGTAGGAAAGGAAATGGAAAGGTTTCATGCTTCCATGGCTAATTTCTTTATGCAGCATCTTCTTTTTCTTTGCTTCCAGCAGTCATTTTCATGAGTATATTTAAATAGGTCTACATTTCTAACAGCAAATACATTTTTATTCTTTCGGGATTTAGGATGGTTCACGTTATTGTGGATGCTTTGTTTTTATTTCTATTAGGTTAAAATAGAATTTTCAGTAAATACGTACTTGCCTTCTGTAGTCTGTAATGGTGCTGTCTAATAGTAATATAATGTGAGCCAGATATGCATTTTAAAATGCCATGTTAAAAGGAGTAATTAATAATTAATGAAATTAATAAATAATAAAAATTTTATTTGATTAAATTAATATTTTGTTTAACTTGACATTTGAAATATTATTTCAACATATAATCAGTGTACAAATTACTGAGATATTTTTCCTTTTTATTTCACACTAAACCTTCAAAATCCAGTTTGTATTTTACACTGAAAACTTTTCTTAATTTGGACTTACCACATTTCAAGTGCTCTGTAACCATATATGGCTGGTGGTTACACTGTTGTACAGTTCAGGTCTATAGAGCTGGAACAAATTCTTAGTATCTGGATGGATGGACAGATAAAAAAAGATATTTATCTCCTATAAATTGGATTCAGTTAGTGTAATAACTGATTATGAACACCCAATAATATGATCATCTTTATAGATATCAAACCTGGAATTTTTTGTTCATTGGAAAGTTAATTGGAGGAGATAAGCTGGAAATATTAGGTGGATGGAACTTTTACAGTCTGGTTGCCCTCAATAGTTGTATTGTGTAATTGCACTTATTTTTATTATATATACATGTTCATACTTATGAAAAATTTCAGTGTATGTCTATAACTTGTAGCATAAATGCAGTTCCAACTACAATGAAGATTTTGTGCTACAGCTAGAGAAGGAATTGGTCCAAGCCCGACTGAGTGAAGCTGAGTCTCAGTGTGCACTAAAGGAAATGCAGGATAAAGTTCTGGATATAGAAAAGGTAAGAACAACATAAATGCTTTCATTCCCGAATTAGAATGGGACATGTGATAGATACTTGTTAAGTACTTACTGAGTAGTGAAATTGGACTTGGTGTTTTTGCACATTAAAAATCTTACATATTATAAGAGAGGAAAGGAAAAAAATACATGATTCCCATTTATTCTTTGTTGTTGCCATACTACTCAAAGTGCCATATTTAGGGTAAAAATGGAGATTAGAGCCCTTTTAGAGGAAAACAACCAGGATAATTTTGATATGAATAATGTTTAAATGTCAGAGAAGAGAAACTTAGGGGATAGAAATTAACCATTGTCAAGATGAATAGTACTTACAGCATTTAGACTATCACCCGAATGCAGCTGGTACAGTATCTCCCAGACTTCTCGTTTCTGAAATTCTGGGGGAAGTGGGACAATTTGAACTGTAACAGTCTACAAGGTAGTAATATTGCCTCTTGGCCATTGGCCCAGTACTAACCCTTTTTGTTTTGTTTTTTAGTATATAAAATATGCTGAAAGTATTTGTCTTAAGCACATTTCAATTAATGTAATTAAACAGAAGGCAACAACTTCTAGAAGAATTAGATTTAGCTATGAAAAACTTGCCATATATTTGTTAATTTATGGAATACTTTTTGGGTCAATCCAGACCATAGTGTATTTCTTAATTTAAAGCCTGTGCTAAACACAAGTAAAAAGAACTAAAAACATAATCACATTGGTAGTTTTTTTTAAAAATGAAAATTACCATTTTTATCCCTATAGTATATAAATACATCATGTTGCTTTTATCCAAATAAAAGGTAAATTTCAAAAAAAAAAATCCACTGTGAAATTTACATTCTGACTAAGCACAAAAGTACACAAATATTAGGTCTAATCAGAAATTTCAGCTGGCAAGTGAACATTTTTACTTTGAAATATGTAGATCTGAGATATAGGAGTGAATATTTTGATTGAAACACATTGCAAATATACCTTGTTTTCATGTAAAAATAATTTTTTTAAAGAGAAAAAAGAAATTAACCATCATCTTCAAATATTATAATACCTTCATCTGCAAGAGGTGTAGAAATAGACCAATACATAAACATTTCAGCGAAAATTTCATCTGAGTGTAACTGTTACAGCTTTCCAAGCTGCAAAAAAACCACCTCCGAATATATAGGAAGATCTTAGCTGGAGGTGTACTTACAGAAGCTAACTTACCTTTTTTCAAAGTTATTAAAGAACAGATTAGTAGTGGAAATAGAAATGATTTTAGGTTTCTTACAACCCTCCGACTTGAGAGTCTCCGTTCCAGATCACAAACTCTGAATCTCTGTTCTCATTTATAAAATCATAGATGATTTGGGCTCTGTGTTGCGTTTGTTTCTTTGGCCCTTGGGTAGTATCTAGCCATTGAGTCAAAAACTCATAAATAATGGACATGAAAGATACCCTCAAATTGTTCTTAACTGTTAGAATAGGGTATAAGTACAATCAGTAGTGGAATAATTTTGCTAGAAATCTACTTGCTATTTTTATATGATTTTTGGAAAACTTATTCTCCTGTTTGCTGAGAAAAAAGCCGGCAAGAATGCTGTAAAAATTGCCTAATTAAGAGTATTCTGGGCTCCATGATTTAGGTAAGAATCTGGATCTTTTAGTTTTGAATATTTGGTAGAAAGAAATGTCCTTGGGTCCAATTTAAAAATAAATTTTTAAGTAGCTTTGTTGGTATTCATGTTATAGAGTAGAAAGGAAATTGGAAGGTTTCATGCTTCCTATGGTTAATTTCTTCATGCAAGATACTTTTTTTAATGCATATACAGTAAATTTCTGGTTTTCAATTGAGAAAATATTTCAAGTCCATCATAAAAATGTGTAGTTGGCAAGAATAACTTTATTCCATCATCTCTGTGGGCTAAAATCTTCATGAAATATTTCAGATAGAAAATTTCATAGACTCAGGACTTGATATTTCGACAGTACTTCAGTTTACCTAAGGAGCTTTTACTAGAGCCTAATTTAGGATTCTTTGGTCATTCCCCAGAGCAGTTTAATATGGCAACCCTATATCCTATGGTGGGTCTTTCAGCATGGTAGGAGATTAAATCTTGTACCCTTGAAGCAAATATTTAGGTCACCTTGGTGCTTATTTCTTGAATATTGATATAAATAGTGCCTAAGGTACAGATGTTTTACACTCCCTTTTCAAAATGATATGCTGAGAAAATATAACAAAACAGATTTTGGACTATTCTCTTCCATAAATCTTTAAAACATAAATGATGTTCGTGCTTTGTAGTCCTAATCAGAGGTTAGTATGTTCACTGCCATATTGAAAAACATTTTTAATCCTGTTGCTCCATAATTAGTATTTTATTAAACAAAACAGAGTTAGACTTTCTGTGTCCTCAACATTAAGTACAGTTACCCTTATACCTTTCTGGTGGGAATATAAAACATGCAACTGCTTTGGAAAAGTTTGACAATTTCTTAAAAGTTAAATGTAGAATTACCATCTGATCCAGCATCTCTGTTCTTTCATATATACTCAGGAGAGTTAAAAACATATATCCGCACAAAAACTTTTACATAAATGTTCATAGCAGTGTTATTCATGTAACCCCAAAGTGGAAAAACCCACATTTCCATCAACTGATGAACGTGTAAATAAAATGTGGTATATCTGTACCATGGAATATTATTTGGCAATAAAAAAAAATGAAACTTGAAAACATGCTAAGTGAAAGAAGCTAGTCATAAAAGGCCATGTATTTTATGATTCCATTTATATGAAATATTCAGAATAGGCAAATTCATAGAGACATAGATTAGTGGTTGCCAGGGGCTGGGGGTAGGGGAAACGTAGAGTGACTGCTAATGGTATAGGGTTTCTTTTGGGGGTGATTAAAATGTTCTGAAATTAGTTCGTGATGTTGATTGCACAACCCTGTGAATACTCTTAAAACCACTGACTAGGGACTTCCCTGGTGGTGCAGTGGTTAAGAATCCACCTGCCAATGCAGGGGACATGGGTTTGAGCCCTGATCCGGGAGGATCCCACATGCCGCAGAGCAACTAAGCCCGTGCACCACAATTACTGAGCCTGCGCGCCGCAACTACTGAAACCTGCATGCCTAGAGCCCATGCTCCGCAACAAGAGAAGCCACTGCAATGAGAAGCCTGCGCACCGCAACGAAGAGTAGCCCCCACTTGCTGCAACTAGAGAAATCCCATGTGCAGCAATGAAGATCCAGCACAGCCAAAAATAAAATAATTAATTAAAAAAACAAAACAAAACCCACTGACTAGTGTTCATTAAAAGGGTAAGTTTTATGGTTTGTGAATTATATCTCAATAAAATTAAATACAATTACATATGGGAGAAAACAGCTCATTATTTTGTTGTATTTTATTGTTATATATGCTGTATTTTATTCTTAAAATTAAAAAAAAAATCCCCAATTAAATTTTCTCTTGCTTTAGAGAAACAACTCGTTTCCTGATGAGAATAACATTGCAAGGCTTCAGGAGGAACTCATTGCTGTGAAACTGAGAGAGGCAGAAGCTATTACGGGTTTAAAAGAACTTAGACAACAAGTCAAAGATTTAGAGGAACACTGGCAGGTATATCAAAATATTTTGTGTGCTTTAAAAAAGAAAGGTAAAACCTGAATATCCATTTTGTGTGAATTTGAAGTAGTTAATGACCAACACTAGGATCTGAGTTTAAAGTGAGAAAGACCCTGTTTAATATACAAAACTGAGAGCATTTATAAATTGAAAGTACCTTTAGGCTTTTTCTCCCTTTCTGATTCTTATAAGTAAATAAAAGATAAAATAGAGATCAAGTCATTTTTATTGTGTTGTTACACCATTGTGATTTGTGTAACTTTTTCTAAAGAACTAAAAGAAAATACTTCTTTATATAGTACTTATTTCTTCTCCTGTTGATATTAAATTCATTGGTCAGTATGAAACATCAGAAGGGTGACACCAATATAAATTTGTTTATGAATTTGTAACTTCTTTTGAAAATGGTTTTCCCACAAAATAAAACAGACATTCAGTTAGTTATATGCCCACAAATTTATTCACCCACAAATTTATTCACATATGAGGGAAACTATTGATAAGTAGCAAAAAAACAAAACAAAACAGAATCTATAAGAGAGAAGGGAGAGAGGGAAGAAAAAATAAACTACACATCATTTCAGAATAGTGATCTTGGTATGAATTTGGGATGGGGGATGCATCTAGCAAAGACTGAAGTCAGTCCTTTAAGTTGCCATGGCTTTTTTTTTTTTTTTTAAGAAGTATCAGGTGGCATTAGAAATTAGAAACAAATGAAACAAAACTGTCCTTCACCACAGATATTTTGAGAACACTGCTCTCAACTTCTAATATTGTTTCCTTAATTCGTGAAAGGCCCAATTTTCCCCTTTTCTTGGGATTTCATTACAAAATAATGTAAAAATCTCTCAGAAAAAAATTAGGGTGAAAAATGTATTCTTTACAATAATTAATCCACAGTATAAAAAAAATTGAACTATATCTGAGTTTATATCACACATCTGCCACTTACTGGCTGTGTGACCTTTCTGAAGTTACTTACTCACAATTTCCATTTTCTCACCTCTATATTTAAAATAATAGTGTTTAACTTTTAAGATTTTCTGGGGATTAAATAAAATGATTCATATAAAGTGCCTCATACAGTACTGGGCCTGAAATAAGTGCTTCGTTAAGTTGGCTCTTACTGTAATACTGGGAATATTTGTTGCGATATAATTTTTTTGTATCTCAGCGCCACTTAGCTCGTACTACTGGGAGATGGAAAGACCCACCTAAGAAAAATGCTGTGAATGAGTTACAAGATGAACTGATGACCATTCGACTTAGAGAAGCTGAAACACAGGCAGAAATAAGAGAAATAAAACAAAGGATGATGGAAATGGAAACACAGGTATAATGGAAAAGCCTAAGAGCTTTAAAAAATACTGTTAGCCCATTAAAAGTTTATGCACAAATTGTATCATCCTTAGAACAGAGCCAAAAGGTGGACATATGAAACTGTCTAGACTGCAGTTTTCTAGCCCAGATAAAAAGGGCTAAAAGTGTATTCCTTGACAGCAGAGATTTAATATCTTCTTTGACTCTTTCAACAAAGTTTAAACAAGTCATAAAACTCTATATGACTTTGTTTCATTGTTGTACAACCTGAAAGGGAATACTCATGTTGAGCAAAATTTCTTAACCTCAACAATATTAACAGTCAGGACCAGTTAATTCTTTATTGTGAGACTGGCCTGTGCATTGTAGTATGTTTAGCAGCATCCCTGGCCTCTCTACCTACTACCATATCCCTCTACCCTCTACTCAGCACCACGCCCCTGCCACATTGTGATGGCCGAAAGCATCTCCACACATTGCCAAATGTCCCCTGGGGGGCAAAATTGCCCCTGGTTGAAAACCACTGATGTAGAATATAATGTGAATGATGCTTCCTAAAGTGTAATGTGGTGACTCTGAGCAGTCAATTCCGAAATTACACTTCTTTCTTCTCAAGTCCCATTTTCTCTAATAAATCTTATCTCAAATATGCTTGACTTAAGATCTGCAAAGTCCTTTTTATGTAACCCATTTACGTTATAAAAGTACCTTTGGTACATTTGGTTTTTATGTGGTACATCTGTGTGGACTATATTCTTTATTCTCTGTAATGTTATTCAGTTTTCAAAATACTTATTCAGTCAGTAGGGGGCATAGTTAACTCATATATCATTCTGTATACTTACTGCAAAATGATTATCCCAAACAGACTCATATATAGAGAGAACAAACTGATGTTCATCAGAGGGGTGAAGGATTGGGGTTGGTAGAAATAGGTAAAGGGGATTAAAAGGTACAAACTTCCAATTATAAAATAGTTGTCATGGGCATATAGTATACAGCATAGGGAATATTGTCAATAATATTGCAATAACTTTGGACAGTGATGTTATCAGACTTACTGTGGTGATCAATTTGCAATGTATATAAATGCCATACCATATGGCATTTATATGTCACTACGTTGTATACCTGTAAATAATATGTCAAGTATGCCTTAATAAAAAAATTAAAAATACATAGAAGATATTAAAAAAATGATTATCCCAACTTAAACATGGAAATGATTATCCCAACTTGAACATGGTAATGTGGATATGTAAATCCTTTAGATTAAATGTATCTTGTTTTACATTGTTCAAAGTTATTTTCTTGTATTGTTCATTGTAATTAAAAATAACAGTAAGATTATGAAAAGTAGAAATCCAGCTTTGTGATGGTAAGTTTTATTTTTATAATCAGATTTTATCCCAGTATAGATATTAAAGATGCAAACACAACTTTTAAGCCAGTGTTCAGGATTTATTTCAGAGTGACTGTAGGTGAATGGATCAAACTCAGCAAATGTGATTTTGGGAACTTGTGACTACAAAGCAGTATGCAGCCATCAAAGATCTTACACTTAAAAAAAAAAAAAAATCTTACACTTGAGAAATCAGGCAAGCACAAACTGTATTTAATATAATTCACTATGTGAGATAATCAAGGTTAACTAAATTTACTGTGGTAATCATTTCGCAATGTATGTAAGTCAAGTTATTATGCTGTACACCTTAGACTTATACATGCTATATGTTAATTATATCTCAGTAAAACTGGAAGCAATATATAATTCAGAAATTTGTAAGTAGAGAGTTAGATAGAAATTGCTATGGAGACTAGGACAGGACAGTTAATTGCAACTTGGTGGTTTGGAGAAAGGCTTCCTAAGGAATTTGTATTTTGCACTGTGCCTGACTAATGATCGTGGCTCCTAAATGTCAGTGCATGTACTGGTGACGATCCATGAAGTTTTCTCATTGCAAAGTGAGGAAAATAAAAACAGATAGTGTCGTATGATGTTAATGCTGTATTAGTCATCTAAAGAATATTACATCAAACACCTATGTATCCAGCATCCAGATTAAGAGATAGGTCCTTGTTGATACATGTAGCTCCAGTTCTTTCATTTTAATGACTTTTAGAAAAGTCCACCTGATAAGTATACCTTGGTTTATGGAGCCACTTTCCTTTTCGTACCGATTTTTGCTATTACAAACAGGGCTGCTATGAGCATTCTTGCATGTTTTCTTGTGTATATCTCTAAGAGTTTCTTTAGTACAGGGGTTCTTATCTTTTTTGTGTGCCATGAACCCCTTTGGCAGTCTGAAACCTATGGACCCCATCTCAAAATGTTTTTTAATGCATAAACTACATAGGATTTCAAAGAAAACCAGTTATATTGAGGTACAGTTATCAAAATGCTGAAGAACAAGTTTGTAGTATGGAATGCAGACAGACATACACAACATATTCCCATTGCAGGAATCAGGTTTTTCATAATTTAGATTTTTTTGTACCTAAATTAAATTGTGCTATAATTTTCCTTTTGGGGGAACCTTTTATCTGGTTTTGGCACCAAGGTAAGCTGGGGGAATGAGTTGGGTTGTATTTAACTTTTTCTGTTCTCAGAAGTTTTATGTAAGATTGAAATTACCCATTACTTGAATATTTGCTGGAATTCATTCCTCTTTTTTTTGGGCCATGCGGTACGTGGGATCTTAGTTTCTCGACCAGGGATTGAACCTGTGCCCCCTGCAGTGGAAGCACGAGATCACTGGACCACCAGGGAAGTCCCTGGAATTCATTCCTTTAAACAGTCTTGTTTTTTGTTTTGTTTTGTGGGTGTAATAATTATTGATCCTAGTTGTTGAAGGGTTATAGATCTTTTCAGGTTTTCTGTTTCTTCTTGAGTCTGGTGCTATAAGATGTGCTAAAGTTCTTCAAGACTTTTTAAGAAAAGAAAGAAGGCACAAATAAACACTATTAGGAATGAGAAAAAGGGACATAAATATAGATCCAGTGAAAATATTTTTTAAAAACATACTCTGAACAAGTTTAAGTGATACATTTGAAATTTGAGTATTTAGATGAAATGGGCAGTTTCCTAGGGAAATATAATTTGACTTGATGTGATTTTTGCTTTGGTTTTTTCTTGAGCTTCTGGGACCTGTGAATTTGTGACTGCCATGAAATTTGGAAATTTCTGGGTCATTATTTCATCACATATTTCTTCTCCCACACTCTCTTCTTCAGGGATTCCATTTACACTTATGTTAGGTTGTTTGATGTTGTCCAGCAACTCTTGGATGCTCTACTCTTTTCCCTCCCATTATTTTTTCTCTTTGTATTTCAGTTTCTATTGACTGACATATTTCTCTTGATTTATCACTAAGTTCACTGATTCTTTCCTCCAGTTTGTGAGTTGTCTGATGAGCTGTTTAAGGTATTCTTTACACCTGTTAACTGTGTTTTTTACTTCTAGTATTTGTTTAATTCTTGTAGTTTTCATTTCTTTGCTGATATTACCTATCTGATGTTGCATATTTTTCACC
Organism: Pseudorca crassidens; assembly: GCF_039906515.1. Lineage (NCBI taxonomy): Eukaryota > Metazoa > Chordata > Mammalia > Artiodactyla > Delphinidae > Pseudorca > Pseudorca crassidens. The sequence continues at coordinate 81,082,184 of NC_090297.1, read as the reverse complement.
TTTCCCATAGAGCCCTTATTTTAAATTCCCTGTCAGATAATTTCAATATCTGTGTCATATATGAGGCTGGTTCTGTTGATTGCTTTGTCTCTTGGAAGTGTTTTGTTTTTTACCTTTTCCTATGCTGTGTAATTTTTTGTTGAAAACTAGATGTGTATCTTGTGTAGAGCAGTAGACTAAGGTAAATAGTTTCTTGCCTGGAAATGGGTACATCTTTCCTTCTACTAGGTCTTTAATGTGGGGGATTTGAGTTAATATAGTCAGGAGTTGGGCTGGTTTGAGGTTTGTTGTTTCTGTGGTTACCCTCATTGCACCACGGGCTTCAAATTCCTCTAGCAATATCTTATTTTTAGATCAGAGGTTGGTTTGCCAAAGGGTTTTCTTAATATCTTTAGGTCTTCCCTTCGTACAGTACTTCAGGGGGTCAGTCCCCAGCAGTATTTCACTGTTACTTGTTACAGGAAATTGGAGGGTCAGAGAACACTTCTGCCCTATTGTTCTGATAAAGCCTCAGTCTTAGGCTGCATCATGTCCCTGGATCTGGGGTGTTTGGTCTCATTAGTGCTCCTGTCCTACCCCCAAGCTATAGTCCTGCCCCTTCCCCAGATGCACTGATATTCCCCATGCCCCAGAGACAACAATATTTGTTGTCCTGCTCCAAGCAGATTAAACCTTTTGTTCTGTAGAGGAGATAAGCAAGAATTAGTGCCCCTGACATAACAGCTGTTTCCCCCCTCCCTGCGGTCTGTACCATGGAGATCTCTTTCTCAGGACTCCCACCAATCTTTTTCGTGTGTACCTATTGGGGTCCATGAGGGAAAAGTGTATAAGAGTTTATGCACTCTATTCTCCCCACGGGCTCCACGCTCTCTAGCCAGCCCACACTTGAGCTCCACCAATTCAATGTGTATTCTAGCTGAATTATTCTTAACAGCTTCTAGCAGCATCTGCCCTGTCTCTTAGATTTTGAGGTAGTTGGTTGTCCTGTGACCTCACCTCTCTGGGTTCAACATTAGTCATGAACTTAGAGTTTGGCTGGCTTTTTTTTTTTTTAATTGAAGAGGTGGAAGCAATGTTCTTTCTGATTCTCTATATCCCCAATCAGAAATCAAGTCTTTTTTTTTTTAATTTTATTTATTTATTTATGGCTGTGTTGGGTCTTCATTTCTGTGCGAGGGCTCTCTCTAGTTGCGGCGAGCGGGGGCCACTCTTCATCGCGGTGCGCAGGCCTCTCACTGTTGCAGCCTCTCTTGTTGTGGAGCACAAGCTCCAGACGCGCAGGTTCAGTACTTGTGGTTCACGGGCCTAGTTGCTCCGCGGCATGTGGGATCTTCCCAGACCAGGGCTCGAACCCGTGTCCCCTGCATTGGCAGGCAGATTCTCAAACACTACGCCACCAGGGAACCCCAAAAAGTCTTTATTATGATGTATTTGAAATTATTTTATTTTGTATTCTGTTTCTTCTTTCTTTCTATGTGTTTTCTTCCTTTCTTGCTTTTTATTGGATTTAGTGTTTTCTTTCTCCTTCTATTAGTTTGACTTTTATAATTCCTTTTCTTTTCTATTAGTGTTTATTACCTAAAGGAAAGAAAAAAGGAAGAAAATGCTTGCCTGACTGAACAAAGTCTAAAGTTAGTAATTATCTCTGTCATTCTTCCAAACTATATAAGGGCCTTAGAATAACTCCATGTGTTCTTCTTACATCTTACGATTATTGTACATTTTTTTATATCTCCAAATTCCTAGGCATTATTATTGTCTTATGGAGTCAGTACTCCTGTGGATTTGTCTACCTGCATGCCAATTTTTTGCTCTCTTCTTACTTTTATCAAACAGTTTCTTTCCAGTTTTGATCATGAGTTGTAAACTCTCTCACTTTCTTAAAATAAATGTACTTTTCTCTCACTCTTGTATGTTGTTAGCTGAGTATACTTTTATAGGATGAATTTTTTTTAAGCACTACCAATTTTTCCTGTTGAGATGTCTGCTGGATATTTCACTTTCCGCCTTCACAGATACTCAGTTTTCCCCTTGATTTGCCTCTTCTTTTCTTTAGCATTTTTTAAGTTTTGTTATAATGTATTTTGATGAGGCTTTATTTATGTTGATATTTATCCTGTTTGGGACTAGTTGTGCTTCCTGAGCTGTAGATTCATGTGTAGTTGTTGTTGTTGTTGTTGTTGTAAAAGATTCCCAACTATTACCATCTTCTAAGGCCATTGTGTCTCACTTTTTTTTCTGCAACACCTGTTAGGTATATTTTATCCTGAAACACGTAATAGGTGTATTTTATACCCCCTTATTCTCTTTTCTGTGTCTCAACATAATTGAATTTTTAACATCAGTGTCTGTTAATTTTAAAAATTATATTTGGTTATTTTTCAAATTTGCTGAATGCTTTTCTGACAGTGACCTGTTCTTTGTTTATGTTTTTGCTTCCTCTTTTTATGTCTATGTCTAATAATTTTAAACATAAACTATTTTGTATAAAGCCCTTATGTGATTATTTTACTATCTAGAGTTCTTAAAAATCTATTCTTGCTATTTATTTATTTTTTTGTCTACCATTTCTCACTCATAGTCAATTCTTGGATTTTGTTTATGTGTGAGTGTTTTGTTTTGTAATTTTGGATCGTGGAATGGTATTCAGGGGTGTAGGGAGGAGTTTTGTCTGTGGGAATTCTTTGCAGCTTATGTTGAAGTTGTGTCCCTCTGTAGTATAGTTATTTGTCTTAATGGTAGGAGGTAAGACAGTAAAAAGAGGTTGTAGAACATTTTGAATACAGTACTAAGAAGTTCACTCTTAATTTTGTAGACAGACAGTGTTCATTGATTGAAAGTGAGAAAGAAGGGGATGACATAGAGGATGGTCTTAGGAAGGAGGCATTTCTTCTGTGAGTCAGGAAGATGAGTGGTGAAGATGAAGAAACCTGGAAGTGGTAGAAAGTTTTAGAGCTTAAATCTATTGGATGATCCAGATTTTAAAATTAAAACTGGAGGCAGGATCATCTTCATAGAGTGAGATAGAATAGGTTTAATAATAGTAACAACTGAGTATTTATTAAATGCCTTAAATTTCAGGCATTAGGTGAGAACTCCTTCCATAAACTTTTCTCACATAATTCTCAAAACACAGCCTTAAAAGACAAGCAGTAATATCTATGGTTCTATCAGTGTACTATAATTTGATGGCATTAGTTAACTTGACCAAGGTTGAAGAATGGTTAAATGAAGAGCCTAATTTTGCCTGTCTTTGCTTATGAAAATCCATACTGTTTCTTTCAGGCCTCTAATAGAATAATTTAGCTTTGAGAGAATTCAAGCTGGGTCAAGCCTGAATGTGAAAACTGCCTCGTGTCAGTAAATTCAAGATCTAAACAAGATCCTATTGTACAGCACAGGGAACTATATTCAATATGCTGTAATAAACCATAATAGAAAAGAATATGAAAAAGAATACATATGTAAAAAACTGAGTCACTTTGCTGTACACCAGAAACTAAAACTACATTGTAAATCAACTATATACTTCAATAAAAATAAATAAAAGATCTATTTTTTTATCATGTCCTATAGTTATAATACACTAAGCAGCTAGCATGTATTGAGTTCTTACTATATATTAAGCTCTGTTAACATGTATTATTATCTTGTTTAATTTCTAAAGATAACCAAATGAGAAATAGATAGTATTTTTATGTACATTTTTCAAATGAGGAAATAGAAACTAGATATTAACTAGTTTGCTTACTCACCAAATAGCAAGCCAGAATTCAAAACCAGTCCATCCTCCATAAAAACAGACTGTGCTGTATATATTTTAGGAATGTAGAAGTTCATGTGATATATTTTGTGACATCAAAAAGTTTACAGTCCAGTAAGTGGTGGTGATACCTTTTGATTAGTCTGTGTTTTCTTTTGGGAACTGGAAAAGGGAGTTAAATTCATCGTATCACATCTATTTTATACCATATTGCCTATTTCAGAAATTAATACTTACAAGTTCTATGTAAACATCCTTATAGTTTATAGATATTTATTGTATAAATGGTAAGTGGACCTCTAATGAGAATTTCTAATATGAACCTTATGCATCCTTTTGGATGATTTGATTCTTAAAGCAGTTTTATAATTTTTTTAATGTATTTAACTATTTGTTGAATAAAATAGGCCTATAACTAATAATAATATTAAGAATATTGTTGAGGCATAATATGCGTAGGTAGAAATTTATGTTTTTTCAGGCCTTTTATCTATACTCTGAGTTTTTATATTTTTAATTATTAGAACCAGATCAATAGTAATCATCTTCGAAGAGCAGAACAAGAGGTGATCAATCTACAGGAGAAGGTGCAGTATCTTTCTGCACAGAACAAAGGACTACTTACCCAATTAAGTGAAGCAAAGCGCAAACAAGCAGAGATTGAATGCAAGGTAAATATATCATTTAGCAAGTTTATGTTTTTGTCAATATAATAATACTTTTTTTGTTTTTGTCTCATCATTGAGTACATTATCATAAAACCAAAAAAAAGCTAGTCTTATTTCCTACTTTTCCTGAAGTTACTTTGGCAGTTGCTTTCAGGCCAGGTTAGCTCATCTTGCTCTGGGTGGATTTCAGTCAGGAAACTTCATTTTCAACCACTTGGTTAAATGCCAGTGCAGGAAATTAAGTTAACCAAGTGGTTGAAGATTGGTATCTCTTTTCACCCGTAACCCTTTAAAACCGAAGCTTTTAATGTCTCAACCAAAAAGATAGGTAATTTAAAAAGGTTGGGGCAACTCTGCTTTTATTGGTACCTTATTGGCAGGCTGTCAATATTGATATATGTTTTCTGGCTAGAGAGCAAAAGAGGTGTGCGTGTACCAGTGGGTTGGGAAAATTGTGTACATTTCACATTGCTATTTTAATCAGTTTTTAAATTTCTTGTGAAGTGTTTAGATTCGTAAAAGGTGGAAAAGTTTTTGAATGCAAGTACGTTTTTTCCTTAAATAAATTTACAATATAGTAATGGTGAGAGAGAAGAGGAGGTTGGGAAATGGGGTGGAAGGAGAGGGACTGTGTGTGTGTGTGTGTGTGTGTGTGTGTGTGTGTGTGTGTGAAGTAACTAAAGAGAAGACTGTGGTGTGAACATTAGAATGGATTACTGAGGACAAGTAATGGGATTTTAAAAATAAACTAGACATCCATCTTTCCATGGTGAGATAGTAGGAATGATGCCCTTTAAAGATTCCAGCCTTATTATTCTATGATAAGAAATAAGACTTTCAATGGCACATATAAAGCTGTAATTCCATCAACTTGTTCTGGTGTCATTAAAAACCAAGAGTGAAGCTTGAGTGGTTTATCAGTGTCACTGAAATCCAGAGATGAAATTACATCCTAATAAATATGCATGGCTCTTACAATTTACACTGACAGAAATCTGTAGGCAGTACTGAAGTTTGTACTGACATAAGAGTAGTCCCTCTTGAAGGATGTGACTAGGCTTTTATTTTTGGCCTTATCATGCAGCTTGTGGGATCTTAGTTCCTGGACCAGGGATTGAACCTGGGCCACAGCAGTGAAAGCGCCAAGTCCTAACCACTGGACTGCCAGGGAATTCCCTAGACTAATTTAAAAATAAAATGATGTGACATGAGGTTGCATCAATTTGATTTATCATACTAATATCTGTTTGAGTTTTTTGGTGCTATAGTGTCTGTGCTGACTTACTTTTAATAAAGAATTAAATTTAGCCTTTTTTATTATTGGTATAAGTTTTCCTTTAAACATGTTGTTAACACTGTTACTGGATTTAATATTGCTCCTCAAATGCCTTAGCACCTTTTAATCAAAGTACAGTATTCTTTGGAAATAAATATTTGGGGAGTTTGCTGATGAAAATAATTGTTTTCTTTGAATTTATCTAAGTAATGGGCTCAGATTCAGAATTTTCAGAACTGATATGAGATTTTATTTAGTTTTAACTTTTCATTAGTACCTTTGTAAAGTATGTTACAGATACTGACTCTGAGATCTCCCCCATGTTTAAGGTGTATATTGATTTATTCAGTCTTTTTAATGCCATTTGCAGATTTCAAGAATGATCAGTGTTAATTGTCACCCTAGCATCTAGTACATTCTGGTTAAGTGTACGTATTTTATTTGGTCATGTTGGAACAATTCAGCAACAAACCTAACTTTTTCAAGGGAACTAGTCCTTCAGTTATATAAATCTGATTCATTTTCATTTAGTTTTATATGATTATGGCTTATGATTTGCTGATAAGTAATTATTAAAGCTCATGTTATTTTCATTGATGTAAAATATGTCAGGATGCTGTTTTTAATATTAGTGTTATTTTCCCTCTATAACTGAATTTGAATGTTCCCACTTAAAGATGAAACAGTACAAGTCTAAGACCCCTAATACGAAAATCCAAAACACTGAAACTTAAACATTTTCATAGATTTCACACAAATCCATTGGGAAGCAAAACCAGATTTGAATTAATTTACAGCCATTTATAACTTTTATTTATCCCACTTGGTGTGGGTATTTATACTTCACTGCTTCATTGTGTTAAGCACTGAGTATACTCTTTCATTATGGGTGCTGCCTCAGATCCCACTGGAGAGTACTCATGTTTGGTTTATGCACCTTACTACTCTTAGAAAGTCTAAAACATCTGAAATTCCGTAACACACCTGGCCCTCAGGATTTCAGTAATAAGATTGTAGGATTCCTACATAAATCTAAATTTGAAGATTATAGAAAGATTTTCTATTCTCTATGCATATACAAACATAAAATTGTGTAATAATGTTAAGAGGAAAGCTGAGTGAAGTATTATACTATGATTATAATACTGTGCATATATGGAATAATCATAGGAAGAAAAAAAGAAGAAATAAACCTCTTGCCTATATTTCATATACATTTTATTTGCTTATTTATTTTTTAAATATTTATTTATTTGGCTGCATTGGGTCTTTGTTGCGGCACACGGGGTCTTTGTTGCCGCATGCGGGATCTTCGCTGTGGCATGTGGGCTCTTTGGTTGCAGCATGTGGGATCTAGTTCCCTGACCAGGGTTCGAACCTGGGCCCCCTGCATTGGGAGCACAGAGTCTTAGCCACTGGACCACCAGGGAAGTCCCTCATATAAATTTTAGTAGCTTAATACTTACACATTTTTTCATAATGCTTTGATATTTTTAAACTGAAATATAAATGAAAGCATTCCCCTTTTAGTCTCTTCCTGACCCTACCAGATACCCTTTTATTTTTTTCCCAGGTAACTGCTTTTATTATTTTCTGATAAGTTCTTTTAGAGTTTCTTTTAGGCAGATACTAACAATTTAAAATGTATACTTTTAGAAATATACACTTTTATACAATTAAAAGTGTATACTTCTTCTCCTCACTTTCTTATGTGAAAGTTAGCAAACAGTAATATATTCTACTTTTTGAGGTTTTTTTGGTGGTATGTTTTGTAGAGCTTTCAATATCAGTGCTTAAAGAATCTCCTCATTAGTTACTAAGGTACATTGTTTTCCATTGCATGCATATACTATAGT